>NW_006201028.1:187065-227426 GCF_000334495.1 Tupaia belangeri chinensis | reverse complement strand
CCAGTACAATAGGGTGATGTTTGTAAATACCAAGTGAAAATAATGTTCATTGAAAGCAGAGGTCGCTGCTCTCTTGGCTAAATATTGAGTGAGTTATGTTCTAGGGTAGAGTCCTGTGGATGTTCACTAGGCACCTCCTATCAGGCCACCATTCTTTAGGGGCTTTTGGAGGGTGTAGGTCTTCAAACAGCTGAGTGATACCAGGTGAATTGTAGTTTTCCATCACTGACATGGATGAGGCTATGAAAGAATCTATCAAAACTGGACACCCAAAAGCATCTGTGAGAGCAGTCTAGGCACAAAAAGTGAGGTTGATTTCATTTAACCATCCATCCATCACTCCTTCCATCCATCTTTCTCTCTTTCCAATGTGTGTTGAGTGTCTAAGGTAGTGGGAGACAAGGGCGACTCAAAAGATGAATGAAGCAAAGTGTTTGCCCTCAAGAAAACTCACAGAGAGGAGGGGAGCCTGTCTGTTAAAAAGTCATAACTCAGTGTGGCCAGTGTCACGGCAGAGCTCTGGACAGAGGCCTCAGAAAGAAGGACGAGATGGTGATTAATTCTTCTGGGAAGGGAAAGCTTCTGAGGGAAGGACACTGAGACCGTCTAGCTTGGGAGCCTGTGTGCTGGCAGGAAAATGTGAAGAAGTGGGAGAGTGGGGCTTGGTTGGAGAGCAACTCAGTGCTCAGGGTGCCTGTGGCATGGGACATGGGAGCCTTGGAGGACAGCAAGTCTCTTATGCCTAGTCAGAAGGCTTATTCCTCTAGGCAACCAGGAAATGTCATGAACAGGACATGATCAGATGTAAACTTTTTGAGAGATTATTCTGGGGTGATATGAATGGTGAACAGACAGAGTAGTGAGACAGGGCAGGCAACAGAGGTGAAGATGCCTCCAGCTCCCATTATAGGCGAAGATGAGTTCATCATGACTTGCTTGCATAAGCCACTTCTAGACTCTTTATTTTTTTTTCCCAAAGGGGCACATGTGATCATTAGAGAGAGACAGAGAGAGGGACAGTGAGAAATCACTCCCTGGGGGATGGCCACACCACAATCCATTCTCCTCTTGGGATTTTAGGCATGCATGCATATGTGCCAGATTTTCAAGCCACCAGGTCTGGGGCTCAAACCATGGTCAGCTATGTGAGAATCCAGTGCCTTAGCCAATATGCCACCTGTTGGCCCCTTGTTTTATATCCATTCAAAAAACACATACTAGAATTCTCTTGGAGATACAGAGGTCAAATGCTTCCATTCATTCATAATTGGCATCTATAGCTTCCTAGGTCCACCTCTTTCCTTTCCAGAACACTCAGCCTTCCAGATTGCCTCCCAGGGATTGTAATCAACACTCTTCCTGGGGCATCTTCAGGCACAGATAATAAAATGGCTAAAGGAAAGATGTTTACACTGGGCAAAACATTTCTTACATGAAATGAACTTTGGTTACCTCCTTATCCCTCGTTACTAGGGCATTTGGGGCTTATTGAAAAAATGAGTTGAGAATGATGCCAATATCCCAAATGGCTCAGATGGGGCATTTTCTGTGGAAGGTCTCCCTGCAATAAATAAATTTTAAAAAGGTAACCAGAAGGAATGGTTGGTGAGACTCAACTTTGCAGCAGTGGTGGATTTTGGTCAGGTAAATCCAGGAGGAAACCATGCCTTCATGTCTGGATGAGAGACTGAACTAGAGTCAAAGCGTGAATGTCTTCCTCTTGCTACTAGGAACAAAGAAGCATCTACCTAAGACCCCTCTGTGGTGGTCACTGGGGTGATGCCAAACCTCCACGTCACATATTATCAGTCTAAAACAAACAGCTATACCTGGAACCTATCATTGATATCCAAGTTGTCTACAAACTGATATTCTTTGACTGGAGGAGAAGTTTTTCTTTCTGTGTATGAATAAGGGAACAGGTAGCTCTGTTTTCCACCAGCCATATTATGGCCACAAAGGACACCAGTCCCAGAATGAAAATGACTCCAAGGAAGACAGAATAGAGGATGGAAAACCTATGTCCTTGATGGCTTCATTAAACTGTTGGTAGTACATACTTGGGGCCTGCCCTCCCTCCAGGTTACCTTTAAATCCCTTTGAGTCAAAAGTTTCTGTTACTTGCAGCCCAAAGCATCTTTGCTAAACCACCTACAAAGAACTCCAAAGGTGAAGTCTTAAACCCCGTGTTGTGGTGCAGGGACTTTTGGCTGTATAAACTCTCATGCCCTGGTCTTCCCAACTTCATGTATTGATTTTGGGATCTTAGTTGAAGCCCTCAATAGAAGAACTGCCCTCATTCGCTGGAGTTGAGCATTATTAGACCTGGGGATGATAGATATGATGGCATGCAGAGAGAGGGGCACGACCTCTTTCATCTTCAAACAGAGCCTGGCTTGCCTTTGAACATCACTGCCCAGAAAGGATTTCAGGCCGTGGACAGCTCCCCAGGCCTGATAGTCCAAGGGCCAATTTCCTGATTTTTCTTTCAAGAGAATATTAGTAGTTCACACACTTTTCTCACCTGAGGACAAGAAAGGACAGCCTTGCACTGCAGGTGAGGGGTGGCTGTTCCTCCATACCCAGCTGTTTTCATTCCTGTTCACTCCTGTGTTCTTAACCCATCTTAGTCCATTCTTGCATTGCTAACAGAAATATTAGGTTGTTGGGAAAGTCATAATGTATTTTTCTGTTGTTCTAGGAAAAAATGGACTTTCCCAACAATCCAATACCTTAGGATGGATGATTCATAAAAAATATTAATTGACTCACGGTTCTGGTGAATGGGAAGTCCAAAGACATCACAAAATGGCAGAAGGCAGAACCCTGAGCATAGCCAGGTGACCTCCTGCCTACCTCATTTCTACTCTTTATATAGGTAGCAGAACTCAATTGAGGGTAGGGTGGGGGTTAGGGCCTGCCCTAATGACCTAATCACACTCAAAAGTCCCACCCCAGGACACCATGAAAGGATTATTGACAGCTTTACAATACAGCCAAGTTCCATCATAGGAACTTCGGATGGATATCCAATCACTACGCACTGAGACCATATTTCAAAATTTGAACCTTTGGAGGACAAACCACGATTCAAACCCTAACACCCTCTCCTGACCCTATTGTCTGAGAAGCGGAGCCCTGCACATGCAGGTAGTAAGTGGGACTGGAGCCTCGCTGAGGCCCCAACGCAGTGTTCCTAGGGGCCCTCTGGCCGGCAGGTGCAACTGGACACACTTTTTCTCTAGAGTTGTGGCACCAGCTAGGAGAGTCTCTCAAAATCCATCCCTGAAGGCAAAGTGTGCACTGCAGCCTGCTCTAGTCTAGGGCCTGGCCTGGCTGGCCTGCAGGAACCATCAAAGTTGTTCTTTCTCCCCTCCCCTGCCTTGGACACATGAAAAGGACTCTGAAGCCCTACACAGGTCACTTTGATATCCAGCCTTGCCTATTGAAAAGCCCTTTCCCTGGAAATACAGTGTGTCTCTCCCCTGACTTTTCTGTCTCCTCTTCATCTCTCTCTCCCTCCATTTAAGTCTGTTTCCTTTTCACTCTCTTCCCTTCACCTTCCAACTCTCTCTGTTTCCCACGCTCTGTGTAACTAAAATATTTTTTTCTCAAGTAAAACTTGAGTCTTCCACTGTGAAATGGTTGGGCTCAGAGGAGAACTGGCCACAGGGCCTTTGCTATCCCAAGCCTGAAGCTATCATCCCACATGTTCTTTCCTTAGAATGGACATGAGTCTTCTGGTACTTAGATACTTTCATGTGGCCTCACCTACGGGAGAAATGAGGGTCTACCTCTATGATCTAAGGTGAGGAGGGGCTCTCTCAGGCCTCAAAATATTTCCCAACCTGCCTTCCTAGAACTCTGAATTCTACTATTATTAATCAAGCCACTGGGAGTCCCCCACTCCCATGCACCAGATACTTCTTACAAGAGCCTCACAATTTTCCCCTGAAGGGTCCTGATTATCAGAGGCATCAGGGAACCTTGGAGGAGATTTGAACCATGCAATCAGCCATGGGGTATCCAGCTCCCTAAACCATTGGGCTATAGGGCCAGCCCAGTATTCCTATTATTACCACAATACAGTTAAGGAGCTGAAGTTCAGAGGGAAGTGATTTGCCCAGGGCCACTGAGCCTGTGAGTGGTGGGTCATGGATCTAAGTCTCCTGCCAAGACCCCTGCAGCTCTATCAGTGGACGCATCTGGGGGGGGGGGCAGAGATTTGCTTTCTGGAGGCTGGGTTGTTCCATATAATGACAGGATTCCTGTTGGGAGCCTGTAGAATATCACTTTAGGGAGGTGCCAGGGCAGAGGAGAGGCTTAAGTAATACTGACTCTGGAAAATCGGCCTTGGGAGTGAGGACACCTGGCTGGCTGGCCAGTGGGTGCCCCTCTGGAGAACCAGGATCCTGAGAGGCATGTGTAGTCCTCCGAGGTAAGCAAGGCTCTGCAGGGTTTCGAGGGAGGAGCGTGCAAAGCCTATGGAAGAATGACTCTTCAATATTAAAGCTGCCTTGGTGGTCGTGAGCTTCTTTCCCACTCATGGAGGTGTTCAAACAGAGGTAGAATAACCCTACTCCCCAACGCTAAGGGCCATCTTTAGTTCTCAGCTGAACGTTTGAGGACCTTTTCATAGGTGCACACATGCTTGGCATGCTCAGAGAGGTCCCAGGATGTCAACTCAGGACCTTTCCTGTGTGGGTCCCATTGTGTTACCCCTGCACTGCTGCCTAGCCCATGTTTTGAGGTAGAGACACAGTGTGAAATGACGAACTCTAGCTAATTAACATGTGCATTACTGCCATAGTTACTTCCACAACTTTTGCACCTGGAGGGGACGCTCATGACAGTCTGTCTGCCTGCTGGGTTTTATTCTGGACAGAGGAGAGGAAATGAGCAGATAGGGTGTCCCAGCGAGGGACTCCATCTTGACTCACTACTCAGAAAACCTCTCGAAATTCCTCTTTCTGTGCACAAACAGTAGGGTAGGAACAGGGATGAGGGCAGGAAGAGGTGGCTTAATAAAAAAAATCCCAATAAAGTTCTGCAGCCCCTGGTGGCCAGGGGCAGATCCTGGGCACAAGCCTTCCTTAGACCCACCCACTGGGAGACCCTGACTAATATTCCTGGAGTCTCTGCCTGCTCCTGGCTTCATTAATGATGCTGAAAGGGCTGAGAGGTTCAACGGGGCTCCCCAGTGCTGCCTGAGAATATTGCTGAGCTGCCCACGCCAGCCCCACCCCAGCACACATACCCCCCCCTATTCCAGACCCTCTGCAGAGGATTGAGTTTGATTCAATCAGCCATTTGCCTGTGGGACCGTCTGGGTCAAGTTATTATGGGTAGATGCCAGCTCCAGGGAGTGAGGCAAACCTGGCATGGAATTTGGCGCAAAGACTTATCAAAGAGCAGCAGAAAAGGCACAGGGATGGGGGTTCTGCTCCCCCAGAGCAGCCAGACCCAGGCTAGGCTTCAGCCAGGGAAGGCTTACCCTATCTAGGGTAGATGGGACAGGAACCCAGGCAGTGCGGAGGGTAAGGGAGTGGTCCTCGGTGGCTCAGAGCTCCTCCTCTGATAGTTTAGAGTTGGCCTCCCTCTACTGGGAGCTTGAGTGGGACAAGCATAGGCCTTGTTCCCTCTACCCACCCCCTAATATAAAGCACAATGCTTTAAGGAGTTAGAGCTGAGAAAAGCTAAGTCTGGCCAGTTTGAAGACAGCCAGACAAAGGGCTGGTGCGGGACCGCCCGGAGTGCCCCGGCCTTCAGCTGTCTACAAAAGGAAGGAAAAAGGAGTGTGGACGTTGCAGTTCAGCTTAAAAAACAAACCTGTGAAACAGAGACAGCCCCCCTGCTTCCCCCTCGCTCCAGCATTAGCAGGAGGGGCTGGAAACATTTGTTCAGAGAGAGGGTGGGGGGAAAAAACCCTAAGTGCTTCTGCTTCCTTTTTTTTGCCAAATCATGCAGAAGATGCTGGCAGCTGCAAAGATTCAATTATGCACAATGCGAAAAATCATTTACAAAAATAATGGCACTCGAAAAAAATGGCCTCTCCAGAAATGGCGTGGAACAATAAATCCGTTAATTAGCTAATTAATATTCAATTGGGGTCAGTGGGCTTAATAGAACCTTTCTTGGAGACCCAAGAA
The DNA here is from genome assembly GCF_000334495.1 of Tupaia belangeri chinensis. NCBI lineage: Eukaryota > Metazoa > Chordata > Mammalia > Scandentia > Tupaiidae > Tupaia > Tupaia belangeri. Next base: position 221,277 of record NW_006201028.1, on the reverse strand, counting down.
ATTCTAAACTGCCGCGAGGCGCCTGCCCACTGCCATTATCTCGGGCGAGCAGGCCCTTATCGGGCTGCCAGCTGTCCCCGAACAATGCGGGGCCCTTATCAGCTGGGGCAGCAGCCCTGGCCGCTCGCTCCAGCTCCCTCCACCCAGAGGAGCACGCAGCCTCTTGGTAATTGATATATGGCGCAGCTTTGTCTGAGGCTGTTTGCTCTGCTGGTATTTAAGGCAGCGCGCGCCCCCTGATTGATTGCCATTGGCCAAGTTTCTGCCTTCAATGACGACCTGTCAGTGAGGGACCAGCCAATGGCAGCAGCTGATGCTCTTGATGCCCCAGTCATTCAGGCCAGGCCAGAGACCTGACATATGGCAGCGTGGCCTGCTTGGGTTAGGCCTGTCCTGTTGGCCTCCTCAAGTGGGAAACTTGGGAGTGTGGGTAGACGGCTAGCATTCCCAGCTCTGCTTTGCTCTCAGGGAAATAAGAAGTGGGAACAGACCCTTGCTACTTGCAAATCCATCCCCTGGGAGCTTTTAGAAACTCAAATTCTGGGGCCCATCTCAGATCTCCTGAATCTGAACCCATGGGGGTAGAGCCCAGAACTCCATGTTTTCTCATGCTCTCCAGGTGCCCCTGTTGCATGTAGGAGATAGAGGAGCAGGTAACAAGATCAGGGGTTCACCACGGGGGTGTCTTAGAATTACCCTATGGGAAGAACTACTATAAATTCCCGGGCCTGGGGCCAGTTCATGGCATGGTAGTTGAGGTTGCTGGATCCCACATGGCTGTGTGTTTTGGTGGTTCGAGAAACACAGAGGTTTGAGAATCAAGGCACATGTGAGGTGCATGCCCAAAATGCTAAAAGGAGAGAGAGAGGGAGGAGAAGGGATTGCATCATGACCATTTCCCATGGTGGGGTGTGTGTGTGGGGGGGAAAGGGGTTTGCTTCCTCTCTCCCCCCCCCTCTCTCTCTGAGCACACGTGACCCCTGGGGGGAAAACAAAATCCCAGGTCCTGTGGTATAGGGCCACTTTTGCGTCAGCCACTAAAGTATGCCCTGAGCACTAGTGGGTACCAGGTGCTCTGGGAACACGAGAACTGGCCAGCAACGAAACAGAAACATAGGTCGTTAGAATCATACCCACAAGGGTCCAGTCAGTGTGGGGCAGGCTGCACACACCCAACAGTGTAGACAAGCACTGGATATACAGGGTCTGAACTCCAGAAACCGATTTGGGAGCCAGAACGCAATTTGTATAGAAACAGTGTTCCACATGGAGGGCGGGTTCCCAGGCTATGCTCCAGACACTGCCCCCAGATGGCAAAGCTGAATCTCAGCACATCTTAGCAAGAGGGACCATGGCATGAGGATGGCAGGAGAAGGAAGTAGAGAAAGTCAGGGTTGAACAAAACATCTTAGCAAGAGGGACCATGGCATGAGGACGGCAGGAGAAGGAATTAGAGAAAGTCGGGGTTGAACAAGGTGGAGGGGAGCTTACCTGCTCTCTTTGCAGAGCTCAAAGCCCAGGGTCAGGCTTTGGTGACTTCCTGAATGGGCAACGTTTCTTCAGTGTACTATCTGCCCATCCTGCCATCTTCCCTCTTCACCCTCCTGGCCCATTCTCTATCATCGCTCCCTCTCAGGCCTGCTGTCAGGGAGAGCTGAGTCCCATAGCTCCACCTTCTCCCTGCCTTCTCCAACTCAGAGTCATCTGTCTTAGCTGCAAGCACTCAGGGACCAGCTTGGGCATGTCTCCACCTGTGAATAAGCAAGCCTGATTCCCCAGGGCAGAAGGGCTTTCATGGAATCTGGGCTTGGACGATGTTGGATAGGAAGTCCCCTGCCCTGATTGGATCCCATCTTCTCTAGGGTTTTGAGGGAGCACTAGGCCAGCAATAGAAACAGGAGGTGAGACATAAGGGGCAAACACTACTCATAACCCAGCTCACCCTCAAGGTCCCTCATTCGACATAGCATGGGAAGACTCTGCAGGTGGTGGAGCTTGGTGGGAGGAGCTAAGGGCTGTGCTCCCCCTAGAGCCAGGGCCAGGTGCAAGTAAGACTGCAAGGGAACCAGCAGATGATAGGACCTCAGCCACAGGGACCATGGCAAGGAGCTGGGCAGCAAAGCTGGGCGGCAAAACTGGACTCAGCTAAAGGGCAGCTCTAAGCTTAGGAAGATGGTGTCTTGGGCAAATAACCTGGCAGTGTTTGGAGACCCAAAAGAAGTTAGGATGAAGTTATCAGCTCTGGGGTCTGAGAGAAGGACCAGACCTGATGTTTGAGTAAGACCAGAGTGAGGGGCTGGACTTTACTGAGCCCTTCCTGCCTCCTGGGCCGTGTCCCACGTGTGGCTGGCTAATCCAATCAACCCCTTCATCTCTGACGGGAATCTGCAGCAAGGCTCCACATGCTGTCCCTCCTGGAACATTTACTTCTGTAGGAACAGGGGCCTCCAGTGCCTCAGTCCTGCATGGGAGGATTAACAGGCATTTCTAGAGCTGCCCCAGGCCTCAGGGGAAGTTCATCCATATGCTCGGGCCGAAGTGGGCTGTCAGAGTCACCAATAATCAGCATGCGAAGACACATGGCTGATGCTGGGTGTCTTGGCCAAATTATCCTTTCATCTGTGCCCTCCCTAGGGCTCTCAGTGTATCAAAAGGCTGTCGAAGAATATCAAAGGCAAGTATCCATCGTCCATCACTCTGCTAGGTTAAATAACTGCCATTCTGATGTGTAACAAACTGTTGAGAAAAAGAGCTTCTGTTAAGTAAGCAAAGTATTGACAAGAACCCATGCATGGGTTAGCGCGGGCCCTAACCTACCAAGTGAGCAATTAGCTTCTAAAGCTGCCCAGACACCCCAAATTCCTTTCCTTTAATCACGTAGGGGTTCATACATGAGACTTTAGCCTTCCCAGGGCTCCTCCATCCCTCACTGAGCAAATTAGCTTCTTTGCACAACGTGGGTTTGACCCATCGCACTGAAACTTGTAATGGGAGGCAAGAGGCTCTCTCTCAACTGAGCTATAGTCTTGGCTCGTCTCCTTTGGGGAGAGGACATGTGATCTGGGTCCTGGTGCTGCCCAATACAAGCCCATGCAAGAGCACAATGTCCCAATCTTCCCTTCCTGGACCCGATCTGTTTGTTACATTTCAGGGGAACCAAGGGGAGCTGGTCCCCCTTTGAGATACTCCCACAGCCGACCATTGGCAGGAGAGTAACAGGCAGTGACAGAACATGGCCATGGAGAGGGAGACATTAAGAGACCCAAAGACAGAAGCAGAGAGAGACCCTGAGGGAGCTGGCTGGTGCGTGTGAGAGGGGAGAGTACTAACATTGGTTCAGTTATTGTGACTCTCCTTTGATTGTCACTGAGACATCAATGCAAATGATGGCAGTTGCCAGGACAGGAGTGGTGGTAGGTTAGGACCCTGCAGGCTTTCCCGACTAGATCTCAATCCTGACCCTGAATCTTTGGTTTCTCATGAGCTCAAAGTGGGTTCTCTCTCGAGCAGGGAGAGAGCTGAGCTTGCTCCTAATTCTCTTTGCCACCTGTTCTCAAAACGCCAGACTACTGGGGCAGGCCAGTGTCCACTCCAGTCTTACAGATGAGGAAACTAAGGCTCAGGGCACAATAGCTGCCCAAGTACACACAGGAGCCAGGCCACAACAATCCAGGAACAGCCTCCCCCTTTTACCTTTGGCCACCTACTGACCACCTCCTTACTTCTCTTACCCAACTGTCTCTGTTGTGGGGGCATCCAGGTCCTCCCACGAGCGGAAAGAAAGTTTCTACTAACCTGAAAACAAGCTATAGGAGCAGGAGGCCCTGAGTGCGCCTGCGGAGTTTGGAGCTCCTTCAACTTCACAACTAATTGCAGAGAGGCAGTGGGCGGGCTCTTGGCAAGCGATTAGCTGTCCCACTGCATGAATAATTTGCATAGAAAATGCTTTATTTTGGCAATCTATTAAAGGGCCCACAGTGCTGTGGCTTATCTCAGTCTCACAGCAAGGAGAAGGCTTGGCTATCTCGTTAAGTTCTGTTGATGCATAACAATTTGAAATGGGCACAAGCTAGTATGACATTTAAAGATGCCTTCACTTAATTATATTACACAAACATGGGGTTGTTTATCCTTGGGAATAAAGTCTTTTTGAAGTCAAAGTTGGCATGTGCATAAAGGAGGGCATTTTAACTGATTTTTCAAGAGAGGGGGCCCCCCTCACTTCAAACTTGGGGGGTTGCATTTCCCTGAGGCCTCGTAACACAGAGGGTTCTGTGGCTGAGATGCAGACTTTGAGATTGGTTCTCTGGTTCTTTCTCTTTGGGGGTGGCCTACAGTTTGGCACTTAATACAATTGTGGAAAGAAAAGCTTATTAGAGCAAGGAAAAGAGACTTGCTGTGTGACCTTGGGTGAGCCCCTCCCCTTCTCTGAGCCTCCACTGCCTGTATGTGACACATGTGGTGGGACTTCCCTGCTCTTCAGCAATGACTGGCAATCCACGGAGTCTTGTTGCTTTCTCTTTGCCACTCCTAACATGGACCCTGTAAATAAAACTCAGACTCTCTGTTCAAAGCCAAAGGGAATTCAGGGACACCATCATACTCTAAGGACTAGAAACGGTGGAGGATGGAGAGGAGGAAAAATCGGAAAGGACTTGAGCTATAGCCAGTGTTGGTTTGTTCTGGCCATGCCAAGTCAGAAGACCCCAGGGGACTGCAGAGCTAGCAGCCCTGCCTCACTTCCTCAAAAACTAGGAATTTGAGTCCTAACTGCAGGAAATGCACACGAGAGCCCTAGGGGCATTGAGAATATCCACGAAGCCCTGAGAAGACTGCCTTGCTCATAAGGTGCTCATGGGACCACTGGCATGCTGGCTAGCTCTGCATCTCTGGGCGCTGCAGCAGAGACCGGGGCTACCATGGGAGGAGCTCTGTACACAGGTTGGGGTGGGCTGGCTTCTGGCAGTGCAGAACCTTGGAGGTTTCAAGTGAAAGTGCTACCTGAGTAGGCCACTCAATAGAAGAAGATACAGCGAGCAGGAAGACTTTGACTACAGTCCTGGCTGTCAGGATCTGTGCTCCTCCTGATTCAAGCTTTCTGGAAAATGGACTCATCTTCTACTTCCCATTCCCTTGTTGTCCCTCTAAGGACTGAAGACTGCACTTTCCTCAGCTCAGAGACAACATGCTCATGCTTCTGCCTCTTCCTGGCACTTAAGAAATTGTATTGGTGATTAATGAACACATTATCTGTTATTAAGAACAGAGACGATTCCCATTCCATTATGCTTTTCTATAAATAAAACTCTGTTACAATAATTGAAAGAATATGAATTAGCATTAACAGTCAACTTTATATTTAAATGATATGAGTAAAACCACTTTGGGAAAGACCTAAAGAAATGTCAACTCCTTGGCACAATTAGGTAGCTTCTTGGCTAGCCTTTAACTGTTGTCAACCATTGCCTGCTCTAACCTGATTATCTCCCAGTATTGACTACAACTCATTCACCGAGTATGTTAACCTTGAGTGGAAATCTTCCTGCTGGTGCTAGCGAGAACATCCTGTCCAAATGTTAGCACTAGCAAAACAGTCAAAGTAATAGTACTCACCATTAAGCTTGTACCATTTAAATAATAAGAAACAAAGGTACTCCTTACTGAGCAGTTTGCTGTGTACCGAGGGCTTTGACAGGTTAACCAGATGACATTGGTGTTTTTGTGTTTCAACAATGGCTGAAGGGGACGATTCCCTGTGGTTCAGCCTAATATCTCCTTTGATCCTTACCATACCCTTACTGCTGTTACTACTCATTCCATATTACAAGTTAGGAAAATGAGTCACAGAGAAATTAAATAATTCACTCAAACTACAGAGTACGTGAGTGGAGGCCAGGTGCCATCTTTGGAAGACCAAGAACTCTAATGTCATAGGCATCCAGTTCTGACACTTTTCCTTTTACTAACATGTTCCTATAAGCATTTTTGCTTGTTTCAGTGAACATGGTTAAAGTAAACCTGGCACAAACTGTGTGCTCAGTTAATATTTATTAAATAAATGAATGAATAAAGGATTGATTACAGGGGTGCCTGAGGTTTCAGTATCAGAATCGGGTGCAGGAAAGGACTGACTGGAAACTGCTAAGCCACAGAACAAATGCCCTGAGGCTCCTTGTATTCTTTGCTTCTAGTCTGACCCTTTTACACTAGGCCCTCTTCTGGAGTCAATTATGAGGGCCAGACATGGCTACAGGATTGTGTGTGTGGTGGAGAAAGGAGATAGATCCCGGAGCTCCGTGGCTATCCAGGCAGAGCCCTAAGAAGGAAGATCATGTGGAGAAGTGGAGAAAGGAAGGAGAGCAGAAATGTCATGCCAGGAGCCACCATTGTTAGGTTGGGAGAGGTGGTGAATAGAACCTCTCTGGATCTGGATCCCTACTCCATTCCCATGCAGCCTAGATGCAAACAGTCTGTAGAACTTCCAATAACATCAGAGAGACCCTGTGACACATCCATCAATCCTTAAGCATTTGGAGTCCTTGCTCATTGAGTTCTCTGTTCTCTGGGTTCAGGTTAAACCTTTCATATAGCCTCCTAAACCCAAAGAGCTTCTTCTCTTCCCTTAACATTGTCTTGCAACAGTGCTTAGGGGACTGAGGTTGTTTGGACATATTCAGCGGCCCACTGTAGAGGAGGGAAAGGCATGTGGGCACTGGTGGGCACTCCAGACAACACCACACGATCCCATTTGTGGTATGAATCGATAGAGTAACTGTAATTTATGAATTTATCATTTTTAGTTGGACATAACTAAGAAATGCAAATCTATTAAATGACACATAGATGGACAATAAATATAGCTACCCTGTTGAATAGCTTCCAATAATAAGAAGTGAATGTAGTTAGCATAATCGTTGGTTTTGGTTTTGCATGAAGTAGTGTTTTGGGGAGAGAGTGATTGACAAGGAGATTTTGATCCTGTACATCTGCCTTGCTGCAGGTGGCCAGCCAGGTGTACATAGCATGATAATAGTGGTCCATGGTAACAGGAGTACTGAAGAGGCATTTGGTGAAGTTGGAGACTTCAAATTCCAGGTGCTCTCTTTGAGACCAAGAGGGATGGGTAGATAGGTGCAAAAGCTGAAGCAGCTGGATCTTGGGGAACAGCAGATGATGGAGGACTGCATCTAGAGCCCAAGACATCCAGATCTAGGTTACTGCTAAGGGCCTTCTGAAGAAAGAGATTGAGTTCAATTGTACAACTTATTCAGTATCTATGTATTGCCCTCACTGGGTCCTGAGAGGCTACAGAAGAGAAACATCCTCAAGGAGCTTCCATATTTTGCCTGGCTAAGATCTTATCTTATTTTGGATACCATGCTCATGTCATTATCATCATGACACTAGCTATGCTTTAAATCTGCAAAGCTCTTTCAATTCATCAGCTCATTTAATCTTGCAATAAGTTTATAAGGGCAGAGAGAACCATCCCCAGGGGAAACAGATACCCCAAGGGTAGATACCATTCCCAAACTCACTCAACAAGTCAGTGATGAAGGGATCAGGATGCTGGTGTTTAATTCCTGGTCTAGAGTTCCTCTGTGAAAGCACATCACCTCCTGGGATGGGTGGAGGGAGCAGAGGAGAACTCTGGCTCTGCCATGATTGACCAGTGTGGTCACGCCAGGATGACACTTGTCTGGCCCTTGGATGAGCCCAATCTTCATGAAGCCAGGGTGTGAAACAGTCTCATCTGGATGACAGAAAGCAACGAATGGACAGATTACCTTCCAGACATACCCAGAGTGTCTCAAGTCATTTATCATTCATTTGACAGATACTAACTGAGATCCTGTGTGCCAAGAACTACCTTGCAGGACACTCTGGATGTGGAAGACATCCTGTTACACTCCCCAGACTCTGCCCTTTTCCTCCTTCCCACCATCAGGCTGGTTGTCACAACCCAGAAAAGAAAGGCAGAACCTTGGCACCATGCACAGCTTGGTGCTGATGTCAAGTAGAAGGAGAGATGGCAGAAGGCCCCATCCACCTCCCCTCTTCTTAGGACTCTTCTCATTTCCTCTAGGAGAATCCAGGGAAACATGCTCTCACCCTCCCATAAAGGGAGTGGGTGACATCTGTCTCTCACATGTTTATGTCAGTCTATTTCCTTTACATATTTGGCATGTGGCACTTGAAGGCCAAGAAAGACTATCTGGATGTTCCAAGGATGCTTAGAGAAGTCACCTAGATTCACTCTTCCTTGTTCGTTCCTCATCTTCTTTTCCTGTGATACTATCTCACATTACTCATGTTTTGCTGACACCCAAGTTCTGGTCCTGCTTGTGGACTTTGAGTTTGTGCTGTTTACAATGCATGAACTTAACATTTTCATAAAATGGGGCCTTATTTAGCTCACTCCCGTCTTGCCTTGGATAGGAGCCCACGTGACACCCAGACGCCATGGCAGTCTTGTAGCTGTAAACCTGAACAGACTTCTGATGTGGGTGAAACTTCGCAATGACTCACCTACGGGAGGAAGGAAAAGCTGCAGTTTGAAGACTATTTAGAGTGAGAGCCGGCGGTCAGAGTGAGGTTGCAATTTGTTATTGATAGAGAAGAACATCAAAGGAGTTTCCATAGAAAGATTTCTACTCCTCAGGGTTTTTAAATAATGAGTGAAGTGAGCAGGAAACAGAGAGGCTAGGGACTAACTGAGGGCTGGATGGGCAGTTAAGGGCCTGGCACAGAGGAGACCACAGCTTGTTGGATTCTGGTTCTTATGTTTGAGTGATTATCTTTAATAGCAGCCAGCTTCCTGTGTGCAGAGACAGCACAGGTGGGTACTTGGATTGATCCAAGATGAGGAATTTATTAACAATGGCAGTAGGGAAACAGAGGTCAATGGAGTTGAATGTGTTGATAAGATAGTGATAAATATCAATAGAACAGATCAATGGAAGGACAGAGAGGAACTAAAATTGGGAAAAGATTGATAGGCTTTTACAAAAAGCAGAAGATTTGAGAAACTCCCAGGCACACTAAGGATAAGAACAGAGCGGTATGGTAGAAATGAGGAATGGGATCACACGCAGATGGAGGAAGGTTGGGAAACTGGAGGTCAGGGTATTGAGAAGCTCCTCTCCACAGAGATCAGAGCCTCTCACGCTTTCCCATGTTAGCTGAGAGTACATCCCAGGGGCTATACATTTCAGGGAGGCCTTGGCAACTATGAGTATCTCATGTTACATATGTTGTATGTGCCCCAAAGACAGGGCACTTAGTGAGAAAAGAAACTCCATGTTTTCTTTCCCCACACAGATCCAGAGTGGGTAAACCCCATCACTGTCCATCTGTGAACTTCCTTCTTGCGGACAGAGAAAAGGGTTCTCTTCTCTTAGGACGGACTAAGAGAAATGACTGCTAGGTTCATCAGATTGCAGAGCTGCAGGGCAAAGGGAAAGGTGCTGTTAGGAAGCAGCTGAGCACCGATATTCAGACTCCACTCTCACCACCCATCTCCCTGCTCCTGTCCCTGGAAAAAGCACTCTTCGGATACCCAATACACACCACTGCAAAGGCCTCTCCTCCGCCTCAGGAAGTTTTCTCTACATGTTAGCTGACTTCTCCCTTCAGGACCTAGTGGTCCCAGAGCTAGAAGACCCTGTAGAGGTCACCCTATCCTGTTTGTAAGAGAAAAAACAGGCTCAGAAAAGAATATATCCTAAGTCACAGAAGCTGACTGAAGTGAGGAGAAGGAAGTGTCTGTGTCCTGCCTCTTCCCTATTTGAAAGGTCCCAACCAGGAGAGGCCCATGGGGTAGTAGTTAAACCCTATGCATAAGGAGTTGGATCCCAGATGGTTAGCCATGGTTCAAATCCCAGCCCTGGTGACTTGAAAACCACGCCAAGCTGGTGCGTACATGCTCAGGATCCTGACAGAATGAAGAAATAGAGGAAAAAGAATCGCAGCATGACAGGGCCTGGTTGAGGGGTGCTCTCTCTCTTTCCCTTTATCTCTCTCTCACACACACATACCCCCCTGTCCCAGAAAAAGTCCTCAACTAGTAAAGAGGGCCTATTAGGAGACTGAGGTCAGTAAAATACAGTGTACATTTGTCTATCCATTATTTTTTGATCACTTATCACGTGCTAAGCCCTGCGCTCAATGAGCCTAACTCAACTGTAATTCTGTCAAATAATATCATCTTCAGTGTTCCCTCTGGATCAACCCCACCCAAGCTTAGGTCCTGGAGCCCAGAGCCCAGCACAAGACAAGGACAATGCAGAGGTCAGAGACCACAAGCTATGGCCCAGCTGGTATGACTAACCCTCTGCATCCCACTCTGGTAGTGCAGGTAGGAAACTATCCTTTGTCCTCAGCTGTGGTCCAAGAGGCTTGCATCTGCCTTGGAATAAGGAGCCTGAGCCCAGCCAATGTTTCCTCAACCATATAAGGTAGGTACTATTAAAATTCTCATTTTGCAGAGGAGGAAACTGGGGCTCATGGAAGAAATCATTTGCCCCAAGCTCCACAGGAGTGAGGACTAGAAGTCCGTCCAACTCCACAGACCAGGTTGTTTCTATTATACTACTGAAGGAAAAAGGGCATCGATTCTTCCGGCAGAGCAGTGCCTGGCTGTGCAGAAGGCAAGCATTGGGGGCCAGGCTAGCTATGGGGACTAAGGTCCTGTCTGCTGCTTCCTTCCTGTTCAATAGCTCTGGCGACTCAGTCCAAACCAGACATTTTGACCCCCAGACTGTGAGGAGGCCAGTTGCATCTACAGAAACTCAGTCCAGGCTGGAGGCCCTGCCCAGGGCTCTGGGCTGGGGTGGAGAACAAAGACCGAGCTGTCTGCTGCTCTTCAGGGAAGTGGTGGACACATGGAGCTTTGCCTTGAGAAGGGGGCCAGATCAGTGAAGCTGAGCTGAAAGGGCTGCTGGGAGTAAGGGTGGGCCAAGACAGAACAAATGAACTCGGGAGAGCTTTGACCTAAGAGTTGGGGATAAGGCTGCAGCTATTGTCCTTGTCCATGCTTCTTTATATCCTTTTCATCTTTGTTCTTCAGAGCAGTCTTACAAGAAGGAAAGAGACTGTCCTTCCCTGGGGCAGTGGTTCAGTGCCAAATCCTGACCCTCCCCAAGACTCACACAGAGCCTAAATACTGGGCCAGATTGGCTGGTCCAGACCTCCCTGAAAGAGACAAGAGACTCGCCACCACTGGCCTCAGCACTCTGGATAAGCCTCTCTTAGCAGCTCATGCAGGTGGTGGGTGATCTCCAGCAGGAGCGATGACCCCTTACCTGATCATACAGCTCTTTGACAAGAAGGACAGTGGTTCCCCTCCTGTTCTGAAACCTGCCAGATCTTCCTCTGGTGATCCTAGGAGCTATCATACTAGTTCCCATACACACACTGCCATCTGCTGGGAGGACAGGGGAGCAACCCAGAAGCGGCACTGAATTTGGACCCAAGCCAGAGTCATCCCTTGGAAAGCCCCCTCCTCTCCACCAGGATTCTGCTAGTCCCAGGCAGGAAGGGCCCCAGCTTCCCTCCCCACCTGCCTGCTTCTTCAGGCCTCCCCATTCCTCTATCACAATACCTCAGGCACCAAGCCCTCTCTATCTTGACTCCTCTATTCCAGCTCCTCACCGTAGGTAGCTGCTCCGAGGCTGAGTTCAGTCCTAAGCACAGACAGACCAGCACAGAGGGGCTCACCACATGGTTGCTGAGAGCAGCTGCAGGAGGGCTTTGGGGCATACGGGCCCTCAGGGCGGGAGATCATGCCTATACCGTCTGTCATGCAGGGGCCAGGAGAGAGAGGCCCAGGCCTCAGCCTGTTGGAGGACTGGAGGGGAGGTTGCCTGGACACGTTCTGTCCTCTGCTCAAGGGCTGCAAGCCTGAAGAACCAGGTTTTCCCCAGAGCTATACTGAAGCCACCTGCGAACCCTGGGAGCAAGTCAGGGGAATCAGAGCCACTTAGCAGAGCATCAGAGTAGAAGGAAGAGCCCTTTGAAATTTCCCATTGATTGGAAACCCCACTTTATGGATGAGGAAATTGAGGCTCAGAAATATGGTGCATCACACTGACCTCCCCTGATAAGGACTGTGAAGGCACATTCCTGAAGGACTTGGAGGACAGCTAGTCTAATACCTTCACTTACAGATGGGAAACCCAAGGCCCACAAGGTAGCAGGAGGGAGGGAAGCAGATCTGCTTAAAGTTGCAGCACTAGTTGGTACCGGTCCTGTGCACCAAACTGCCTTAGTATGCAAAGGTCAGCTCTTAAAGTAGGAGCTGCTGAAGACTGGAGGGGCTCTGGAGTGGAGTGGGAGTGGGTCAGGAGGCTGCCCAGCCTTCTGGGGAGGAAAAATACCGAGGCGGCAGCAGCCAGCTGCCCTGTCCTGCCATGATGCTTCCACTGTTCCCCTAGATACTCAGAATAGGCCAGTTGGGAGGCTTATTTATTCCTGTGCTTTTATTTACTCATCTTTTATTCATTCACATCCTGTCAGTGTATATTGTTTACATTATAAATCATATGTATTCCCACACTCCCTCTTAAGGAAAAGGCCCAAGAATACAGATGGTTCTGAAGCTGTGAAAATGGTAGTGGTGGCTGCAGTACCATCTCTGTCTTTTCTTGGGCCTCCCAAGAAGCTCCCGAGTTCTCATTAAACTACTCTGAGAGCTGAGACTACCTAGACTCCCCTAGCACCTACTCCACATGGCAGGTGCACCTGACTTTCAATAGAGGAAACATGAGAAGGAGGAGAAATGAGAGGATGGGCTCTTCAGGGAGCCAGGAGGATGTGATTTCTCTGCAAGAAAAACCACACCCCCTTAATGAGCTGGCCAGAAGGAGCTGAACTGGGGCACCAACTGCCTGAAAACCCCAGGCAAATACAAGTTAGTTGATAGGAAAGCCTCCAGCCAGGAACTCTAGATGGATTACAAATGCCAAGAGCAAAGAAGGAGAAGTGGATTTGTGAAGGACAGAGGGAACCAAGAATTGGTAACTGGATAGGGTATGGTATTTGTGCAGGAGCAAATTAGAAACAAATGCAGCACACCCAGGAGAGAGCTGGCAAGCAATCACAGTTCCCATTTGTAATATTTGTAGACTAAGAGAGGTTAAAGGGAGCGTGGGGGTCTGGCCAGATGGGACTTTAAAGAACTAGGCTGAGGAGATGAATCCTGTTGCTGTGAGAATGTATAAAAGGGAAAATAGTACATATATCTCTAAAGGGGGGGGAATAAAGCACTTTTAATGGCATATCAAAACTATAAGTCTAAAGCTATACTCAGAGGCAGAGTCATAGCCTCAGATACATTGTTAGACAGCTTATAGTGGGCATCACAGGCAAACTCCAAAGTCACTGTGAGTTCACAAAATAGAGTTTATTACTTGTTCATGCCCCATACCTATTTCAATCAATAGGGATACAGGCTGATGGAAGAAAGAAGAGGAGGGAGAAAACATACTAGCTCTTAATGTCTCAGTCTAAATGAAATAAACATCACTTCTGCTTTTAGTTCATTGGCTAGAACCGGTTAGATGGCTGAAGTCAAACTTCAGCTGCACATTAAACATTAGACAAGAAGCAACGAAAAGAATAGACCTGTGCATCTAACTAAAGAAACTAGGAAAACATACTAAAAATCATCTTAAGAAAAGCAGCAAGAAGAAATTAATAATAAACATTGAAATTAGTTCATGAAGAACAATTTATTAATTGCCAACTAATTAGACACAGCTCATTGGATACTTATGTGCTGCTCTTTCACATATCACAGCACCCTTTGAAGTTTGATTTCAGCCATCTAACCAGTTCTAGCCAATGAACTGAGAGCTGAAGTGATGTACAGATATATATTTCAGCTAGACTGAGACATTAAGAGCTATGTTTCTGGGACCAGCAGTTAGCGTAATGGCTATGTTGCTGGACTCAGACCGCAGTTCAAATCCTGGACCCGGTGACTTAAACTCAAGCCGTGTGTGTGTGTGTGTGTGTGTGTGTGTGTGCTTGCTCAAGATCCTGCAATCCCTTCTCCTCCATTCTGGCAAGCGCACGCGCCCTATAGCAAAATCCTCTCCAAAAAAAAAAGAGCTGTTTTTTTTATTTATACCCGAACATCTATAAGCTGTGCCTCCATCTATTCTAGTCTTTTAGTCCTCAGGGGAGGCTACAGGTTCTGAACACTTTTTCTTAAATGTATTTCTGTTTCTGTTTGTTTGTTTTCCTACAGAGTACGTATGCTTTCTGGAGACAGAAAGAGACAGAGAGAGAAGGGAAGGTGACTAATCATCCTCCAGGGGTAACAGCTATGCCACAATCCCTCTTTCTCCATTTTCCTCCTGGGCTTTGGGGCACATACACACATGTGCCTGGAATGATTATCAAGCTGCCAGATCCAGGACTCGAACTGCAGAATTGGCTATGTGGGATCCAGCCACTTTAACCTTCACACCACTTGCTGGCCCTCCTACATTATTTTTTAACTTGTTATTTTTCATGTATGAAATATCTGATTTTAGAAACCATTTTTTTTTTTTGAGAGGTTTTTGCTATAGGGCGCATGCACTCACCAGAAAGACAGAGACAGAGAGAGAGAAAGTGAGTTGAGACCAGCAGTTAGCGTAACGGCTATGTTGCTGGACTCCCATGTAGTCAACTGTGGTTCGAGTCCCAGACCCAGTGGCTTAAAATTCACGCCGGGCATGTGTGCATGCGTGCCCAAGATCCCAAGAGGAGAATGGAAGAGAAGGGATTGTGGAGTGGCCATCCCCCGCCCCTAAGGGGTGATTTCTTGCTTTGTGTCTCTCTATCTCTCTCTGTCTGTCTGGCGAGCGCATGTGCCCTATAGCAAAAAACCTCTTCAAAAAAAAAAAAAAAGAAAGAAAGAAAGAAAAGAGAAAGAAAGAAAGCAAGAAATCACTCCCCAGGAGGGATGGCCATGCCGCAATCCCTTCTCCTTCATTCTCCTCTCAGGATCTTGGGCATGCATGCACACGCGCCCGGCGTGTTTAAGCCTCCGGGTCTGGGACTCAAACTGCAGTCAATTACATGGGAGTCCAGCGACATAGTCATTACGCTAATTGCTGGTCCTGAAACCAATTTTATAATCGCCATCAAGCTATTGTTTTCATTGATTTTTAAAAATATTTTCTTTTCATTTATAAAAAAATATAATTTTACCCCCTCTTTTCAAGTTTATATTTATTTCGTTTACCTGCTTATATTGGTCAATAACTATATGCCATTGTTAAATAATAGTGGGATACAGTATATTCTGGTCTGATTCCTGATGTTAATAGAAATGATTCTAAAGTTGCAGCATTAGGCATGATGCTAACTTTTAGTCTGAGGATAGTTAAGTGTATTAATGACAAATATATTCATGTATTTTCTCATTTTAAATCGCTTATATTTTTGGTATGAGTTTTACTTGTAATTATGTACTGTAGTATACTACATATGTAAAAATGTGCTGCTAAGTTCTATTTGCTAATATTTTATTTAATATTTTTGCTTTATTATTCAAAAGTTAGATTAATCTGGAGTAGTTTATGTGCCTTGTCAACTTTTGCTATCAATGGTTTGCTTGTTTTGTTATAAATAATCCTGAGAATTCATTTCTACACTGGAAAAGCTGAATTCAAGAATTATTTGATCTTCAGAGGTCTGAAAGAATTTATACATGAAACTGTGTGTGTGCACGCATATATCTAGGAGAATCATTTCTTTCAGCTTTCTCAATATCTTTCATGATTATTAGCATGCCTTTAATCAATTTTAGTATAACATTTTCCCAGAAATAATTTTATACCATTTAAAAATATATTGGCATAAAGTTATGAAATTTTAAATTTGTAGGTATTTTAATTTTCAACATATTTGTGGTTATTTATGTTTTGTGTTTTTGTACTTTTTTGTTTCTTTCTTTTATTTTTCTTACCAGAGGGCATAGGTACTCTCCAGAAAGAGAGGGACAGAGAAAGAGAAAGGGGCTGAGAAAGTACCTTTCAGTGGGAATTCATTCCATCTTGTCAGGACTTTGGACACACATGCCCATGTGCCTGGTGTGTTTTTGAGGCAGCCAAGGACAGGATTCATATTTTGGTCCATCATGTGGGATTCTGCTCCCTTAACCCCAGGCTATGGGGCTGGTCATCTTTATTCCTTTTTGCTTGGATTAAAAGTGTTCAGAACCTATAGCCTCCCCTGAGGACTAAAAAACTAGAATATATGGAGGCGCACACTATAGATGTTTGAGTATAAATAAAATAAATTCAATTTCTTTAAAATTAGTAATTATCAATAGATTGATGTATGCATTGTTATACCAATCCTACCAATTCTAACCCTCTAACAGAGCTTAGACAGTGATACTAAAGTTGATCTGGAAAATATATTTGTAAGACTAGGCAGTAAAATTCTGGGTGAGAAGAGAAATGATAATGAATGAACTCTACCAGATAATTAGGCATATGATAAGGCTGTAAGTAATAAAATGGTACACTACTGACACAGGAAACTAACCAAGACACAGAACAGAACGTGCAGGGAGAAATGAAAACACATGTGAATTTCTCAGGCCGGCAGGTGGGGTGGTGAAGGCAGCTGGATCCCAAATGGCCAAGTCCAGGGATTGGATTCATAAACCCAGCAGCTTGAAAATCAAGCTAGGCACATGTGCATGCATGTCTCAGATCCCAAGAGGAAAATGGAGCAGAAGGGATTGCAATGTGGCCATCCCCCTGGAGATGAGGGTGATTTCTCACTTTCTCTCTCCCTCTCTCTGTCCTTTTCTGGCGAGTGCATGCACCCTATAGCTGCTCCCCCTTCATGTGAATTTACCATAAGGGTAGCATTTGGAATCAATGATCGATTGGATTGATCGACAGATTGGTTGTTCATTAAGTCATGCTGACTCATTGGCTAGTATTTTATTTAGGGGGTGCAGTGGGGAGTGGAGGAGGAAGAAGCCATTATCCCCGCTTCATTCATATAGGAAAATAAATTCCAGATGGATTCTAAATGACACAAATGTAGAGAACAGAATCATTAAAGCACCAAAAAAAAAAAAAAAAAGATACTGATAAATGCTTTCCAATTCTTAAAGCAGGGAAAGCCTTCCTAAGCATAAAACAAAATCCTTTAAAGTCTTACAGTAAAAGACAAATAAATTGGGCTACAGACAAGACAAAATCTCCTCTTTGGAAAATTCCACCGTAACTGAAAATAAAAGAGAAACTGAGAAAAGTATCTGCCACACGTTTCACAGGCATCTAGGATACCACCTTTGGTTCCATGGAGGGGGAGGAACAGAACAGGAAGAAGGATTGGAGGAGAGGGAACGTGATGGAAGAACAGGAAGAAAGGAAGGAGGAAGAAGGAAACAAGACCACTCCTTTGCTGGGCGTTTGTTTCCTCAGGGTGAACCTCCTCTTTCCAGCTCACTCTTGGAGGACACTGTGGTTGGCTCTTCCCTGCACCCAGGGGACTTTCCAACACATGGTGACTATAGAGAACAGACTGGTCACACGGAGACCTGGTTGGCCAGCTCCTGGCCTTTGACGTAGGACAGTTATATCTCATGGTACAGGAAGTACTCAGGCCTAGGGCCAGCAGGTGGAGCGGTGGACTCCCACATTGCCAACAGAGGTTTGAGTCCCGGACCTGGTGGCTTGCTTTTTAATTTTCTCTCTCTTTCTGGCCAAACTAAAAAAAAATAATAATTGCAAATAAAATAAAACAAATAATTCTTACCAAAAAAAAAAAATAAGGAAGAAAGAAGAGAAAGCACCCAGGCTTTCAAATGACAGAGGTGACTGCCTTTCTGCAAACTAGGTGGCTTCTTACAGGTGCTAACATGGCCATAAATGGCACTTTTTAGGTAACCAAATGTTTTTTCAACTTTCTCACAGCAGAACCATCTACATTTTCCAGTGAAATTTATGAAAAAACTCAACATATAAGCAGATTTCAGTAATATAAATACATTTATCTTCAAATTTTTTTTTTTTTGGAGAGGTTTTTTCGCTACAGGGCACATGCACTCACCAGAGAGAGACAGAGAGACAGAAAGCAAGAAATCACCCCTGAGGGGCGGGGGGGTGGGGATGGTCACTCCGCAATCCTTTCTCTTCCATTCTCCTCTCAGGATTTTGGGCACGCATGCACATGCACCTGGCGTGAGTTTAAGCCACTGGGTCCGGGACTCGAATCACAGTTGACTGCATGGGAGTCCAGCGACATAGCTATTATGCCAACTGCTGGTCCCCATTTACCTTCAATTTAAAACAACTCTTTATAAAGTTAAAAAGACTCTAGTTAAATTTGATAATATAAATGCACTTTATGTTTTTCTGTTCAAAACCTACCACAAACACAAAACTCATCCCAATCTATCAACCTTGAAGTATACCTGCCAAAGACTATGGAAACTCTGGAACAAAATGAGAGAAGACCCTGAAAGACAACACATATCTAACTTTTTAGAAGGATACCCTTTCCTGACATTGGTAGCAGATAGCAATATCTGGAACGTCTAACCCAGTATAGGGAACAAGAGAATAAAAAGAGATAAGAGGCCCTGCAGAGGACGTGCAGTCGGGCTATTATGACGGCAGCACTGGAAGCCACGTGGGTTTGAATCTCCTGGTCAGCTGAAAACACTCCAGGTACACAACTCACAGGTACCCAAGATCCTGAGCAGATGGAGGGCTGGGGAAAGAGAACCACGGTAGTGACGAGAACCTGTTGGAGGTATTCTCTCTCTCTCTCTTTCTCACTCTCTCTCTTTTTCTCATGCATGCACATGCACTTTCTACCATGAAAGAAAAGGAAAATAAAAAGATCAGCCACAGACTGAGAGAAAATATTCTTAAATCATATACCAAACGGCTTACATACAAAACTCAACAATAAGAAAACAGCTCATTTCCATGATATTCAGGCACAGGAAGAGAAATGCTACATGTTTTCACTTACATGTGGAAACTAAGAGGAATGACCTCAGAGAGGAAGAAGGGTTGGGATCAGCAGATGGTGTAATGTTTATGTCGCTGGATTCCCACGCGGTTGACCATAGTTCAAGTCCTGGACACAGCAGCTTGAAACTCATGCTGGGTGCATACGTGTGCATGCCCAAAATTCCAAGAGGAGAATGGAGGAGGCATTTGTGGCATGGCCATTCCCCCAGGGGGTGATTTATCACTTTCTGTCTTTCTGCCTCTCCAGTGAGCACACACATCCTATAGCAAAAATCTCTCTTAAAGAAAAAAAGAGAAGAAGAAGGGTGGGAGAAAGAGAGATAGAGAGATGTAGGTTAAAATTACAGATAGAGAAAAGAAAAAAGTTCTAGTACTATATAGTATAGTAGAGTAACTGTAGTTAACAACGGTCCATTCTGTATCTTACAGTAGCCTCTAAAAAAGAACTTTCAGTGTTCCCAAGACAAACTAATGACAAATGGTTAAGATGATGGACATGGTAATTATAATGATTTGATCATTACACATTGTACTCTTGTACTGAAAAATTATCTTGTACTTCATAAATATGAACAATTATTATATGTCAAAAAACTCAATTTTGTTTTTTTGCTATAGGCCATGTGCACTTGCCAGAGAGAGACAGAGACAGAGGGAAAGTGAGAAATCACTCCCTGGGCGGGATGGCCACACTACAATTCCTTCTCCTCCATTCTCCTCTTGGGATTTTGGGCGTTCATGCACACACATGCATGATTTTCAAGCCACCAGGTCCAGGACTCAAAACATGGTCAGGGAACCAGCAGTTAGCGTAATGGCTATGTCGTTGGACTCCCACGTAGTCGACCACGGTTCGTGTCCCGGACCCGGTGGCTTAAAACTCACGCTGGGCGCGTGTGCGTGCGTGCCCAAGATCCCGAGAGGAGAATGGAGAAGAGGGGATTGCGGCGTGACCATCCCCCCTGGGGGGTGATTTCTCGCTTTCTGTCTCTATGTCTCTCTCTGTCTGTCTGTTGAGCGCATGCGCCCTACAGTGAAAATCTCTCAAAAAAAAAAAAAAAAAAAAACATGGTCAGCCATGTGGGAGTCCAGTGCCTTAACCACCATGCCACCTCCTGACCCCAGCCCTCAATTTTTGAATTAAAAAATGGTTAAATAGAAACTTTACCAAAGAAAGTATACTAACAACAACCACATGAAAATATACTAATTATTATTATTAGTAGTTAAATACAAATTAGAACCATAATTACATGCCAGGATACACACAATAGAATGGCTAAAATTTTTAAACAAAAACAAAAACTAACAATATCAAGTGCTGACAAGGATGTGGAAAAACTGGAACTCTTGCATATTCCCAGCAGAAACACAAAATGATACTGCTATTCTGAAAAACGTAAGTTTCTTAAACAGTGAAATATACATTTACCTATGTCCCAGTGATCACATTTCTTGGCTTATCTTAGAGAAGTGAAAACTTACATTCAATTCACATACAAAAAAATATTCAAAGTTCATAGCAATATTTAATGATTGCCAACAGCTGGAAACAACCCAAATGTCCTTAAAAAGGTGAGTAGATAAACAAATTGCTATATCTACAAAATAAAATGCCACTCAACAATAAAAAGCAGGAGATTACCGGTACACATATGTTACTTGGATGAATCTCAAAGGCACCATGCTGATGAAAGAACTCAGCCTCATCAAATAACATACCTTATGATGTATAAGACTGTCTGGAAAAGATGAAACTATAGGAAGAGACCATCGATCAGTGGTTTCCAGGGGTGGGTATGGGGGCAGGTCTGAATACAAAGGGGCAGCATGTGGGATTCACTGAGATACTAGAATTGTTGTGTCTTCAAGTGTGTAGTAACGGTTACCAGAATTCACGATTGTGTGAAAACTCACAGAAAGCAGTGAATTTGACTGTTTGTGAATTTAAAAACTCTTTTTCTTTTCTTTTTTTTTTTTGGAGAGGTTTTTGCTATAGGGCACGTGCGCTCGCCAGAAAGACAGAGAGAGACAGAGAGACAGAAAGCGAGAAATCACCCCCCAGGGGGAATGGCCATGCCACAATCCCTTCTCCATTCTCCTCTCGGGATCTTGGGCACGCATGTACATGCACCCGGCATGAGTTTAAGCCACCCACTCCGGGACTTGAACTGTGGTTGACTACATGGGAATCCAGCAACATAGCCATTATGCTAACTGTTGGCCCCAGTAAATTAAAAAACTCTAACCCCCTGCCCCTGCCAGTGTACCCTGAGATTTTCACATTCAAATTCTTCTTGATGTAAATGAAAAACTTTATTAATCCAGAAGGTGAGGAAGGTGCGGGAGAGAACAGAACAATACCTGGGTCTGCAGGTTGCCAAGACTGCGAAGACTTGAGAATGTATCCTTGTGGGGACACTAGCTCATTCTTTCATATTGCTGTGTCGGCTTCATAAGAAAAACAAAAGGCAAACAAACAAATTAAAACAAGACCATCCAAAGTATAGCAATACGAAATAACGATCACTTTAAAAATACTGAAAATAAGGCTATTGAGAGTTTCTGCTACTTAGTAGTCTGGCACCCAAGTTAGCACTGTCTTTGTTCTGGACACATAGTATTGAGAAAATCCTGGTACCAGGGCAAATGTAGCAAAAACGGTAAGTATTTTAGTATTTTAAGTTTACCTTGCAACCTCAAGATAATCTTCCATTGACCTGTTTCAGAAGCTTGACAAAGAATAGTAGAAAACTTATTTTTTCTCCCATAGAAAATCTACAAAATTATCGCTCTTTCCCACTATACAAGATGGCAGGTGAAAAAGCTGCAAAGCAGGATACTAAGGAGAAGAAACCTGAAGCCAAAAAGGCTGATGCCAGTGGCAAGGTTAAAAAGGGTGACTCCAAGGCTAAAAAGCCCAAAAAGGGGGAAGCCCCATTGCAGCCGAAACCTGGTCCTAGTCCGGGGCAACGGCAGATACTCCCGATCTGCCGTGGATTCCAGGAAGGCCATGTACAAGAAGAAATACTCAGCTACACTAAATCCAGGATAGAAAAGAAAAAGGAGAAGGTTCTTGCGACTGTCACAAAACCAGTTGGTGGAGACAATTATAGTGGTACCCGGGTGGTTAAACTGTGCAAAATGCCTAGGTATTATCCTACTGAAGATGTACTTTGAAAGCTGTTGAGCCACGGCAAAAATCCCTTCAGTCAGCCTGTGAGAAAGCTGCGAGCCAGCATCACTCCTGGGACCATTCTGATCATCCTCACTGGACGCCACAGAGGAAAAGAGAGTGGTTTTCCTGAAGCAGCTGAGCAGTGGCTTGCTACTTATAACTGGACTGCTCATTCTCAATCAATTTCCACTGCAGAACACACCAGAAATTTGTCATTGCCACCTCCACGGAAATTGATATTAGCCAAGTAAAAATCCCAAAGCACCTTGCCAATGCTCACTTCAAGAAAAAGAAACTGCGGAAGCCCAGAAACCAGAAAGGTGAGATCTTCGACACAGAGAAGGAGAAATATGGGATTTCAGAGCAGCACAAGGTTGATCAGAAAGCTGTGGACTCACAAATTTTACCAAAAATCAAAACTCTTCCTTAGCTCCAGGGCTACCTGCGATCTGTGTTTGCCCTTACCAATGGAGTTTATCCTCACAAATTGGTGTTCTAAATTTTTTGCCAAGAACCTAATTAAGTAACTGATCATATATATATAAATATATAAAGAAAATCTACAAAATTATCTAAGTACTTGCATTCCTTAGCACATATAAAATGTCACAAATGAAGAACTCCAAATTCACAATAACTTTCTACAGATACATTCTTTTTTTTTTTTTTTTTTTTTTTTTTTTTTTTTTTTTTTGCGTCGTGTGCCAGAGAGACAGAGAGAACCAGAGAGACAGAAAGTGAGAAATCACCCCCAAGAGGAGATGGCCACACCACAATCTCTCCTCCTCCATTTTCCTCTTGGGATCTTGGGCATGCATGCATGCATGCCTGGCATGAGTTTAAGCCACTGGGTCTGGGACTCGAACCACAGTCAACTACATGGGAGTCCAGTGACATAGCCCTTAGGTCAACTGCTGGTCCCTCCATGGATACATTCTTAAGATATCTGAATATATTCAAAGAAATGACAGAATATTTTTTATTCCCAAGTTGTACTTTTAAAAAATGAGTTAACCTGTCCATGCTAGTTAACACACCAGGAATTGTCAATTTATTCAAATTGAATATATGATATATCCAAGCATCTGTTTTATTCTCAACGTATTTAGAAATATATTTGAAAATAAAATTAAAAACAAATACTGAAGTAAGCCCTATGTAGAGCACCTAAGTTTTTACCAAACACTGTTGAAAAAACATCCAGCTCCATCCTGATAAACACCATTGAAGCCCAATGTGAGAATGGGGATGATCCATCATTCAGTGCAAATCTGTTCTCCCTTTATTTACCCAATTGTGGTTTTTGGTTGCTGTATACTATACATATAATCATACTTCCAGTCAGTTTGGGAGTTTTCCAAAGCACTTGAAAACATCTAGACACTGTCATCTCCATTCACCCGTCTTGCTTTATATTAAAGCCTGCCATGTGCCAGCACTGTTCTAAACACTGGAGATGCAGAAGTGAGAAAAACAGACAAAGCTCCTTGCCTTCATGCCTCTTATTCTTCAGAGAGGAGAGACAGGCAATTAATGAAGTAATAAGCTTTGGATGGTAAGTAAGTGTGATAGAGGAAGATACAACACAGCAGGAGGATAAGGAGTGTGGTATATTGAATAGGTTGGTCCAGGAACCTGGTTCAAGTCCTGGGTCTGGCATCTTAAAAAAACTTGCCTGGTATGTGTGTGCCTGTGTGCCCAAAGTCTCAAAAGGAGGGAGAAATGGAAGAGAAGTATTTGTGGCATGACCATACTCAGCATGGTGCTTTCTCACCTCTCTCCCTGTTTCTCTGTGGTGAGTTGCACATGCCCTCTGGCAAATTAAAAAAACAAATAATAAATAAAAAGGGGGCTCAGCACCATCTCCCATCACAGGGAACTCTCTTTTCTGGCCAACTCTCTCTTAGGCCTGGCCCTTTCACAAATTTCAGATCATTACATGCTGCCCTCTCTTCCCCAAGGCATTACTGTCAAATTCTTGTCTCTGGGCCACCAGGAAAAGTCCAAATTTTGCCTTGTAGCGACATCTTATGGAAGGAAAACACCACTGTAACATGGTCTAAAAAGTCCCTTCCACCTCATCTTTCAACATCTGGAGATAACAGAGACAACTGTGGCAACTTTTCTGTGAATGGCAACATTTTGTTCCATGACGCATGATACAATTAAAAATGATCGTGTGTAACATTAAACACAATACCAGGAGCACACTGCTTCTTTACTATGCACCAGCCTTCCTGGAGTATGAGTCGCTGACCAAGCAGTGAGAATTAACTCAGCTTAGTTAGCCATCAGGGACAGTGGGCCCTAAAACATATTTGTAGATTTTAAGATCAGAAAGAAAAATGAATTTTTCTTGGGGGGGGTGTCAAAGAGCATTTCAACATATAAAATTAGCTTCATGTAATATTAAGATTAATAGACAATGTTAACTTTTGTCTTTATACTAATGCAGTCATAAAATATAATTTAAAATATTTTTGATGGGGAATGAGGCCCATAAAGGCAAAAAATGCCTAAGGATGATGACAGTCCTAATGGGATCCACAGGTCTTGGCAACAAAATTGTAGCAACATGAACATAACCATTAGACAAAATAGAATAATTGCCCATTGTTAGAGATGAGTAGGAAGATAATAAAGCTATACTATCCTTACTTAGCTACACTAGAGTATAGACAACAGCCCAAGCAAGTTATGAAAAAGATAAGAGAAAGGACTTAGGTGGAATTAAACTGACTTCTTTTGTGACTTGAAATAATAAATAATATGCACTTTTTTCCTTTTTACTGTCAGAGGGTATGTGCACTCACCAGAGAGAGAGAGAGATAGAACTTCTCAAGAGAAAAAGCACCTCCCAATGGCAATGGGGCATGGTCATACTGCAATCCCTTTTCCTCCATTTTTCTATCTAGTCAGAATTTTGGACATGCATGTACATGCACTCAGTGTTCTTCTCAAGATATCGGGCCAGCATTCAGCCATAATTGGTCATGTTGGATCGGGTTCCTTTAACTGCTAAGCTACAGGGCTGGCCCAATCATATGTACTTACTAGCAATAATAGTATTGTAATAGTATTTAATATGAGGAGACTCTATTCAAAATTCTTTACATGCAAACTCACTTATTCTTTGCAAAAATGATACTATTGGTTGAAAGAGATAAAAAGCCAACTCAAGCAAACTTAACACTTTACCCCACCACACCAAAAATAAATAAATAAATGGGAGGAATGTATTGGTTCCCAGGGCTGGGAAGGGTTCAGGGCAGCTCAGAGGTTCAGATGACAAGCAGGAGCAAAGAGAGTGTTGGGACAGGGCACCAAGATTCAACACTACCCAGTCCATTTTCCACCCACCTCTTTCCTGCTTATATTTGAGAGGGACTTCAAAACATTGGTGGGCAAGCAGAATTAAAGTACAATTTATTTTGGTGCCAAAAATTTTTAAATTCATGCATAATTTTTTCATAATGTGAATTTTCCATGAACTCCTTGAAGATCCCTTGTATGCCATTCTTTCCTTCAGACAGGCCTAGTCCACGCAGTGGAGAAGGCAGTTGCCGGGAATCCTGGACTTTGCATTTAACTTAGTTTGGGCTATCCCTGAGGCAGACTCCAAGGCAAGAGTGGGTGCACTACTTTATTTGGAAAGTGATCTCAGGAAGCCCAACGAGGAAGTTGGGGAAGGAGACAGGGAAGAGGAGGAAGCCTGAAAAGCCAGTATCCATGAGTGGCTTAGCACTGGAGCAACCAGATCTCAATCCTACTGTGGTGCTTCAGGGAAAAAAAGTGTGTGGAGTCATCCCTCAGAATCATCCCCTGCCAGCTCTTCTTCATTGTTGGAGAGGCGCTCTAGGGGTGATAACTACAGCAGCTTAGACTGCTCTCCAGGCTACAGACATGAAATCCCAGCATGAGCAAGGAACTGTGTGCAGATGACCTCAGGGTGGACCAATGGGGTAAGTGTGGGACATTGGTATGGTCTGGGTGGTTTGTTCCCCAAAAGTTCCACTTGGAATTTGGTGTTGAGAGGTGGCGATGTCTAGTGCGCAGTGATTGTATCCTGGCAACTGCGACATGGAGGCAATACTCTTGTGGATAGATTAATGGTGTCCCTTGAGAGCCAGCGAATTCTAGCTCTCATGAGAAGGGTCAGTTCTCGCAGGGGCCTGTTGCTGTTAAATAGAGAACTGTGGGCAGTGATAGTAATGGTACTTAATCTGAGGCAATAGCTCTCCACATTCACCTGTCATCCTCTGTGCTTCCGTCAGCCATGTTGCAGGCCAGCCTGCTGCCAGGTCTTCGGGCTTTACAGTTGCCAGAATAGTCAGTCAATAAATCCCTATTCCTTTATCAATCGCCCAATCTCGGGTATTTCTGTGGGCAATGCAATAACTGACAAATACAGGCACCAATAACACCCACTACAGCTTCTTCCAACATCACATGGTCCCTGCAGCAGCATGGAGCTGCTTCTCTTACAGTTCTGGCAAGCCCAGGGACGGACGTGATCCATCTGGCTTAGGTCATGTGTCCATGGCGGACCAATCACAGGTCTAGCAGAGTAAGGTTCACTTCCTAGGAACAGGGGCAGCGACATCGGTTCAAATGGAAAGGTTTCTTCCATGCTCTCCTCCACCCTTTTCAGTATTTGAAACCCATGTCTGCCATTTATGTACTAAGCTATAAGAAGGAGGAAAACTGGCCCTGCTCCACCCAGCAACCAGGGCACGGGCAGACTCAAACTTGCTTGGCTCTCCACTTTTCACCAACTTGATCTCTCCACAGGAAGAAAACAGTCATTATCAAAAAGCCAATTGTCATTCTGACTCTTTAGAAAAATTCCCATTAAAGATAAAGCAAATTTTAATTAGATTAAGTATCCAATTACTGTAATTACATTTTTTAAAAATTCACATCATGAAGATGACCCTTTTAAAAAGGGTTACAGGAATAATTAGTGTATTCATATTAACCAAAATGTATTGGATAATATTTATACCCAGAAGACAAAGTACATTACACACATTTCACCTTTGGGGAAAGCTTGCAAATGTTTTGGCAGTGGCATGAATATTTATAGGCGAGAGTGTGCTTTAGCAAGATTATGTGAGGAAGCATTTAAATGCTCACCAATTTTTACCCAGGGGTAAAGTACACAGAAAATGTAGTGCAGAGATTATGGATATGCAAAGTGTGACTTAAGCGGGGAATTTCTATCAGTTTGCTTAATTAATTGGTGCCGGAGACTACTTCCCCTTCTTTAAGGCAGAAAGGCCCAAGGTAGCCAACTGCGACTTTTCTGCTCTGCGTCCTCCAGGGACAGGGGCCAGTGGGAAGAGCAGGTGGCAAAGAGTAAAAGGACATTCTCACCTTGACCACTCACCACCAGGAAGCCTCTGTCATACTCCTCACTTTTGCCCCTCCAACCTCAGTTGGGTTGTTGGGTAGAGCTTTAAGATGAGGAATATACACTTTCTAGGTGCTTCCTCCCTAAACATTTTCCTCTGAAACTGTTTCCTTTCCTGATTCTAATTTTCTTCTTCAGGCCTGCCTTTGATCTGTAGCTATGACTGCTGGTCCTGTTTCCCACAGGATAGCCTTCCAGGATTCAGCACATTTGCTAACTCAGTGAGAGGGAAGGAGCAGTCCCATTTCACAGATGAAAATACTGGTGCTCCAGAGCCTCGAACAGCTCCTAGAACTGCACCACACAGCAGGCCAGTAATCCCAGACCTGTAAGGCCTCTGCTCTGCTTATCAGAAACTGTGTCGTGGCCATCATCAAACACAGGAATAACTCACCTACACTCATCAAAGCAGGCAGGGCAGGCTTCCCAGTTTCCTCTCCTAGATTGTTTCCACCAGAACCAGGCACGAGCATGCTTAACTGAGAAAACATGGAGGTATCTGTACATGAATGGCAAGAGAGACCAGGAAGTTCAGTTTGTTGGACTCTACATTGAGACCATGAAATGCTCGATGTCGATAACATCACACAAAGAAAACATGTTCAAATACTGTTGCACATTCACAATTGTCAGCTGTTCATCACATCTCCCTTATCCTGGATCAAAATTCTACCTGTCTTTTTTTTTTTTTTTTTTTTGAGACATCTTTGCTATAGCTCCTATGTGCTCACTGGAGAGACAGAGAGACAGAAAGTGAGAAATCACCTCCCAGGGAGGATGGCCACACCACAATCCCTTCTCCTCCCTTCTCCTCTAGGCATTGTGGGGAATGCATGCACATGCAACCAGTGTGAGTTTCAAGTTGCTGGGCCTGGGACTCAAACTGTGGTTGACCATGTGGGAGTCCAGCGCCTCAACCATTTTGCCTCTTGCTGGCCCCTCTACCTTTCTTTCTTTCTTCAGAATTATTTACTCAATTTTATTATTATTATTAATTTTGAATTTGCTTTAGGGCATGCATGCTTACCCGAGAGACACAGAGATAGAGAGAGAGAGAGGAAAAAAAAAAAGAGAGAGAGAGAGAAGGAAAGTGAGAAAGCAAGATGCTGGTCCAGGACTCAAACCACAGTTGGCCATACGGGAATACAGTGCCTTAGCCACCATGCCACCTGCTAGCCCCTTCTACCTTTCTTTCAAAGCCCAGGTTCAATATGTCCTCTTCTCTGCATTCTGTCCCTTCTCCTACCTTCTTCATTCTGGACTTCAAAATTACAGGCCTTACTCCTTTCAGCTCAATGTTAAGGGTACTTGAGTCTCATTTCCCTGTTAACCACCCTACTTTCCTGCTTGGAGTGAGGTCTGTGACTTGCCACTGTGGGGCTGCCATAATCCCTTATCGACTCTTTAAAGTTGTTTTCAGAGCCCAAGGCATGTGCTTAGGATCTCCTCTGAGATGAAAAAGTCTCAGTCACAGGAGGAATGACATTTTTTGGAAATAGTCAAGGTCACTGTACTAGTCGGGGTTCTCCAGAGAAATGGGACCAACAGGATATGTGTGCACACGCACATGAGTGCACACACTCACACACTTTAAAAGTTCGTGGAAAATAGAATGAAAACATAAAAATACAAAATACAAATTTTACTCCTCAGCATATGCTCTATCAAGTTTAAGACACTTCTATAAGCAACGATACCAGCCATTTCATCTATTCCTGGAGAACTGAGGGTCCTGGGAATTAAATCGTGTCAATGCTATCATTTTTACATTATTAGCTGAAGAAAAATGGAGTGCATTTCAAGATTTTTTTTTTTAAGATTAAGAAACAAAAAGAAGTCCAAGGAGATAAATCAGGACTGTAAGGTGAATGCCTAATGATTTCCCATAGAAATTCTTATGAAATTGCCCTTGTTTAGTGAAAGGAATGAGCAGTAACGTCTTCATGGTGGGGAAGGACCCTGGTGAAGCTTTCTCAGGCACTCTTCTCCCAAAACCTTAGCTAATTTTCTCAAAACACGCTCAGACTAAGCAAATGTTACCATTCTTTGGCTCTTCAGAAAGTCCACAAGAAAAATGCCTTGAGCATTCAAAAAAATGACCGTGGCCATGACCTTTGCTCTCAACCAGTTCACTTTTGCTTTGGCTGGACCACTTCTACCTCTTCGCAGTCATTGTTCTGACTGTGCTTTGTCTTCAGGATCACACTGGCAAAGCCATGTGTCATTTCTGTTATAATTCTTCAAAGAATTGCTTTAGGATCTTGATCTCCCTGTTTAAAATTCTTGTTGACAATTCCGCTCTTGTCTGAAGCTGATGTGGACACAACAGTTTCGGCAACCATTGAATAAAAAGTTAACTTGACTTTAATTTTTCAGTCAGAATTGTGTAAGCTGAGCCAAGGGAGATGTATATGTTGTTGGTTGTTGTTTTTGCTATTGTCAGTCCTTTTCAATTAGGACTAATTTTTTCCCTCACAACTTGATGTGGATTGTCTTCTGTTGAGTGAAACTTCATCTCTTCATGGCTTCATCTCTTGTTAAAATGAGTTATGTGTTTGTAAACTGCTGATTTCTTTCAAGTATTGTCCCCATAAACTTTTTTATTTTTTTAATTAATTTATTTTTTTTTAGAGATTTTGCTATAGGGCACATGCGCTCACCAGAAAGACAGAGAGAGACAGAGAGATAGAAAGTGAGAAAGCACCCCCTGGGGGGGATGGCCATGCATGCCGCAATCCCTTCTCCTCCATTGTCCTCTTGGGATCTTGGGCACGCATGCACACACGCCCGGCGTGAGTTTAAGCCACCAGATCCAGGATGTGAACCGTGGTCGACTAGATGAGAGTTCAGCAACATAGCCATTACGCTAACTGCTGGTCCCCCCATAAACTTTTGATAATGCACCAGTGATATCACTGTTCTTTCACCCAAACTTCCCCATAAATTTTATGTTTATTCTTCTTTTGATTTTAGCAGAATTCATGTTCTGATAGAGATTTTTTTTTCTGATTTTATCCTTCTTAGTGCCTCAAATTAAGTCCTCCTCAGACACAGTTTAACAAGCTAGTAGTTTATTTTGATGCAAAAATAAAATGAAATCCATGCATAGTATGGATTTTTTTCAAAATATGTATTTTTACGAATTTTTTTGACACCACTCAAGGAAGGAAGTAAGGAAGTGGAAGTGGGAAGTTAGAGACAAGAAAACACACACACACACACACATACAGAGAAAGAGAGAGAGAGGGAGAGAGAGACTCACAGGAATTGGTTCTATAATTTTGGAGGCTGGCAAGTCCAAATTCTATAAGGTGGGCTGACAGGCTGGAGACCCAGGAAGAACAGATATTGCAATTAAAATCCAAAGTTCAGTCTGCTACAGAATTATCTCTTGCTCAGGGGAAGTCAGGCCTTCATCTGATTGGGTGAGGTCCACCTACATTGTGGAAGGCAATTCACGTTAACCACATTTCACCAATT
The DNA here is from genome assembly GCF_000334495.1 of Tupaia belangeri chinensis. NCBI lineage: Eukaryota > Metazoa > Chordata > Mammalia > Scandentia > Tupaiidae > Tupaia > Tupaia belangeri. Next base: position 190,205 of record NW_006201028.1, on the reverse strand, counting down.
TAAATGTTAATCTCATCCCAAAACACTTTCACTGAAATATCCAGGATAATGCATAACTACATGTCTGGGCACCATGACCCAGTCATCTTGACACATAAAACTAATCAGCAGTCATGTCAGGAACAAATTTGATAGAGAAGGTGAAGTCCACCTTACATCTCTTCTAAACGGTTATTTCATGGAACTTCAAACTCAATCGCCAAATATGAATTATCTTTCTCACAAACTTCATTCTTCTCCTGTTTCAAGAATCTTGTTATATAGAATGTCTACCTAGTTACTAAAGTTAGAATTTTGAGGATCATTTCTATACTTTTTCTTTTTTAGATTTTTTGCCATAGGGAATGGGTACCCATTGGAGAGAGACAGAGAGGGAACATGAGAAATCATGCCCCAGGGGGATAGACATGCCACAATCCCTTCTCCTCCATTCTCCTCTTGGGATTTTTGGCACACACGCATGCCTAGCATATTCTTCAGATTGCTGGGTCCAGCAGAGTCAGCCATGTGGGATCTAACGATATAGGGCTGTAGGGCACATGCACTTGCAAGAGAGAGAGACAGAAAGTAAAAAGTCACCCCCCAGGGGGGATGGCCACTCTGCAATCACTTCTCTTCCATTCTCCTCTCAGGATTTTGGGCATGCATGCACATGTGCCCAGCATGAGTTCTAGGTCACTGGGTCCAGGACTTGAATTGTTGTCGACTATATGGGAATTCAGTGATGTAATCGTTATGCCATCTGCTGGTCCTGAAACAGGTTGTTAAGCGGTCAAGTTCTAGGGTAAGCATACCTGGGTTCAAATCAGAGCTTCCAATTTATACTGTGTAATTGTGGGCAAGTTACTTAAGCTTTCTGTGCCTTGGTTTCTCAGGTGTAGAATGGGTATATAATAATAATGCTTGCTTTGTAAAATTGAGTTGTAATGTGTAATGCCTGGTACATGCAAGCACTTGATAACTTTTATTGATGCTGACGGTATCAATGACGATGCTTGAGTGGTGCCAATGGAGACAACTTGGTTACGTGAATTGAGGAAAAATATTTGGAGAATATTAATTTATTCTCCTTCTCCTGCTTCTTCTTCTTCAAGTTCATTCATTTATTTATTTCTTCCATGAGAGAGAGCAAGGCAGAGAGACAGGGCATCTCCAACAGAGTCTTCATACCATGATCCACTCCCAGTCTCAGCTCTGCAAAATCATGCATGGGTACACACACTGGACATTCGGGGAGGTTCCCAAACCTTTCCCAAGTGGGTTCACTTGTATTACCTCTACATCACCACCTGGCCCCACTTCTTGACCAGACTTCTAACCTATCCTTTTCCAACCCCACTCCACACACCTGCCTTTAAAGAAAACCATTGCTTCCAATTTCTAAGACTTTATAGGTCCTGAGGGGTAAATGAATCTACTTTTAGGATTTCCTTCTGGAAATACTTAAGTAAATTCTGTAAATACTGTAAATATTCTACAGTGACACTGTCCAATATGGCAGTCGACTAGCCACACACAGCTATTGATCCATTTACATATGAGCGAGTAATGTTACACATTTTGAAATTATGGTATTTTGGATATATTGGACTAAATAAAAATATTATTTAAATTATTTTCTGTTCACTTGTACTTTTTTAATGTGGCTAATAGAAAAATTTAAATCACACTTAAATGTGTGATTGGCATATTTCTGCTGGAGAGTGTTGCTGAGTGTCTTAAATTTCTTTTTGACAATTCTCATCTGCTGTCATATTTTCTACCATTATCTTTAGCCTTATAGTTATACATTTTATCTCTTTATTTTTATTTTTGGAAGGTGCCAGGAAAGCAAGATAAAATGCATGTGTTACACTGATGATATTTAACGGAAGGTTTTATCTAAGATTGTCATAATCAAACTCCTGCTAATAGTTGCAGGAGCACTGTGTGTTCTGTTATCAGTCTGCAGCCTGTCAGTGACTGCCACCCAACCAAAACGAAATATTGATAGTTGATGATATTTAACGGAAGGTTTTATCTAAGATTGTCATAATCAAACTCCTGCTAATAGTTGCAGGAGCACTGTGTGTTCTGTTATCAGTCTGCAGCCTGTCAGCGACTCTGCCACCCAACCAAAACGAAAAATTGATAGTTTTCTGAACACATCGGGAAGCTTCAGGCTTTCATGGCTTAGCTTTCTTTGTGTTTTAAACCTCTCCCACCTGCCTGCCTAGCAAGTTATTCATCTGTCAAAAACGAATTCAAATTTCACCTTCTCCAAGCTTTTCGGACTCCCCTCCTTCTCACAGAGCTGACTCCTCCAGTGTACAGGATATTCCCTGTACTTCCTTGCTTTGAGACCTATCTGCCCCATCAGGGTGTGTTTCACATCAGCCACATTTAACTTCACGCGGCCTGTTGTGTGAGGTTCAGGGTTCAATACGTAAGTAAAACTATGTTAAAGGAATGAAGAAAGATGGGAACGAAGAACTATGGCATTGAAGAAGTAAAGGGGGCTGGCTGCACACGTTTCAGTTTTTAGGGGCTCCCAAGTTTTCCACAGGTGCAGATGACAGAATTTGCCAAAGGGAGCAGAACGAGCAAAGGCCCCATGAAAACTGACTATCCTGGGGAAACAGCAAACCATGCCGTTGGGATGCACTGGAAAGACAAATCTGTAGAGCCGTGCGCAGCGCGTTGTCCTGCAGCTAACGGGAAGGGAGTGCAAGGTTTTAGGGTGTGAGAGAGATCATGAATCCAAGGGTTTCAGCACGGTTACCCTTGGCTGAGGATGGAGAGTGGGTGCGAGGGACAGGAGAGGAAGCTGCAGACAGGGATCGTGGAGGTGCGGGGAGAGGGCCCGCGCGGTCCCGGGTGGCGAGTGGGTGGAGAAGACGCTCAGGCGGAAGGATGCACAGCGTCGGTGACAGACGGCCCTGCGGGATCCGGAAGAGGAACTTCCAGTCGGTATACACCCGAGATCGAAGGGGAACCACAGCTCCAGACCGCGGAGGTGGAGTGGGGCTACCTTGTCCCTTGCGCGACGCCATCCACGCAGCCCCGCGGTTCAGTCGCGAGCTGTCGCCGCGCTGCGGTTCCGGTTCCGGTTCCGGCTGGAGTCCGCACCTGCGGCGACGGTGAGCAGCCATGGCATACTC
>NW_006201028.1:182415-186993 GCF_000334495.1 Tupaia belangeri chinensis | reverse complement strand
TGGGGGTGGGTGGGGAGTCCGTTAGGGTGTCTGCCCCGCCCAGATGCCCGCCTACCTGCGGGAGAGTTCAAGCCTCAGGGTTCCCTGGCATTCACCCGCAGGGCCGAGCTCCAGCGCGCGCCGGGTCCCTCCTGCGGCTCTGTTGCAGGAAGGGCCGGGAATGCGTGCGTGCAGGTCAGGGCTCTCCGCGGTGGCCTCCACGCACAGGTTTGGTTAAGTCATCCTGTCACCATCTCGTTCCTGTGCTTCGGCCAGTCGGGTGCCCAACTGGGTTTCCCTCTTTAGGATTTCCTTGTGCTTTCTGTCGTGCGTTTATATGAAATAAAGTCAGTTGGGATTGGGAGTTAGCATTGCCAGTTAACCTTACTTGGTTGTGTATTTTCAACTGGAAATAAGAGCCTTCACTGCTTCAGGCTCTTTCTGTGCCTTTTACAACCTAACTTGCAGATTTAATAACTCAGGTTGCAATTACTGAGATGGAGAGGAACACATTATTGCATGCTCTTACCTAATTCATATTTATGTGTTAGTCCTCTGTTATTGATCTAATCTTTGAGGTTTATAAATCCATCCTCTTGGCTACATTGGGGGGCTTTTACAGAGTGAAAGTAAAGGCGTGAGTGCTGAAGGCTTGGGAAGGAACCAGAACACACACCGTTGGCCATGAAGTTCTGCTGTAGCTTTCTCTTGTAAATATTTAACATCCCGATGACAATACCTGATATTTACGCTGTGGTTTTACAGTCTCGGAATTCGGTCTGTTCAACCTCCCATGGCTGGACAGCTCCTTTTGAACTGTAATCCACTACTCTCTCTTTTGTGTACACTGGCTGTAGTTTAGGCTCCTTGAGCATCGTAAGTTATAAATCCTGTAAATAGAAGGCACCATGCTTCAGGGGTGGGGGACGGATTGACCACACAATTCTGTACAGAATTGGCTTCATGATCTTTGTGTTGGTAAGACTACCTACCTACAAGAGACTTCTAAGAAGTCTGCATAGTTGGTCTTTTTTTTTTTCTCCTGTTTTATTAGGGAATCCAAAAAGTTTTATTCACGTTTTTTGCTGATACTGCCTACGTTGAAGAAGAGTAAATTTGTGATGATCCTGAACAACAAAGATTCCTCTAGAGCAATTTTTTACAAAGTCGTATTCCTGTTGGAGTGAACTATTGTGAACAAGTACTGTTGAACGTGAATGGGAGGCTCTCTTCTGAATGTTGTATGGAGTGGAGATTAGATATGGCTCCTTCCCCCTGAGAACGCAAGTGCTGGTATTTGGTGTTCTCATCTGAGCATGTTTGCGCTGTTTATTTCTGAAGTGCTCTTCCCCCAGTTTCCTTCTCATTATTCAAGTTTTTGCTCGAATGCAACCTCCTCAGAGAGACTTTCCCTGATGACTGTAGATGTGCTAACTCTCTTTTCATGCCCGTGATTCCCCGTTCCATCTGTTGTTTTATTTTCTCCATCATAGGCTAATTATGTGATGTGAAAATTTCTTATTTACTTATGGGTTTTTATTTATTTATTTTTGTCTCCACCTTCTAGAATGTAAGCTCCACAAAGGTAGTGACTTTGTCTCATTAAGCACCTGGCATATAGTGGGCAGTCAATAAATACTTTTTTCTTTCTTTTTTGGAGAGGTTTTTGCTATAGGGCGTGTATGCTCTCCAGAAAGGCAGAGAGACAGAGAGACAGAAAGCGAGAATCACCCCCCACCCCCAGGGGATGGCCATGCTGCAATCTCTTCTCCATTCTCCTCTTGGATCTTGGGCACGCATACATATGTGCCCTGCATGAGTTTAAGGCACCGGGTCTGGGACTCGAACCGCAGTCAACTACATGGGATTTCAGTAACATAGCCATTACACTAACTGCTGGTCCCAATAAATACTTTTAAATGAATAAATTTAACATGATGATGCTACCGATATTGCAAATTCTCTTACTGTATTACATGTTACTGAAGTAATATCATATAGGCAAAAACCTACTTGAATGATACATTTCAGTAATTCAAATTTGCCAACTAGTGTTACAATGACTTCTTTTTTTATGTTCATTTTTTATTTTTGGTAGAGGTTTTTGTCTTTGGGCACGTGCGCTCAATGGAGACACAGAGAGAGAGACAGAGACAGTGAAAGGTCAAAGTGAGAAATCACCCCCCCCCCAAGGGGGATGGCCCCTCCTCCTTTCTCCTCCCAGGATTTGGGGCACACTTGTACATCACCCAGCATGAGTTTCAAGCCACTTGGTCCAGGACTTGAACCATGGTCAGTCATGTGGGAGTCCAGTGATGTAGCTGCTATGTCATCCTCTGGTCCCTTTAAGTTTGTTTCTTTCATGAGAGAGAAAGAGAAAAAGACAAGCATCCTGAACAGGATCTCATGCTGTAATCCTTACCTCCCAGTCTTCTAATCCAGATAAGATCATGAGTTCTGTCTTTCTGATTATCGCCATCCTAGTGACTATGAAGTGGTATCTCACTGTGATTTTAGTTGAATTTATCTAAGAATTTATGACACTGAGTGTTTTCTTCACGTGTTTATTCACTATTTGTGTATCTTCTTTGGAGAAACGTCTATCCAGGTCTTTTGCCTATTTTCTTTTCTTTTTTAAGAGTTTTTTTTGGGGGGTTGGGTGGACACTTGCTGTGGGGAGAGAGAGAGGGAGACAGACAGTGAGAGGGAAAATGATAAATCACCCCCTAATAGGAATGGCCATGCAGAAATTCTTTCTCCTCCTTTCTCCTCCTGGAATCTTGATCATGCACATTCACGTGCCCGGTTTGATTTTCCAAGCCACCTGGTCCAGGGCTTGAACCACAGTCAGCCATGTGGGAGTCCAGTGATGTAACTGCTGTGCCATCTGCTGGCCTCTCTTTTGCCTATTTTCAAAATTGGGTTATTTATTGTTTAGTTGAAAAACTTTTTAAAATATTTTTTAGATACAAGTCTATTAGGAGATACATAATTTGCAAATATTTTCTCCCTATCAATAGGTTATCTTTATTTTCTTGATGGTGTCTTTAGAAGAGTTTTGAATTTTGAGAAAGTATAATTTGTCTATTTTTTTTCTTTTGTTGCTTCTGCTTTTGGTGTCATATCTAAGACAAATCATTGCTAAGTCCATAATCATCAAGATTTATACCTTTGTTTTCAAGTTTTATAGTTTTTGCTCCTGCATTTAAGACTTCTGAATCAGTTTTTGTACATGGTGTAAGACACATGCCCAGCTTTCATTTCCTTCTTACTATTTATCTTTATCTTGTTTCTTGTCACTTTTCACACTTAGAAAGGAGGCTCTGTGAGAGCAGAGATAACTGTTTTGTTTGTGAGTGTATGTCTAGCATTAGACTAGGCATGTTCATACATAGTGGGCAATAAATCTTTATCAAATAAATGAAAGAATGAGTGAATTGAGTGAATTAATGAATGCTGGCTCTTGGGGCTCATGGGTTCTTCATGGTAAACTATTATCCTTTTCTTATTATTACTAATACATGCTTTAACATTTTTTTCTTTAGTCATGAGCCAGCATATGGACACACACATGAGCGAGGAAGAGAATGAGAGATCCTCCAAAGGGTCTTGTCACAGCCCAAACCCCTTCCTCTAGTCTTCCAGCTCACCATCTCTTAGGCACTTGCATGTGTGGCCAGCATGTTTTAGGCTAACTAGGCTGGGGATTTGAACTACACTCACCATGTAGCATTCAGCTTCTCTTGAGCAGTGCATTACCACTGCATCATGGTGCCAGCCTTATTACTTTATGGTTATATAAATTCTTCATGGTTACATAAATCACCATATAGTCATATGATATACTATTATGAATCCATTTCAATTATATTCATAAAGAGGTTTTTTTTTTTTTTTTTTGGAGAGATTTTCACTGTAGGGCGCGTGCGCTCGCCAGACAGACAGAGAGAGACATAGAGACAGAAAGCGAGAAATCACCCCCCAGGGGGGATGGTCACGCCGCAAACCCTTCTCCTCCATTCTCCTCTCGGGATCTTGGGCACGCACGCACACACGCCCGGCGCGAGTTTTAAGCCACCGGGTCCGGGACACGGACCGCGGTCGACCACGTGGGAGTCCAGCGACATAGCCATTACGCTAACTGCTGGTTCCCTTCATAAAGAGTTTTTAATAATTTGGAAACATTAAGGTAAAAAGTAAAGCTGTCTTTCCACTAGAAAGAAATATACCAACATTTTAACATTTTTACCAACATTTTACCAAACTGTGGTTATTTTTGGATCATGAAATTATAGGTGGTTGTTATTTTCTACATTCTTCTGTACTTTCTTGATATTCCATAGGTATGCATTTCTTTTAAATTCAGAAAAAACAAGAGTACTGTCTTTTTCCTCCCCATCTACTCCATCAAAGAAATGGAAGAATCCTTTTTAGAATCTAGTCCAAGCTGTATGACATGCTCACATCTCTATAAGTTGTAGAGTCCACTTCCATTTTCTGCCAACTGGAGCAATAGTTACCTATCTTTTTAATTTTTTTTTTTTGGAGAGGTTTTTTGCTATAGGGGGCGTGCGCTCACCAGACAGACAGAGGGAGACA
>NW_006201028.1:148324-182184 GCF_000334495.1 Tupaia belangeri chinensis | reverse complement strand
CCCCCAGGGGGGATGGTCACGCCGCAATCCCTTCTCCTCCATTCTCCTCTCGGGATCTTGGGCACGCACGCACACACGCCCGGCGTGAGTTTTAAGCCACCGGGTCCGGGACACGGACCGCGGTCGACCACGTGGGAGTCCAGCGACATAGCCATTACGCTAACTGCTGGTTCCCTTCATAAAGAGTTTTTAATAATTTGGAAACATTAAGGTAAAAAGTAAAGCTGTCTTTCCACTAGAAAGAAATATACCAACATTTTAACATTTTTACCAACATTTTACCAAACTGTGGTTATTTTTGGATCATGAAATTATAGGTGGTTGTTATTTTCTACATTCTTCTGTACTTTCTTGATATTCCATAGGTATGCATTTCTTTTAAATTCAGAAAAAACAAGAGTACTGTCTTTTCCCTCCCCATCTACTCCATCAAAGAAATGGAAGAATCCTTTTTAGAATCTAGTCCAAGCTGTATGACATGCTCACATCTCTATAAGTTGTAGAGTCCACTTCCATTTTCTGCCAACTGGAGCAATAGTTACCTATCTTTTTAATTTTTTTTTTTGGAGAGGTTTTTGCTATAGGGCGCGTGCGCTCGCCAGACAGACAGAGAGAGGCAGAGAGACAGAAAGCGAGAAATCACCCCTCATGGAGGATGGCCAAGCCACAATCCCTTCTCCTCCATTCTCCTCTCGGGATCTTGGGCACGCACACACACGCACCTGGCGTGAGTATAAGCCGCTGGGTCCGGGACTTGAATCACGGTCGACTATGTGGGAGTCCAGCGACATAGCCATTACGCTAACTGCTGGTCCCAATAGTTACCTATTTACGTTCTTTCAAAACTTCTTTTTATCAACATAACGTCTTAACATTTTCTTTTGTTTAATGACTTTATTTGCAAGTTTTTCAGTCCTCTATTTTTTTGTTTTGTTTTGTTTTAAGAATTATTTTATTTATTTATATGACCAGAGACGGGGAGAGTGAGAAAGAGGGAAAGTGAGAAAGCAAGCTGCCAGATCTGGGACTTGAACCACAGTCTGTCATGTGGGAGTCCAGTCCTATTAATAGTAATTATTTAGTGAATAGATTTGAACTTATGCTCCTCTGGGAGTTAATTTTTTTCTCTTATAAGATTGTTAATATTCTTCCATTTATCCCAAAATGCATCCCCTTTGTTAGAATGTATAGAAGCAGAATACAGTTTGAAAAGTTCTGCTTTCTCAGCTTTACATTTTATCATCAAGCAAATTACCTTTTTGCTCTCTACATTACTAAAACCACTCTCTACTGTAAATCTTAATTTATTTTGGGCCTTGGCATCCTTACATTCTCTCTTGGGTATTATCACTCTCTCATAATGACTACTTCTGTGTCTTTTGGTTCTGTCCATTTGGAAGAGCTACATGTACATCTACCTTTTCTTTTATTCTGCCTTTCCTACCTGATTGAGAATTTTTTTTTTAATTTGCCAGAGGGCACATGTACTCGCCAGAAAGAGAGAGAGAGAGGGCAAGAGTGAGAGCGAGAGAGAGAAAGCGAGAAAGCACTCACATGCAGGATGGCCACACCACAGTCGCTTCTCCACTTCTTTTGGGATTTTGGCCACACATACCTGGCGTATTTCTCAAAATGTGGGGTCCTGAACTCAAACTACCTGCTTGGCCATGTGGGAGCCATCTACCCCAACCACCATGCCATCAGCTGGCTCAGGAATTTTTAATATGCTCAAGCAGAAGTGCATTTTTAAGAATTGTACTGCAAGGGAGGGTCTCTAGCCATGGACTTGAACGTCTCTGTTTTCACAACTGAACTCTGTCCTGTAGAGCCTGTGCCATACAGTTCTTCCTTCATTGCCACAAACACTAGGATGGCATGGCCTCATGCTCCTAAGATTCTGCTTTAATTTCACCAACCAATTTTTTTCTTTAGTCAGAGTAGCAGCTTATTTCATGCATCTGTGGAACATAGGCCTACAACTTGTCACTTGCCAATTGTTCCAGTGGTTGAAGTCTTCCGTGATAGCATTATGCTGCTTCTGTGCTAGAGCTGGCTTTAGGAGAGTCCTGTCCACCTGGGAACCTTTGGTGCTCCCACAGTAACTTTGTATTTGGGCATCTCTTCTGCTGACCCTCCTGCCTGCCCATGTTTTCTGGTGTGCATCTCACTTTGAATGCTTGTAAGGACCCAGCCTGTCCCCAGCAGCCCTGTTCTTCTAGAATAGCTTAGATTCTTTGTCACCATGTTTTCCTCAAGTAAATCCTCTTCAACTGATCTTGATTTCTCTGAGATATGAAAACACCTTCTCTCCCTCTCTCTCTCTCTCTTTCTCTCTCTCTCTCTCACTCACACACACACTCACACATAAATATTTCTTTGTTCTCTTAAATGATCTCCTTCTATGTCAGTATGTATGTGCCTGAGGACAGGTTACTATCTCGTTTCCTTGTCCTTTCTTTTCTCCTGATGAAACATCAGATGTACACTCTGAAGAAGCATTAAAAGGAGGGAGATTAGGAAATCCTTATTTTGATTTTGGAAGGTCATTTTTATGTTCATATGTTGTGGAAATGAACAGAAAATATTAGGAGACAGTTTGAGAATCTATGAATACATGTAAATTAGGTATTTTTTCAAGTTTAGAAACTTATTGGTGAGTGGGTGTGGGGCTCCTTGATCAGTCATCCTGATTGCCATTTTCTGTTCTAGAAACTATGAAATAGAAAACTGGCAGGATAATGAAGTAGAACAAAAACAAAAACAAAACATTCTTAGCCCTCCAAGTGACCGGGCTGGATCTTGAGATTCCACTGAAGACCGTCAGACACTGATTATTCAACAAAGAGTACAGCATACAAGACCCAGAGCGTGCCCTGTGGGAGACCCAAACATCATAAAACACCAGACCTTCAGTCAAGCAGTTTTTAGTTGTCTTCTAGCCAAGACCACCAGGAACCTATAGTTGAACAAGTTGGGCTTATTTGTTGCACTAGTAATTCACATCATTATGCACTGGAGGGTAGCTTGTATTTTGTGGTTTGAACAGTGTTCATGTTTTCAGTGTGTTCAGACAGATTACAGTCTTGATCCATCACGGTCAGAGTAGCCCTGTGTGATGCTGATGTTCTGAAACTGCACATGTGTGACTGCGAGGCAGCTCATAGCGGAACCAGTGACTGGCTGATAGTGCCAGCAACGTCAGAGCCTGCATTTTTCATTCTCATTTATAATCTATGGGTTTCAATCAAATAAAATTGGGTAGGAGTTGTACTTCATGAAAGATTTCATCTGTTTCTGTTTTCCAATTCATTCAAGAAACTAAAAGACATAAAGACGACTCTTAAAAAAATAAATAAAAAAAGTAAAGATGACTCTTGAATAAGACCAAGTGTGAAGAGTGCAATTAAGGAGGTTCAAGCAGTGTGTGTGTGTGTGTGTGTGTGTGTGTGTGATTTTTTTAAAGAGGTTTTTGCTATAGGGTGCGTGTGCTCACCAGAAAGAGAGAGACAGAGAGATAGAAAGCGAAAAATCACACTCCAGGGGGGATGGCCATGCCGGAATCCCTTCTCCTCTGTTCTCCTCTCGGGATCTTGGGCACACACACACACACGCCCAGCATGAATTTAAGCCACCGGGTCCGGCACTCGAACCACGGTCGACTATATGGGAGTCCAGCGACATAGCCATTACTCTAACTGCTGGTCCCAAGTTGAAAGAATTTTTAAAATATTTTAAGGACATGGGGATAGCGTGAGAAATTCTTTAGAGTTGGGGAGAAAAGCAAAACTTCTGGAGCGTAAACACAGGTTTTATGGCAAGACGGCAGACACAAAGTAGGTTCAAAGAATGACAAGAAGCCTAGTTGGGCTGAGTCAGTGATATGTAATGGGATAGTGATGTGAAGAAGTGCTTTTAGCTTCAATTATGGAACTCAGTCGGTTACGAGTTGAGTGCAGAGGGAGGAAAAATCAGAATTTGTTGACTGTGTGCTATATGCTCTGCATATATGAGTTTATTTCATCTGCAATCTTTGAAACAACTCTGGAAAGTAGGTATCATTATATCCATTTACAGATGATAAAAAAAATGAGCTCTAAGAAGGTTCATTTAATCTCCACTTAAAGAGTTGGAGGTACAGCCATGATCTTAACCAGTAACTGATGGAAAAGATGGTTCTCTTTGTACTTCACTCTGCTGCCTCTGTCTGCTGTAACAGAACCTTTTGTCATCAGTGGAAATGATTAAAATCTTTTGATCAGGGACCAGCAGTTAGCATAATGGCTATGTTGCTGGACTCCCATGTAGTTGACCTCGATTCGAATCCTGGACCCGGTGGCTTAAACTCACGCCGGGCACGTGTGCATGCGTGCCCAAGATCCCAAGAGGAGAATTGAGGAGAAGGGATTATGGTGTGGCCATCCCCCCTGGGTGGTGATTTCTCGCTTTCTGTCTCTCTGTCTCTCTAGCAAGCGCACATGCCTTATAGCAAAAACCCCTCAAAAAAAAAAAATCTTTTGATCAGAGAAATGGCAAAACCCAGTTTGAATTATGCTTAAGTATTTGGTAAGATAACAGGGGTGATACGTATTGAGTGAATGAATATACAGGCTCTGTACTAAGCAACTTGGACAAATAACTACCTCCTTTAGTAATATATGGGATAATTTGGGAATGCAGAGGTGGATTAAGATGAAAAAAAGATCAGATCAAAGTAGCAGAAAACATGAAAGCAGTGAACAGCACAGTGGAGTTAGGTAAAAGGGGAATATGGCGAGATTGGACCCTTGGAGGAGACCAGTGAGAACAAAGCAGCTGCTGTCTCAGCTTCCACTTTAAGTAATGCTGAGTGTAGAAGTCTCTATAACTCCTCAATGTTCAGGGAGAAGCCTATTCATCTTAAGGAACTGGCCCATCAAGACCTTTCTTAAGCTGCTGTAATAAGGACTGTAAACACAACCAGCTCTTTATTGATTTATTTGCCCTAAGAATGAAATGCTGCAGATGGTTTAATGTTGCTTTCAGAAAGCTCTTTTGTTAACAGTGCTACAGTTTTTGCTTCTGTTTTTAGCAATAGAAATGGTTATCAGCAAAGGAAAGCAGAGCAAAGCTCTGGGAAATCCATTAAGATATCAGTCAAGCCTAAATGACATACTAAATGAAATTTTAATAATGAAATGAACCTGAATGTGGGAAAAGATTTTGAATAAATAAGATTTAGTCAAGTTTTACTTTATAGAATATTTTAGTTCCTATAGAAATAGTGTTCTACTATCTTTATTCTGATTTCTTTAACTGTTCCTTTAAGCAGACAAGAAAAAAAAAAAATCCTACAGTGAGGGCCTGCAAGTGGTTGGGGCCCTGGACCTGGTGGCTTACTTTCTCATTTCCCTCTCTCTGTCTCTCTCTGGTTAAATTAAGTAATAATAACAATAATGAATAAGATTAAATAAAATAATTCTTTTTAAAAATCCTACAGTTCTGTTTATAATGTAGCTAACAAGTGAAGCATTTCTGATAGGGAAAAATTGAAAATAATCTACATGTTTACCAGTTGGAGAACAGGTGAGTAAATTGTGATGTGGTCTTATAGTATTTTGCCTGAGTGACTTTCTGGGCCAAAATACTGATCCCCACCAAAAAAAAAAAAGCCAAAGCAGGGAAGTTGCAGAAACATGCATACAGTAATATACTATAATATAAAGGTATTTCCATTGTGGTAAAATACACTTACAATGTACTATTTTAACATATACAGTTCAGTAGCATTAAATACATTCATGTTATTGTGGAACCACCATTGCTACCCCCATCCATAATATAAAACTTTAAAACAGTCAAGACAATATTGTATAATGTTTATATGGTGGCATACTTATGTAGTAAAATCTAAAAGCACACATTCTAATCATAAGCTCCAAACTCAGAGTTGTGGGTATCTCAGAAAAGGTATGGGGAAGAGTATTCAGAAAGCCTCAGTTATATTTGAGTGGTAGGTATACATGTGCTCATATATTATCTATAGAGTTGCTCTGAACTATTTCAAAATTTAAAAAAATTAAGGCTATTTACTTAATTTTATTTATTATCATTATTTTATTCATGAGAGAGAGAGAAAGAGAAAGAAAGAAATCAAGCCACCAGGTCCAGAACTTGAACCTCAGTTGGCCATGTGCAAGTCTAGCACCTTAACCACCATGCCACCTGCTGGCCCCTAAGTTTTATTTTCTTTCTTTATTTTTTAAAGAAGTTTTTGCCTTAGGGCATGTATGCTTGCTGGAGAAAGAGAGAGACAGAGACAGTGAAAGGGAAAGTGAAAAATCACCTCACAGGGTAGATGGCCATGCCACAATCCCTTCTCCATTCTCCTCCTGGGATCTTGGGCGTGCACACACATGTGCCTGGCATGAGTTTCAAGCCACCAGGTCTGAGACTTTAACTGTGGTCAGTTTGTTGTCCAGCTACATAATTTCCATGCCACCCGCTAGCCCATACATTTTAATGTTAAAAAATTTCAACTAGAAATTTTTAAATTTATAGTCATTGCCTTATTTTTTCTCTTCGTATCTATAGGATGTGTGCATGAGAGAGAGAGAGAGAGAGAGAGAGAGAGAAAGCACTCCAAGGGGGGTGGCCATGCCAAAATTCCTTCTTCATTCTCTCAGGATTTGGGGTACATATGCACCTGTATCTGGTGTGCTTTTCAAGTCACCAGGTCCAGGACTCAAACCACACAGGCCATGTGGGATCCATTTGCCTTAAGCACTACACCCCCAGCTGGCCCAATAGTCACTGGCTTTTTAAACATTCTAGCCTATTCAATTCTGAGGAACAGAGTAGTACCAGGATGTAAGAGGTAAGGTTACTCTCTGATGAGGCCAGTTAGCTTTATGAAGAGAAAAATTTCTTTCAAACTCAGTGTTGCCTACCATCTCAGGTGTACTCTTGGCTATAAGTGGTAGAGGTTATAGATGTCAAGCCTCAAGTTCTAAAAGAATGAATCTCAGAGAAACAAAAGAAAGAAAGAAAAGAAAAGAATGAAAGGAGAGCACGTTTTGGAAGGTGAAAATGAGTTCCATTTTGGGGTTTGAGCTGATAGATGTGCAAAGCAACATATGCACGGGACTGAATTGAGAGACGAGAGACAAAAACTTGGAGAGGGAGTCAGAACAGGAGCTATACATTTTGAAAATTATGATGAAGTTTTTGGGAATGGACAAGTTTGCCAAAGGAAGGATGAAGAAAGCAGTTGGGACAGAATCTTGGGGTTGGCAAGTAGAGAGTGAAAGAGACTGAGAAGGAGTAGGTTGAATGACCAGTGAGTGTAAAATAATTCAGGAAAGTGATTTGCCGTAAAGATTAAGGCATGACATTTTGATAAACCTTTATTCATATTAATACAATATTTATTGAATGACGAGTATGTGATAATCACCTTTTTGTCTTACAGAGAAGTCTTAAGAGGGAGAACTGAGAAAAAGCCATTGGATTTGATGGTTAAGGTAGAGTTACCGTGCCACTATGACTACACTCCTTTCCTGTAAACTCTTTAAAGACAGGGACTCTATTTTATTATTTTAATGTCACTGTCTAAAACAGTGCATGGCACATAGCTAAGTATTTAGTAGTAAATATGGTAACCATTATATCAAATATGAAGTCCTCAGATTTCATTTCTATTTCTCAGTATATAAAATATACTTTTACTATCTAGTTTATATGTTCCATTGCTTTCCAAATCCCACTCCTGCCTTTGAAAATAGTATTTGCTACTTAACCCTTCTTAATCAATTCAATAACATTTTCTTAATCCATTGTAATTTTTTTCTAAATTATTTTCTTTAACTGTATTTATTTATTTATTTATTTTAATTTGACCAGAGAAGGACAGAAGGGGGGAGGGAATGAGAAAGCAAGTAGCCAGGTCCAGGACTCAAACAGTGGTTGGCCGTGTGGGAGTCCAGCACCCTTAGTCACCACGTCACCTACTGGCCCCCTTTTTAATTCTAATACAGGTTTCTTTACTGATAACCTTCTTCTTCTTCTTCTTCCTCCTCCTCCTCCTCCCCCTCCTCCTCCTCTTCTTCCTCTTCTTCTTTTTTGTTAGAGAGGTTTTTGCTGTAGGGCGCATGCGCTCACTGGAAATAGAGAGAGAGAGACAGAGAGACAGAAAATGAGAAGTGCTCCCCTCCATGGGGGGATGGCCATACCACAATCCCTTCTCTTCCATTTTCCTCTCAAGATCTTGGGCACACATGCACATGCACCCGGCTTGAGTTTTATACCACTGGGTCCAGGACTTAAACTACAGTTTACTTAAACTACAGTTGGCTACGTGGGAGTCCAGCAACGTAGCCATTACACCATCTGCTAGTCCTTCAATAACCCTCTTCTTAATCAACTCTCATATATATTTCTATACTTCTTTCCTCTGCATAATTCATTGTGTTGCTTTTTCCAACCACTTTTTGTATTTCCTTTCTTACTCATCAACTCAATGTAAAGAAGATAGTTCTGCCAATAGAGAGATGCAGAGATGTCATGAACTTCTTGGGGGAATCACTGAGTTTCTTATCTGATGATATTCAACAGAGTCAGTCCTTTGCTCAATCTCTTTTATCCTTTACACACTTTTCTTTTCTCCTGGCATGTCTTTTCTTCTCTGGTGTTTTGAATCTTAACCCCCTTCAATGATTTGACTCTTCTCCTTAACAAATAAACAAACAAACAAAAACATTGTATCTTCTCAGTTCTTAAACATTTAGTTTGTCTAGTATTAAGATCCAAGATACCCTGCTGCTGCTGTTGTCTGTGTCTGTGTTTTGAATATACTGCTTTTTAAAGGTAACATTCCAGAGCCAGCCCTGTAGCCTGGTGGTTAAGGGAGCTGAATCTCAAATGGCTGACCTCAAATGATGAAAAACACACCAGGACACATTCATACCCCAGATCCTGATATGATAGAGAAATCGAGGAGAAGGGATTGAGGTGTGACCAAGCCCCTCTCTCTTTCTCTCTGTTTCTCTCTGACGAGCACGCACACACACCCGCTAACAATTCAAAAGTATTGTCACACTTAGAAACTTATTTCTATAATGGCTCTCTTCCTTTCCTATGAACAGTAGAGGCTAGAATATAATAGGTATCCAGTAAATCTTCCTGGTTGACAGATCTCTGAAAGTTTTTGGGGAGAGAAGTAATGCTCAGCATCATCATTATTTAATTTTAGAAATGCAAAATAATGCTTTTTATGTCATTAGCTGGCTTTAATTTTTAATTTTTTGTTTTATGCCAGGTTTTGAAGATAGTGTTCTCAGTCCAGTAAAATGAAGTTCAACAACATATTACTCTAGATATGCAATCTGGTTTATTGAACAGTGGCCCGTTGGTAAATCAGATTCTCTCAATAGAAAGGTTAGCTTCCTGGATGCTGGGAAGGCATTTTTTTTTTGGAAGGTGTAAAATAGCCATATAGCCTATACCTACCATTATTATGTTAAGATCCTTGACGATTTAAAGAGACAGTCACTAGCACTCGGAATAATGATGGCGACCTGGTTTTCTTCTTTTACTGTCTGAAGCTGTGTGTCTGTTGCTGACCCACTCTTTAAAAGAAGCATTTCTTAACATAATTTCCACATCATCCAAAGGGAATATTGGAAAGGAAAGGAGAATTTTTGGAGTAGAGTGTAACTGAGAGAGGATACAAGGAAGAAGACGGCTTTTAGGCCCAGTCGCTGGCTGTCTTACTTCCCTGCCTACTCACCATCTTCTTACCTAGGAGCAGGGTTGACTTGAAGATAGTCCTTGGTTCATACCACCTTACTAACTTTTTCAGTGCAAGGTTCCTCTCTAGATTTTTTTTTCCCAGCTCTTTATCCTCTATGCACAGTCTATTCCCTTCGCTCCTCATGTGCACTTCCTCTAAGGTGTTTGTTTTATGCGTGCAATGTGCTTTGTGCCTGCATATGTGCTCAAAAGATACGTAACAGGGCATGTGTCTTCAACTTACGTGATAGTGTTTGCTTTTTTCTTTTTCTACTCAATCCTTTGCTTTGTAAGATCATGTTGCTGTAGATCCATCTGAAGTGTAGTTTATAAAAGCCACATAGAATTCCATGGTTAGGGCCCAGCAGGTGGCATGGTGGTTAAGGCTGTTCTCCAGCATGGCTGGCTGCTGTTCGAGTCCCAGACCTAGTGACTTGCTTTCTCTCTTTCCCACTCGCTCACTCTCTCTCTGGTGGGCACATGTGCCCTATAGCAAATTTAAAAAGAATTAATAGTGATACATAAAATAATTCTTAAAAAACAGAAATTCCACAGTCATGTCCATCCCATTTTTGTTTTACATTCTTCCAACCGTGCAAGTCAAAGTTACTTCAAGCTCCCTTCAAGTTCAATCTCAACATTGTCACAGTTAACATTCACACACAACTCTGAAAAGCCTGGTATTCCCCTACATAACCTTTTTTGAGAATTTTTCTGGGATGTCTTCCACCAGGGTGGAATCACTGGCTCATACATACTTAATGTCACCAAGTATAGCCACGACTTGGCAGAGTGTCTGTGCCAGTTTACACGCCTAGCACCAGTGCATGAGAATTCCTGCCTCCTCACGTCTTCACCAACCTTTGCTCTTATCCACCTTTCTTGTTTTTACCCTTCTGCTGCATATAAAGTACTCACTGTTTTAATTTTAATTTTACTTGTTGATCTTACTTTGATTTTATATACGTGTCAGCCATCTAGGTTCCCCCTTCTCTAAGTTCCCTACTTGTATCTTTTGACCATTTTCCTGCTGGTTTCCTGTGGTGTTCTTAGTGAATTATAGTCTCTCCTTGTGTATTATAGAGATTTAACCCTTTGCTAGTTTTATATGTCATAAAATCTTTTGCTTGACTGTCATTTCTCTTAATACTGTTCACGGTGTTCTTATTTATTTTTTTATTTAGAGAGACTTTTGCTGTAGTGTGTGTGTGTGTGTGTGTGTGTGTGTGTGTGTGTGTGTTTGCTAGAGAGACAGAGAGAGACAGAAAACAAGAAATCACCCCCCCTCTCCCGCCCCAAGGCAGATAGCCATTCTGAAATCCCTTCTCCTCCATTCTCCTCTTGGGATCTTGGGCAAACACGCACATGTGCCTGGCATGAGTTTTAAGTCACTAGGTCCAGGACTTGAACCATGGTCAATTACATGGGAGTCCAGCAACATAGCCATTATGCTATCTGCTGGTCCCCATGGTGTTCTTTGTTAAACAAAAATCCAACTTTTTTTCTTTTTTTTAACCATGGAGTCTTATTTATGAAGTTATTTTGCTTCATAGTGTTTCCTGTCTAATAGTGTTACTTCCCAGTGGTTTTCATACAAGACTGTTTACATGGCCTTTTGAAGAGATGTCTTTCCTTTCTTCCTTGCCTTTGGTTCTCAGGAAGCTTGGCAATTGGTGTTAACTTTTGGCTGCTCTTGATGGAGAAAAAAGAGAAGAAAATGGATGTACTTCCCCCTCCCTCCTTTCTCTAAGCACCGCTCTTTCTCTCCCAGGGTTGGGCTCTTTTGCCTTGTCTGTCTACATGAATCCTGTCTGCTCAGCTCTAGCTGATTGGAAAGGAATGCATAGCACTGGAAAGCTGAGTATTCAGTCTTCCTCCAAGGAATTGGGAATTAGGACCAACATGTAAATCAGGAGTTTTGGAGTGGCCGTCTTCTGCTATGCACACAAAGAAGCTGGAGAAATGGTCTACAGAGAAAGGAGAATGAAGAAGATGTACATAGAAGCAAAGAAAAAAGCCTTATGGCCCCACAGAGAGGGAGAAGCTGAGCTAGAATGTGAAAGTATTGTAGCTGTCCCAGATTCTGATGGCTTTCCAATTTCTGGTTCCATTCTCTCCTGAGAACACATTGCATTTCCTTTTTTTGTATTAGTTAGAGGTGGTTAACTTCTGTAGCAGATAGAATCCAAAGTGTATAATGGTCCTAACACAATAGAAGTTTATTTCTCACTCATGAGAAGAGGTCCAAATGGCTCCAAGTTAGTGGAGTGGGAGCAGTTGAAGCTCTGTGCCATGTAGTTATTCAGAAATGCAGGTTGATGGAGGCTTTGCTGTTTTTAGGACATGACTTCCAAGGTCTCGCTGGGTGGCAGCATCTGTTGTGCAGAAAGGGTGAATTTAACCTGTGGTGTTGGATACATGGGAGGTTTCATCGGCCAGACCTTGAACTAGCACAGTCACTCACATTCCCTTGGGCGGAACTCAGCCATGTTGCCACACATCACTATGTGAGACAACAGGTCTAGCTATGGACCCAGAAGAAAGAGAAAAGAGGTGTAGAGATCAATGAGAGATATCACACCATATTTAGTATCTATATAATACCTATATATCCTTTTAATCAGTGTTTATTGTGGAACTTATTTGAGTTGGCTTGATGTGTGATGTGTTGTGTTGTTTCAGTTGGCTTGGTGCATGAGGTATTTTCCTAACAGCCATATTTAAAGCAACAGAAAACAGAGATAAAGACTGACTAATTTATTTTCTCAGGAAAGTTGGGCCGATTTCCACCTATGATGCATCATCACCAGGCACCCTCAGATGGCCAGACCCCCGGGTCTCGTTTCCAGAGGTCTCACCTTGCAGAGGCATTTTCAAAGGCCAAAGGATCAGGTGGAGGCACTGGAGGAGGAGGTAGTGGAAGAGGCCTGATGGGACAGATTATTCCAATCTATGGTTTTGGAATATTTTTGTATATACTATACATTCTATTTAAGGTAAGTGGAATTATCTTAATCATATTATATCAATGAAAATCTAATATTGCTGGCAATACAGATCATCTGCACTGAAACGCTTTACAGTTCATAAAGCTCTTTCCAATCCATCATCTCTTTAAACCTTGTCTCCTCTTCATGAGGTACTTAGGATAGCTGTTATTTTAGTTTTATAAATGAGAAATGTTTACACAGAGTTTTAAGTGATTTGCCCAAGAATTTGCAAACAACTCGAACCTGGATCTTTTGGCTTCTAATTTAGAGTGATATAATTCAAAACTCCCCCTCTTGAATAAAACAAAGCATTTGACTGAGTATCTCCGTATGCTGCAAAGGCATAAAGATGTGTTAACACCTTTATCATTAGGATTATCACCGTGATGTTCAAGTAACCAAATAATGGCGATTTCAGCCCTACTTCGTCTCCCTGCCCCCGCCCCCACAGGAGTACAGGCTGAGTATCCCTTGTCTGAAATTCTTGGGACCAACAATGTTTCAGATTTCAGATTTATTTTGGATTTTAGAATATGTACATTATATATAATGAGATATCTTGAATGTGAGACACAAATCTAAACATGAAATTTATTTATATTTCATGTGAACCGTACACACATAGCCCGAAGTTGTTGTTGTTGTTGTTTTAATAGGGCGCCTATAGTCATTGGGAAGAGACAGAGAGAGGGAGAGTGAGAAATCCCCCCCACCCCCAAATGGAATGGCCACACTGCAGTCCTTTCTCCAGTTTCTTCTCGGAACTGGTCAGGCATGTACATGTGCTGATGGGATTTTCAGGCCGCTGGGTCTGGGACTCAGACCACAGTCGGCCATGTGGGATTCTAGCACTTTAACTACCACAGCACTTGCTGGGCCTGCATGAGGGTAATTTTATACAATATTTATAAACTGCAGTGTTTCGACTGCAGCCTGTCATATGAGATCAACTGTGGCATTTTCTATTTGTGACATGATACCAGCACTCAAAATGTCTTCACTTTTGGAGCATTAATATTTTTCAATTAGGGATGCTCAACCTGTTTGAGATACTGTTTTTTGTTGTCGTTTTTGTTTTTCAAGAAGTTTTTGCCCTTGGATGCATGCCCTTACCAGAGAGAGACAGTGAGAAGAAAAGTGAGAAATCATACCCCCCCCCGGGGGAGTGGCCACACTGCAATCTCTTCTCCTTCATTCTCCTTCCAGGATCTTGGGCACACATGCATACACTCCCAGCATGATTTTCAAGCCACCAGGTCCAGGACTCAAATTGTGGTTGGCCAAATAGGAGTCCAGTGACATAACCGTTTGCCATTTGCCAGACCTGAGATGCTGTTATTAATATCAGCACCAACAATTTTTCTAATAGCTATCATGTCTAAAAGTAAACCTGATATTTTCTGCTTCTGCAGAAACATGGTTTGAGTCCATTAAAAGCAAACTCCCAATTAAGTCTCACTTCCCAGCAGGCTTTTGCAGACCATGGGCCTATGCATTGTGAAGTAGAGGTAGAAGCTTCAATTTGCCTTCCTAACTAGAGTAAGGGTTGGTGAACAAATTTTACAAAAACTCATGCTTATTTTTTTAAAATGCTATTTCACCAGTTCAGTCTCATGTACTTTTATTGAACTTTATTTATTTTTAATTTGACCAAAGAGTAACAGAATGAGAGAGAGGGGGAGAGAGAGAGATAGAGAGAGAGAGTGGAATTACCCCCAAGGGGGGGGGATGGCCATGCTGCAATTCCTTCTCCTCCATTCTCCTCTAAAGATCTTGGGTACATACGCACAAACACCCAGTGTGAGTTTTAAGTCACCAGGTCCAGGACTCAAACCATGGTCAACTACGTGGGAGTCCTGCAACATACCATTATGTCATCTGCTGGTCCTTAAGATGAGCTTCTTTTTGCTCAGAAATTCTGCAGGTGTTCTGAGTTGAGTCTATAAGAATCCCAGTGGTGCCTCACATCTGCTTTTAGATGAGCGTGGGTAAAGCAATGACCTATAGGGAGATTTTTTTCCTTGTAGCTTGATAATTTTTTACTTGGAAACCTTTTAATCTTTTTTTTTATTTATATTATCATCATAATCTTCTTTATATTACATTGGATTACATATAACTTTACATTGACTTCCATTGCTTTTTCAAAAGGGAATGCCATGCATGTCGGTCAATACAGAGACATCAATCTCCCCGCTTTATCATTCAATGTCTTTTCCATGCATTTCCCAATAATTATTATTATTATAATTTTTTTAAAAATAGTCAATCACTATTTCTCATTTTGCTTGTTAAAAGACTTCACCCATCATGAAATACTTCCCAGACCAGTCCAGTTGAGAATACTATACATGTCATCATCAACGAAACCTTTTAATCTTTTAATGGCTTTTTTTGGGAAGTATTTCTCTGCTGTTGGTATTTGACTTGATTTCTGACTTAATTTTTGTCTCACAACTTTTTTTTTTTTTCATTTAATATGAGGGGTTCCATGACTTGAGGTTCTGAGCTGCTGTTGATGTGCTATACCTACTTCAATTCTCAGCTCTCAAAGGGGAAAACCACTGCAGAGGATCGGAAATTCTCTAGTGCCACACCTGGAAACACCCACAGGAAGATTAGTAAGTGCCCTTCTTAGTGCATTCACAAGGTTATCGAGTCAGAAAGCTCTAATACAGCCACAGGGACAGTCTGCGGGTATGTCTTAAAAGCATTTCTCAAAAGTTGCTCCAAATTAATCTGATGCCATTTTTACCTTAGCTCTGGGAATTCTCAAAAGTTTCCATGTTGATACTGGGCTTTTAAAAGAGGGAGAGCTACAAAATGTGCAAAACCAACAATTCCTTTTTTTTGTATATCAGCATATTCTATTTCACATTTGAAATGGGTTGTTCCTCTCATCTAGACTTGAAAATATTGGTAGCAAATATCTTTATTTTACAGAGAGGAAAATTGAGGCAGAGAAACCATGTTATTGCCAAAATTGGCTATTAGATCTATAGAAATATTCCTGACTCTTGAAACACGGTCATTAATACGTATTGCCCAACTAGGATATTCTGTGCTCTCCGGGGAGATGAAATGTATACATCATGACCCTTTCCTCTTAGATTTTAAATGTCAGGAAAAGTAACCTGTGAAAAGTTTACTACCTAGAAAGAAGGGACTTGGCAAAAGCATTATGAGAATTCAAGTCTAATTACACCATAGCACGGTTCCCTCTTTAACCATGTTGCCAGATATCCAGGGTAGGAAACTGTAGGCAGCGAGGTCTCAGCCCCAGACTCCCTCTGTTGTAGGAATGGAAAGTGTAAACTGTGAACTTTCAGATATGTCTTTAGACTTTGGGTGTAGGTGAAAGATTGTTCATTTCAGGGTTTTAATTCCTTTTATAAAGTACCTGTTAGATTTGGTATGTTACTGTCAAACATTATTTGGATCTTAAAGGGTACTTCTGCATTTTTCCTTGGGTGACTATAGGAATGTCTTTCACTCCTGGGTATTTTCTTTAGTCTGGCTTGCTATATTTCTAGATATAGGAATGAGTGGCTTGTTCATCCCATAGAACTTGGTGCCAGACCTCCATATCCTTTCTTGCCTTGATTGGATTAATTGGAGAGGCTCCGAGTCTCTTCTCTGAGTCTCAGAACCAGCCTGGATTATTGCAGAGTGTTATAGCTAGCTGTGTTGCATGAAAGGGCTGATTCTTAGACTGATGTTTATTTTTCAGCCAATTTTGAGCTTGCTCAACTGCAAGAAAAGCTGAAGGAGACAGAGGAAGCCATGGAAAAACTAATCAACAGAATGGGACCTAATGGTGAGAGGTAGGTTTTTATCTAATAGGACTCAGACTATTTTCCATTTAGAGAATCAAATAGAAATTTTGCTTTTCATTGATATGTGGACCGTTTATTTTCATTTTCTTCCAGAAATTTCTTAAAAAAAATGTGTGTTATGAACAAATATGCATGGGCTTTAAAATATTTTATACCAAAATAAAGTCATACTTTAATTATATTTTCCCATGAACTTCCTATAGAATTGTCAACTTATTTATCATTACACCTTCTTTTTCACTTAACATTTTCATTTTCATATTATCAGGCAATCTTATTTTTTGAGTTTAGTGTTGTACAAATATTGTGAGAGTGAGAAAATTTGCAGGATGAAATAACTAAGTTTTAAGGAAGATAGTTTCCTAGCTGTCAAAAAAAAAAAAAGCAGAGTTTAAGTAAAGCCACATGTTGGAATACAGTGCTTTTTTTTGAGAGGTTTTTGCTATAGAGCGTGTGCACTCGCCAGAAAGACAGAGAGAAACAGAGAGACAGAAAGCGAGAAATCACCCTCCAGGGGGGATGGCCATGCCGCAATCCCTCCTTCTCCACTCTCCTCTTGGGATCTTGGGCACGCATACCCATGCACCCATCGTGAGTTTCAAGGCCTTGCAGGAGAATCTGCTTTCTTGCCCTCTAGCTTAGAGAAGCTCCCACATTCTTTGACTTCAGAGGCAACAACAGTGGGTTGAGACCATCTAACATTATATTACTCTGTCTTCTTCTGCTTCCCTCTTCCACATTTGAATAAAAATTTGCCAGGGATAACATTTGCTTGCTAGAGAGAGGGAGAGGGATAGCGAGAAAGCACCTCATTGGCAATGGTCTCGCCACAGTCCCGTTTCTGTTCCTCCCTCCTTTTGGGATTTTGGGCACACTTGCACCTACATGTTTTCAAGCCACTGGATTGGGACCTGGATTGCTCAGTTGACCTTGTGGGAGCCAGCCACCTTAACCACCAGTCCACAGGCTGGCCTCCCTTCCACTTCTAAGTATGTTCGTGATTACATTGTACCCTCTCAGATGAGCTCCCTAGTATAGCCTCAGCTCCTAGTATAAAGTCCACTGATTAGCAGACTTCATTCTATCTACAGCCTAATCCTCCTTACATGTGGGATAGAGATCTTGAGTTCATCTTTGAGTATGATTGAGATTCCATCAGAAAATACTGTGTTAAATATACACCAGCAGTAGGAACTTAGGGTCTTGAGGTCAGGACAGGTTCCGAAGTCATTTGACTGGAGTTAAGAGATAAAGGCCATGGGGAAAGATGAGATCACCCCTCTTTTGAGGCCTCTGCTATATTAGGCTACAGTCTTCTCTTGCTGGTCTAATTTCTGCTCTTTTTTTAAAAAAATTGTTGTTGTTTGTTTATTTTGATTTATTATGAGAGACAGACAGACAGACAGACAGGTGCCCCTGACAGGACCTTCCTGCTACCATCCACCTCCTGTCTCAGTTGGCATGCACAGGGAGGTCCCAGGACACAAACTCAGGACCTTTCCCATGTGGGTCCAGTTGTAGTACCACTGTGCCACCACCTGGCCCCAGTCTGATTTCTGTTCTAACCATGGTGTTGAAGTTCTATTTCATTCTCACTATACTTAACTCTTGGACTCAGAACTTCGTGACTTCTCTGGTTTTATAATGTTGAAAGTCTGGTGAGGTTATCTCCCATTGTGACCTTTCATTCTTCTAGCATCTTGGAATCTGCCATACTAACCCTCCTGGCCTGCCTGCTTATGCACTTGCTTATGATCCTGGGCCAATTGGCACCTGGTTTAGAGGGCCGAATTTAGGGTTCATTGTAATGTACTGGCAAAGCCTCCAAGTGAAAATGATCAGGAGATAACTAGACTTATGATGGGCTAAAGGCAGAGTCAGGACACCTTCTGTGTAGAGGTGATGGGCTAATCTGTGTAGAGGTAGTAGTTTAAGCTGTGTAGGGGGGTGATAGTTTAATCAGAAAGCTGGTGTAGCTTCCTGAGGGCATGATTATAAGAATAGAGAAATGAGAGTCCTAGGATTGAGCCTTTGGGAAAAACCAAAGGTGAGAGCAGGAAAGTGAATCAGAAATCAAAGGAATGGTTAAAGTGAAAGGATGACAAATGTCTCAGTAGTTAAGGAAAATGGCAGAATCAGGGAGAAGATGGTCCACAGTATAGAGAAGTCAAGAACTGAATGTGAGAAAAATACACCATTGAACTGAGGAGTAAAGTGGTCATTGATTTTTGCATGTTTTGGTAAAATAATAGGGATGAGAGCCAGATTTCAGGGGTGTGGAAAACAATGGATGGTGAGGAAATGGGGACCAATCAAATATAGCTACTGAGCACTCAAGAGTGATCAAAGTGCTGGGTCTATACCATCGTCAGCTTATCGCTGCCTTCTAGGAGTAAGACCAAACTGAGACAGTAAGGAGTGCATGAAAATTCATTGCAGTAAATTCAGAAGGTGTCATCAAGTAGACCATGATTAATTGCCTAATGGATGGTATAGGCAATATGAATACCCTTGCTCAGGGTTAAAAGAACTTTTAGCTTGGAACTCTCTGAGGACATGCTAGTCCGTTCCTGTTTCTAGCTTAGCCATCCCCTGTTAGTGAAGAGCTGCTGATTTTTCAGGCATTAGGAAACAGAAAGGCAGATCGTTGTGTTGAGTAAAGATCAGAATCTCCTCTGCATAGTCTGGAGAGAGCGACGGTGCAGCATGAGGGGAAGAGGTCTGTGATAGGCAAGTAGGCTCTCCTAGTCTCCCCCAAAGTCCCTCACAAAGTGAACCATTTAATAGTGAGAATTAGGGGTTTCATGGGGCACACAAACAGTTGTGGTGAGTCCGGACCCATGTACCAGTGGGAAGAATAGAGCTTTAAGAGGCCCTTGTAAGTACAGGATTTTAGCTGAGGGTAGAATAGGCAGGCTTCTTCAGTTTGACTTTGAAGCCATTGAGTGTGAAGGAAGCAGAGCTTGTGGTGTTTTGGTTTCCTCCTGTTGAGGTCTGTGGAAGTGTTGCATCTTCATTTTCCTCTGTTGCCCTCTTAAGGCTGAAAGGAAAACCACTTTTCCCCCCTCGTTGGTCATTAAGGACAATGTTTGTTAGGTTGAGGACAAGAAAGAATGCAGTCTCAGAACTGGCTGGTTAGAAAAATGGTGGCACCTCCATGAGGCTGATACAGAATGCATCATTTTTCCTGCAGAAGTATTATATTAACTTAGAATGATAGGAGTTTTCAGGAGGAGGATAAATAGCCTCTGTTAAATCCTACCACTAAGTGGTCTCAAAGCAACGAGCTCCCAGTCTTCTGAATAGAGCCTCATCTGCCGTCAGTATGAAGCAGTGCTTTGCCTCTTGAAGAAAATAAGCATGCTGTTATCCTTAAGCCTCATGTTATTTTTGCAGACATTTGCTCAGAACTGGACAGCTAAGTTGGGACTCAACCCAGGTCTTCTAAACTTTAGGACTTGAGCACTGAGCTTCACAATTGCACAGAATGCCATCCTAAAGCAGGAGACTTTAATTTTAGTTATAGTGCTTCTTTTAGCGAGCGAAATGAATACATATGCCATTTCTCCTCTATGAACTTAAGCTTCCCCAGTTTCTCCAGTCCTGATGATTGAATTTTCAGAATTATCCAGCTCTGAAATTTTAGAACATGTCTTCCTCCTTGCACAGGTAGATTAAACATGGTGATTCTAGAAGCAAATTTTTACCTGGTTGAGGCTAATGGCCCTGAAAATTTTTTTTCTATGACCTTGCTTTATGGAAAAGCTTGTAGTAAATGGACTAAGGTGAGTAACAGTGAAATTGCTAGAGGATGAGAGACTAAGAGCAGCAAGATATACTGAACAAACACTGAACCGAAAGCTGAGACGTCTAGGGCCTAGTCCCAGTACTGACATTAACTTATTGCAGGACTGTGGGCATTCACTCAGTCTATTCTGG
This sequence comes from Tupaia belangeri chinensis, assembly GCF_000334495.1. Lineage (NCBI taxonomy): Eukaryota > Metazoa > Chordata > Mammalia > Scandentia > Tupaiidae > Tupaia > Tupaia belangeri. Next base: position 161,654 of record NW_006201028.1, on the reverse strand, counting down.
GCCTTGGTTTTGTTTTTTTTTTGGGGGGGGGAGGAGGTTTTTGCTATAGGGCATGTGCGCTCGCCAGACAGAGAGACAGAAAGCGAGAAATCACCCCCCAGGGGGGATGGCCACGCCGCAATCCTTTCTCCTCCATTGTCCTCTCAGGATCTTGGGCACACACGCACACACGCCTGGCGTGTTTTAAGCCACTGGCTCAGGGACGTGAACCACGGTGGAGTACAGGGGAGTCCAGCGACATAGCCATTATGCTAACTGCTAGTCCCATGGGCCTTGGTTTTCCCATTTGTAAAATCAAACCATTGAACTAACATGTCTAGTTCCCTGCTCTGCCATTTAACGATCAATTCCTAGAATAATTGTCTGCTGCTATTGGACTGCCTATTCTAGGATCCAGACAGACGATAGTGATGTTTGTCCGTGGCCTATTTACCACTAAATGCCTGGGTTGTCTGATATTTCTAAGCAGAGCACCGACTGTGACTTCTGACCAAGAGAAACAGTTGCTGCATCAGCTCCGAGAAATTACTAGGGTCATGAAAGAAGGAAAATTCATTGACAGACCCACTCCAGAGAAAGAAGCTGAGGAGATGCCTTATATGGAGGACTGGGAAGGTAAAAAAAAAATGTCTTTTCATTTTTTAATTAGCTGTTACCCAGAAAAGAGCTGTTACGCATTTTTAGAATCAGCTTTATTTGTTTGTTTGTTTGCTATAGAGCACGTGTGCTTATCGAGAGAGACATACAGAGAGAGAGAGTGAAAGAAGTAAAGTGAGAAATCACTTGTCAAGGGGAATGGTCAGACCACAATCCCTCGTCCTCCATTCTCCTCTGAGAATTTTGGGCACACACACACACACACACACACACACACACACACACAGACGCACACAGGCTGCCAGTCTGGGACTTGAACTGTGCAGTAAGCCACGTGGCATCCAGCACTTTAACCACCGCGCTATCTACTGGTCTGATCAACTCTATCTTTTTTTAATCAGCCTTATTAACAACAGTATAACATATACAGTAATTTTCACCACATTTAAGTGTACAGTTGGATACGTTTAGACAAATGCGCAATCATATTACAATCTTGATACAGGATATTTTCATGACCCCAGAAAGTTCCTTCTTCCTGCCCCTGGCAACAGCTAAGCTTTTTGTCCCTACGGTTTTGCCTTTTCTATGTAAGTGACTCATACTGCATATGCTCTTTAGTTTCTGTCTTCCTTTATTTAGCAGAATCCTTTGAGATTCATGTGTGTCACTGAATGTATCAGTAGCTCTTTTTTTTTTTTTTTCTTTTCTTTTCTTGCTGAGTAGTGTTTTGTTATATGGATATACCCTAATTTGTCTGTTCATCAGTGGAGGAACATTTGGATTGTTTCTATCTTTATATTGTTGTTGTTTGTTTGTTTGTTTGTTTATTTATTCTTAATCTTTTAGCTATAATGAATCAAGCTGCTGTGAATTTTTGCATAAAGTGTTTGTTTGGACTTATATTTGTTTTTTGGGGGGCACATATCTAGGAGTAAGATTTCTGGGTTTTATGGTAAGTACATATTTAACTTTTACTGTCATGCCAAAGTGATTCTACTATTTTGTCTTCCCACCAGCAGTGTATGAGAATTGCAGTTAGCCCACATCCTCACTAACACTTGGTATTGTCAGTCTTTTTTTATTTTAGTTATTCTATTGAGTGTATAGTGGTATCTCAATTATGCCTTTATTTCATACTGCCTCATTTACTAACGGTGTTGAACAGTTCTTTATATTTTTACTTCCATCTGTCTGTCTTTGGTGAAGTATCTATTCAAATTGTTTGCCAGTTTTTTAATTGGGTTCATAATAGTCTTACTGAGTTGTAAGAGTTCTTTATATGTTCTGTATATACATCCTTTATCAGTTATTTATTTTGTGGATATTTTCTCCTAATCTGTGACTTGCCTTTTTATTTTCTTAATAGCATCTTTCAAAGAACAGAAGTTTTCTAGAAGTCAAATTTCTTTCTTTTAAAATTCATTTTAAAATTCCCTTTTTTTTTTTTTTTGGTTTGTTTAGGAAATCTTTGCCTAATCCAAGATTAGCCTAACTTCTTTGTTTTGGTCTAGAAATGGTTTTAGTTCTGACATTTAGGTCTCTGATCTATTTTGAGTTCATTTTTTATAGATAATAAAGTGTCAGAACTGAGTTATGTGGCTTTTTTTTCTATATCAATACCCAGTTCTGTTTGTTACATTTAATTATCTTAGCACATTGATTGAAAATCAGTTGACCGTGTATGTGTGTCTATCCTGGACTCTGTTCTGTTCTGTTTATCTATATATCTGCATTAAATCTCTAGATAACAATTTCAAAGAATTAATATTGTAACAATATTGAATATTCCATTTCATGAACACATTATCTCTCTCAGTTTATTTTTTAAATTTCCCTCAGCAGTGTTTTATAATTTTCAGTGTATAGGTCTTGCATGTTTTATAAATTTATCCCTATTTTGGGAACCAGCAGTTAGCGTAATGGCTATGTCGCTGGACTCCCACGTAGTCGACCACGGTTCTTGTCCCGGACCCAGTGGCTTAAAACTCACGCCGGGCGCATGTGCGTGCGTGCCCAAGATCCCGAGAGGAGAATGGAGGAGAAGGGATTGTGGCGTGACCATCCCCTCTGGGGGGTGATTTCTCGCTTTCTGTCTCTATGTCTCTCTCTGTCTGTCTGGCGAGCGCACGCGCCCTACAGTGAAAATCTCTCCAAAAAAAAAAAAATTTATCCCTATTTTATGATGTCATCAATGTTACTTTAAATTTTTTGTTTGTTGCTGCCATATAGAAATATAGTTGATTTTTTTTTCTTATTTTAGAGATTTTTGTCTTAGGACACAGGTGCTTGCTGGAGAAAGAAATGGTGAGAGGGAAAGTGAGAAATCACTCCCCAGAGGGGATGGCCATGCCACAGTCCCTTTTCCATTCTCCTCTCAGGATTTTGGGCATGCACGAATACTCACGTGCCCAGCATGATTTTCAAGTCACCAGGTCTGGGACTAAACTGCAGTAGGCCATATGAAAGTCCAGCGACGTAACTCCAATGCCATCTGCTGGCCCAAATACATTTGATTTTTATATTCTGACTTGCATATCGTGACCTTGCTAAAACTTAGTTCATAAAGCTTTTTTCCTTTCTTTCTTTCTTTTTTTTTTTTTCTTTTTTTTTTTTTTTTTGAGAGAGAGATTTTTGCTATAGGGCACATGCACTTACCAGAGAGACAGAAAGTGAGAAATCACCCTCTGGGGAGGGCCATGCTGCAATCCTTTTACCTCCATTCTCCTTTTGGGATTTGGGCGTGCGTACACAGGCACCCAGCGTGAGTTTCAAACTCTGGGTCTGAGACTCAAACCGCAGTTAGCTGTGTGGGAGTCCAGTGACGTAACCATTATGCCATCCATCTGCTGGTCCCATAGCATTTTTTTAAAATACGGATTTTTTTTTAGGATTAGATTCCTTATGATTTTCTGTTGTGTATAGATGATCAGAGTGTTTATCAACAAGACCATTTTTCTCTTCCTTAGAGTTTTAACTGAGCAAATCTTGAAATTATTTAAGTCGGACAGTTGTCCCTAGACTTTTGGACAACTCCGGCTAGCCTTGTGGTTGACTCGGTATTTAAGTCCTATAAAAAGGAAGGGAAAATAATGTACAACAACAACAACAAAAAGTGAAGGAATGAGGTAGAGAAATAATTGGACTGGTTACTGGTGGATGGAAGGCTACACAAACAGCCCAGAAGGCGGGGTTTTTGTGATTAACTGAAGTGTGGCTAGTGTGATTGGCTATAACTTAGCAACCAGCTCAGAAAAACAGCGTAACGTGTATGATTTTGGCTTATCCATAGTAATCCAAATGTGGGAGTACAGCGACTATTTTAGGCTTGAATAGTTTAACGGCACTCGCTCTCTTTCTTGGTATAATGTGGGCTGATGGTTTTTTTGTGAATGCTCTTTTTCGGGCTGAAAAATTTGCTTTCTCTTATTATCATTACTCAATATCTTTAATTTTTTTTATAAGTTTATGTATTTTCTGAGGTACAGACCATTCTGATAGCCTAGCATTGAATGAATCCTTTCCATATGAAGACCTACCTTTCTTCAGCTACAGTATTTCTTCTACAATTTCTTTGATTATTGCTTCCATTTACCGTACTCTCATTCTAGAATTACAGTAATTCAGAGATTGGATATCCTGGATCATCTTCCATGTAGCTTATCTTTTTTTCTCATAATTTTCATTTCTTTGTCATTTTTATCTTTGTCCTGAAATAATTTCTCAACTGGAGTTTCTAATATATGGTTTCCAGCCATGTCAGTTTTAATCTGCTATTTTCTTTCTTGAGTGTAATTATTTTTTGTAATTATGACTATTAAGTTCTGATAGCTCTTTCTTATTTCCAGATTGCTCTAATTTTTTTTCTCTAGAAAGATTTTTTCTATGGGGCGCATGTGCTCTCCAAAGAGACAGAAAGTGAGAAGTCACCATGCCACAATCCCTTCTCCATTCTCCTCTCAGGATTTTGGGTATGCATGTACCCACACTCAACATGAGTTTTAAGCCATTGAGTCTAGGAATCAAATCACAGTCGACTACGTGGTAGTCCAGCGACATAACCATTATGCCATCTGCTGGTCCCCAATTTGTTTTTTTTAATTATCAATTTTAAGTTGATTGATGTTAACTCTTATTTCTTGCACTAACCTAATTTATCAGGGACTTTTTAGTTTCGGTCTATAGGGTTTTTTTTTTTTTTTAAAGAATTATTTATTTAACTTTATTCATTTGTTCATTTTAATTTAACCAGAGAGAGACACAGAGAGAGAGAAGGAGAGAGAAAGAAAGTAAGCCACCAGGTCCAGGACTTGAACCATGGTCGGCCATGTGGGACTGTCCAGCACCTTAACCACCACACCACCTGCTGGTCCCTGTGGGTCTATGGTTTTGAACTGCTGATTTCTTTATAGAAGTAGTGAATTTTTGTTGCTTGCTTTTATCTTTAATGAAGTTATTGGCTAACTAGGAATGTTGACTAAGGGGAAATGTTCATGATACCATGTTGAATAAAAAGAAATCAGTATAACATCTTATATACAATATGATCCCTCTTTATTAAAAAAGAAAGGAAGAAGACAAATAATACAGTTATCTATGGTAAAAAGGCAGGAAGTAAAATATAGGAAATTGTATCAGTAGAACATTCTGGGTGATTTTTTTTTTTAACTTGTCTGTGCTATTTCGATTTTTCTACAGTGAGTCTATATGACTTTAAAGGCAGGGACAAGAGAATGGTAAAAAAAAATATCTCTGTACACTGTACACTGCATTAAAAAAACAGCTATTTTTCATCATTTGTAGGTAAAAAGTGGCTTTCCTTGAGGTCAAATTTGCCAGTTATCTTAATGCACAAATGGATTTTGAATCCCCAGCTCCCCACGTTGTGTAGTGAGCAGGGCGCGGCTGCCAGCGCTGGCACGTGAGCTCCAGCGTGGCCCATCTGCTGCCTGGGCGCAGCTTGGCTGACGCAGATTTATTTCATTTCATTTCTTAATTTGGCAACACTTTCTCTTTTCTCATTATCATAGCCAGGATTCAGTACCAGGGTTACTCATTCTGTTTACCAGTTTGTTGTTTTCTTTTGTTCCATTTTGTGAAGACGAAGAAGCCAACAATGGGAATTCAGTCTTCTGAAAATGCAGTGCCTGTCTTCAGGATCTTGGGCGTGTCTTGCTGGAGTCCTCTCTGTTCCACCTCTTGCAAGCCATTTCAATTGTTTTGATAAAAAGGAAACTTTGTGGCATATATATATATATTTTTTTTTTTTTTTCAAAGAGATGAGCTTTCCTTTCCTCTCCCTCCCATGACCCAGGAATATTTGGAAATGGTTCCAAATAGAAATGATAAACATTAGCCTTGAGCTATGCTCTCTCCATCTGGTATTTGGTGCATTTTTTTTTTTTTTTAAGCTGAAGGCTCATGGTATTTGTTTAATCTTCATCAGTACTGCAGAAGCCCATGGTGTGAGACTTAACTCTGCCCCAAGCACCCTACACTTAAAAAGGGATTTTCATCTGAATTGGTTTGTATTTCAAAGAGCACTGGGAGAGTCAGCCAGATTGCTAAGAATTTGCTCAAGTGAAACTTAGAAGCTATTAGAATCGTCTTAGAGATTTCTTGAATGGATTTGTTAGGATAGGATGGCTGCTGTCTGAGAATCCTCTTTGAGCCTGATGCCTTTTTTTTAGAAGAGACATTCTTTGTAAGACTTTGTGCTACTTTTCTTTCTAGGCTACCCTGAAGAGACTTATCCAATTTATGACCTTTCTGACTGTATTAAGCATAGACAAGAAACAATTCTGGTGGATTACCCTGATCCAAAAGAGCCCTCTGCTGAAGAAGTGGCTGAAAGAATGGAAGTGATAGAAGAGGAAGAAACCAACCACTTGGATTGGGAAAGTCTGTCCACTGACCCCAGAGCCCAGGAAGTTCATTCTGCTACCTCCTGTGACCCAAAGGCAGAAATGTGTTCCTGCTGTTTGCTTGAAGAAGAAGATCCTGCTGTCCTGGCAGAGAACGCTGGGTTCAGTGCAGATAGCTGCAGCGAGCAAGAGGAAGCTACCCAAGAAGAGTGGCCTCAAGACTTCAGAGATGAGGGGCTAGGCATCGGTGTCAATCAAGCACATACAGGTGGCATGTTACGGAAGCGTAACCCTCAGGGGCTAGAGTGAAAACAGCCAGCTTGGCCAAGTGTCCATTACTGTAGTCTCAAGGTGACCTTCCTCTCCTCTCTCATATTTCATCCCTGGCCCTGTGCCCTGCACTTCCTTCACTGTGTTCAGATGTCATAGCTGTCAGGGCACGACCACAGATATCATGTATCTTTCCTGGTGCTCATATGCCTGTCATCTTGTAAAACGTGGACGTTCGTGTGAATACAAGACCATTTCACTTTCTCTTCCTGTCTTTCCGCCATCAGAGATGTCGAGCCATTGAATAATTGTCTGGTCTATCGTAATTACAGATGGAACCACTCAGGGGCAAAAGTTCAACTCTTCCTGGTAGGCATCACAGATGGTTTTACCTGTGAATGAACATCAGCTTACAGATGATGGGGACTTAAGGTGCAAGAGTGAAGATTTCAGACTCCAAGATGCCTTATTCTTTGAGCCTTGAGCAGGTTAGTGGTCCTGTAGGGATAAAAGAATATTTTGTTTGTGGGGATGATGGGCCTAGGGCAGGTAAGATTCTGCTGCATGAGGTGAAGCAGAATTGCTACTACTCTCTTGTAACGAGAGTCTTCCTCTAAGATCACCAATGCTGTCTTAGACATCCTCATTTCTGCAGAGTAGTAGTTTAAGACTCCCACTGATCTGAAAATGAGCCCAAAGGCCTAAGCTAGGGACTCTTTGGCCTGGATACTGCCTGGATCTCTAGCTTCCTTTACCCCTGTTCTGCTTAAAAGAATTGCCAAACCCAGAGAGATCTTTGCACCTCTGGTCTTCAGGGACCACAGGAAGCTTTAGATAGACTTCAGTCCTTGCCCTGCAGAGCCATGGCTTGAGGCGGTAGAGGCTGTGGGAAGGCACACCCAAGAGTGGGTGTGAGGTGCTCAGACGGCCAGGGAACCAGCAGTAGGGAGAGAACTCATGTGCTATGGATAGTTCTTGCCTATAAGCTGTTTCTGAATGTTGTGCCCTCTGGGAAATTTATTCTCACAACTGCATGAGTTGACTTAAATGAGGACTAAGCTTGTATATGAAATGCCAGCTGAGCAAGGAAGTTGCTGTGTGTGTGTATGTGTGTGTGCACCAAAATAGCAGTGCCCAGAAGAGAGCATATGTTCTATATTTAGATATTTGGGTCTTTTGAGAGAGCTGGGGGAAGTAGCAAAGATACGAGGACTGGGAAGATTTGGACCAAATTAAAGGCCTGTTCTCTTAAACGGCCATTTGTCGTGTCACTTTAAGACAAGGTGACACCCATGAATTCTAACAGGAGGTATGAGTGAGTTCACAGTTTACATGTAAGACCTGAGAGTTTAAAGGAGTCATGTTACCAAGAACATTCCCAGTTATGAAGTGGGGAAGATTTCAGAAATGATGTAAAAAGGTAGATTAGCTTTTAGAATTTGACTGTGCCTGGCATAGTTAAGATGCTGGGAAAGTAAGATAATGCATCCGAGCCTAGAGTCTATCAGAAGGTATGAGTTCATGTTAAGATTACCTGTCAGCCACTAGTAGACATTTCTTTTCAATTAAACTACACAGAAAAATCATTTGATGTTTGAGTCCATGAAACATATATTGCATCTATGTCTGTATAGAACATTTGATTCGTATTGTAAAGAATGCAGTTTAAAATGTACTGAAGAGAATCTAGGTATAATCGAACACTAAAAGTAAAAAATAACGTAGGTGCTCTTTCCTGTCTCTGTAAGTTGTTTTCCTTGTTATTTCCCTTCATTCACTCTGGGAGGCTGATTTATGAAGCGAGCTCTGGGTCCCTGGTACAAAGTTCTTTTCTGCCTGAGGATACGATTCCCTTGTTAGAGATAAGTACTTGTGTTTCCTTCTTGCGTACTCACTCATTTGTTTATTAGCAGGTGACTGTTCAGTCCTAGGTACTGGAAACAGGCGGCTCAATTCCTACCCTTTCAATACGGAGGTCTAACAGGGACCTGGGAACTCTAAGAGGACACAGGATCATGAGTTCTGCAGGCAGAAGAACGTGGCTCATGATCTGTGCCTCCGTGTTCTGGTTGTAGAGCCTTGGTTCGACTCCTGAACTAGTCTGAGCTTTGGCTTCCTCATCTATAAAGTGAGGGTATAAAAGTCCGGGTTATTGGAAAGATGAAATGAAATAATCTGTGTAAAACAACATCGGTTCTAGCTCATATACGATAACCATCATTAATTGGTAGCGATTTTACTTTTATAATGGGAGGGTTTATACTGTAACTGAGTTATGGACCCAAAACAAGAGGAGCACAAAGGAAAGAAATCAGTCTTGCCAAAGTATGTCCAAGAAATAGAGAAAATGGGCCTTGAAACGTGCCCTCCTCCAGGAGGGCAGGGAAGAGAACGGAAATTGCTGGCAAAGAATAGTACTGGACGGGACCAGCAGTTGGTGTAATGGCTACCTCACTGGACTCCTATGTAGTCGACTGTGGTTCGAGTCCTGGACCCAGTGGCTTAAACTCACGCTGGGCGCATGTGCGTGCTTGCCCAAGATCCTGAGAAGAGAATGAAAGAGAAGGAATTGCAGTGTGGCCATCCCCCCTGGGGGGTGTGTGTGTCTCACTTTCTGTCTCTCTGTGTGTGTCTCTCTCTCTCTCTGGTGATCACATGTGCCCTATAGCAAAAACCTCTCAAAAACCCACGTAGTCGACCTCAGTTCGCGTCCCGGACCTGGTGGCTTAAAATTCACACCGGGCGCGTGTGCGTGCGTGCCCAAGATCCCGAGAGGAAAATGTAGGAGAAGGGATTGCGGCATGACCATCCCCCCTGGCGGGGGGGGTGATTGCTCGCTTTCTGTCTCTAATGTCTCTCTCTGTCTGGCGAGCGCACATGCCCTATAGCGAAAATCTCTCCAAAAAAAAAAAAAAGTACTATTGGACGAAGCAGTGGAGTATAAAAGAATATGGATGTCCATGTATTTTGTTGAAGTTGGTCGTAAGTGCTGCATAACTAGCTTTTTATTTTGAATGTTAGTCTTTGAGGAAAAAACAACTCGGGGAAATAACTCCTGCCATAAGTGTTACACTAAGCCCTCAGGATAGCTCTGGCTGCCCTAACTCTTGGCTGGCTTTTATATCAGGGATGTATTTATGTACATATGTATGTGTGTATATTTCAGTTTTTGCTATAGGACACCTGTACTTGCAGAGACACACAGAGGGAAAATGAGAAATCACCCTATAGAGATGGCCATACCACAGTCCCTTCTCCTCCATGCTTGGGATTTTGGGGATGCATTCTTAAGCTGCCAGATCTGAGACTTGAACCATAAAGTTGGCCATGTGGGATCCAGTTGCCTTTACCACCACATCACCAGCTGGCCCCTATTTATGTATTTATATGCCAGGAATTTTAATGTACTTTTCAGTCATTTGGCATTTAGAAAATCCTTTTTGGTTTTCCAGAATCATTTTATTCTTTAGGGATGGTGACCCAGGGCAACCAAAACAATGGGACTGGTTTTTGTTGCCAAGGTTGTCTCTTTCCTCATGGTCTTCATTTCTCAGAATGAGGTGTCTGCGAACTTGACCAGTTGCCCGACACTAGGTGTGCAGTGGCCTTTGGGGCCTGTGGCAGAGCACATGCGTCCTACCTATGGGGCATGTAGTTGAACTAGGGAAAAACTGCACTGGGACCATGCTTGGTAAATCTGGTTGGTGGTCCCTGGAAAGGAGATCTGCCTGGTCCCAGTGGCAGCCCATATCAGCAGCTCCGTGCCAGTGAGTGAGCTCCAGAAGCCAAGCCGGGGAGGTGCACCAAGGAGAGAGTGCATGGCCTCGAAGTGATGGCCCATAGGAACCACTCTCTGCACCTTCTGTGGTTGGATGAGCAAATAAACCATGGTCCAAACTAGGAGATTTGGGGCAAAGGGAGCTTTAGTAGTAATCATACCAAGATAAGAGGTGTAAAGCAGGCCGGTCCTGGACATATGGTCACCCTATGGCCATTGAAAAGTTTCCTTCAGCCTAATAACTAAGCAAACAAAACCTCTTTCCTTTTTAGAATATCCCTCGCATACTATTTCCCAGAGGCAGAGGCCCCACGACACAGGCCTGGTTCAGGTAGGAAATGCCTTTGGTCCAATGGAAACTCTTAATCTGGGGAAATAAACAAGTAAACCTTACTTATTTCCACATTCTTAAGGTTCCTTTCAATCCAGACTATTCGTGTTGCAAAGAAAAATTTAGTACTGCAGCCCTCAAGCAGTGCTGTTAAAAACATGAATGACACATTGGTGGCTTTGCCCTGACCCTTCAAAAATGTACTCACTGTCTCTATTGTTTTTTTTTTCCATGAAACAGGGCAAGTGTCTCCTTTTTAGATTATTTTCTAACTTTTCTCACTTACGAACAGGAATGATGCCCACCTTACAGGGCTACTTGGGTTGAATGAGATACCGTTACAGTGCCTTTCTCAGGGAAGCATGTGGCAGCTTCTTGGTGGCAGTGGCATCACTCTGGTCAAAGTCATGTGCTGCTAAGCCATTACAAACTCAGCCCCCTCGAAGGCTGTCCTAACTGCCAGGGATGGCTCTAGGTGACTTTGCTCATGACCTCCTCCCTTTGCTTCCAGCCACAACTGCAACCTCTCGTTCTCTTGGGTGTCACAGGCTGAAAAAAAAGATGCTCCAGCCAGTCCAGGTCCTCGCCGAGTGGTCAGGCTGTGAGCAAGGCCAGAGGAATCCAGCAGCCTGGGCTTCTGTTATGTCTTCCAGTTGGACCTTTTCTGCCTTGTTCCTAAGGGCCAGGCCCACAGGGAAAGCTTAGGAACCTTAGGTGACACAGCTGACCCTGAAGAGGACTGCTCCAACAGAAGTTCTGCTAACCACACCGTCCTCCCAGCCCTTCCCAGCCCCTGTGGGTAGGATGCCTCTTAAACTTGAAAGGCATGGCCAGGAGGAGGACAGAGTTGACCGCCATGTCACTGGTTCGAAACGAGCTATTATCCCTGTTACTATCACCCCCTCACTGGAGGCTCCTGGGGAAGAATGAATGCTGTGCAAAACCACTTTTAGGAAAGATATGCTCTTCTCCTTTTATGGGGAAAAAAAATACACAGCAGTGTTGAAACAATTCAAGTTTAATTTGTGTCTATATATGTCTGTATTTTTAGACAAACACTTAATTCTACAACATATATAATGTCAACATGGGAAAATACCACGTTTGTCATTGCACATACCAATAAATAAATACATTTGCTCCAGAATACCAAAGAGTTTATTCAAAAAGTCACTTAATAAAAGCACAGTTTTGCAAGTTTGTCTAAAACTCCAGATAATTTTGAACAAAAATAAAATGTCTGACCACTCCAAAATAGGAAAAGACAATCTTGTGCAAATAGACATACACATTCTAGGCGTTATGAAAACTGGCTAAATGTGTGTTCCGAGCAAGAAGAACGTACCCCATCCTGACCGAGCCCCCTTTTCACTAAACGTAGGATGAAGGCGGCCGGAATCGGGCTTCCCTTTCTAAGCCCTCCTAGGTTGCCCTGTAGGGCACGATGGGTCTCAGTCTCATCTCCAGCTCTGCCTGAACCTTGATAGGGAGAGTGAGGGACAGGTGGAAAAGGAGAGGGCTGTGATGTCTTTTCTTAGGAAAGTAAAAAGGCACAGCCATGAGCTAGAAAAGTAGTGATGAAAGCAAGAATTAACTTTCATTCACTCTGAATCCTACGGCCAGCTTTGACAGTCTTAACATCTTCCTTTCGCAGTGAAGAAAACAGACCTAGACAGATCGTGTGGTTTGCTCAAAATCACGTAGCTACGAAGTGCAGTAGTGCTTTCTTTTAAGACCAACTTAACTCTCCACTTGGTTGGAAAATTAAAAAACCAAACCTGTCCCAATACTTTGCCCCTCCCCCCCATATCCTGAGATGACAGAAAATTGCGAACTGGTGATACATAAGGACAAGTGGCCATCGACTCAAACAAGAGCCCAGCTCTTGGCCTGCACTGGGGCTGCTACAGGCCTGTCAGCCAGGGTGGAGGGCAGTGGTAGGTCCAGCTCCAGGCCTGGACTGCAGGGTAGTCAGCCCCAGTACAGTGCTGGGCACAACAAGAAAGCAGACTCATTCAGCCACCAGGAAAAGCGTGCTCTGACGGCCACCTGGCATGCTTGCCTGGCCAGGGCAAGGAGTTCCAGGGACGGACAGGCCAGTGTTGCTGCCATCAGGGAAACCCAGGGAGTCTGTCCAGGAGATGGAAGTTGTGCTTGCATAACAGCCATGGGAACAGCGAGCTGGCATCATCACCCCTCCCCGCAGGCTTCATCAGGAGCACGGCAGGCACCTGTGCCTTCGAAACCACCTGCTGCCTGTTCAACGTGGAACAGCCCCAAGGAAACGGTGAGTCGCGTTTGCAGTAAATGCCCTGCTGTTTCCAGAACGAAGGAAAACTGCTGCTGCTGCCGCTGCCATTTTGCTGCCCTACTTGTCACTGGAGGCAGTGGGCCCCACTGGGTCTCTTCCAGCCAGGGGTCCTCCCACTCCCTGCTCCCAGAACCTGTCTTCACCGCAGGGTGGGGCCTCATGTGCTTCCACTGAACGAG
>NW_006201028.1:145642-148025 GCF_000334495.1 Tupaia belangeri chinensis | reverse complement strand
CGTCGTGATTTTTAAGGCACATTCACTAGAATACGTTCAGATTCACCCAAAAGCATGCACGCGACACTCTAGTCTCTTAGGTAGTGCGGAGTGGGAAAAGAAAAGCTGACAACTTTCTAGGTGGGCATCCTCCCACTCAGACCCTTGGGAGAAAGCACTGGTCACCCCCGGGCATACTTTCTGTGTAAAGAGCATGAGATGAACAGACAGACATCCACAGGTGGTCCTGACTACATCCTTCCTCCTCCCCTACTCACCCTTGGGAATCTGATCATAATAGGAAACTCCAGGTGATTGCAGATTGCCCTTTTCCCCACAGACACACAGAGACACGCAGACAGACACACAGACGGACACAGAGCACCTTGGAGCCAGAAGGAAAGAAAAACTAGACTTGGAGAAGAGTTAGGGAGTGGGTGTCACTGCTCTGCAGCAGACCTGTTTTGGGACAGAAGGTGCGGAGTTCTGGGGTGTGGCCCCAGGAGGTTACAGGGGCAGGAGCAGGTGCAGAGGAGCTGCCCATGCCCCAAAAGACTGCTCATTCTGTCACTTGAGTCCCTGCCCTGTTAAGGTCCAGCCAGTAAAAGGTGTAAGGAGCAAGAATGCTTCCTGTGGGGGAGGCTGGACCGAGGTGGTGTCCAGTGGCCCTGGCAGCTTTGTGGGTTCTTGGACCCATGGCTACGGGGCCAGCCATCAAGGAAAACCAGCACCACCAGGAGTGTTGACAGGAGCAGCCCTGGTGAGGCTGGGTCCCAGGTAAGTGACCATTGCTCTTGTCACTCGGTGCCCAACAGAGAGCTTGGTTACTGTGACCTCCGCACCAAGCTAGAACGCTCAGCCTGCCTCTCCTAACCCTTCGACAATACCCAGCCAGTCCCTCCTCTGCTGTAGGAGGGAGCAGAAACCATGTTTTCTCCATTGTGCTTTCTAATTTTTTCCCACTGTGTCCCCAGGGTTTCCCTTCACACCAGAACCCAAAATTGGCCTGCTCTACCTTGACACTGTAGACCCAGAGAAATGGCTTGGCTAGACTTCCCGTTTCCATCACCACAAACATCAGCAGGTCTCCTCTCCTTAAAGCCAGGGAAAGACGGGCCCAGTGAACCGTGGGACGGAGCATGGCACCATAATATCTGATCAGGAAATGAACCACCAGAGAAGGCGCTGGTGCCCTCTAGACCACATTAAGCTACCTGACGAGGGGCCTCTCAGAGCACGTGTGGGCAGATACCGCCAGAACACACGTCCCTGCTCTAAGCATTTAACACAGGAAAATCGAATTACCAAGAAATGCCGCATACTGCTCCCCAACTTCTTCCCCTGCAGAGCTTCAGAACAGTGTGAAGACTGACTGCTCCAGGAGAACAGTTTCTACCTAGCCTTTCTAAACCTACCTGCTCTGCTTGTTCCCACGGCCTTCCACTCTCCCTCTGGGTGAGATGCCTCTTCCATGATAAGTGGCAAATGGGCAAGAGTTTAGATTTCCCATCCTGCAGGGTGACAGCCGCAGGCCCAGCCCCGGGACGCTTGGGTTCCGTCATGCTGGACAGGAATGTGCAGCAGCCCTGCAAGGGGCCAGGCACAGGCCTCTCCCGATTACACCGATGTGCTGGAGCCACGCGGCTTCCAGCAGGGAACTCCTGCCCCCTCCGGAGACGGTTTCATCTCACACATCAACTCAGATGTTTCTACGTCTCTAGAATCAGGAGACGGGGAGGGTGATCAGAACAGGGCCCAGAGGCCAGAGATGCTAGTTTCTCGTGGGACAGACAGTGGGGACAGAGAAATCAAGGGAACTTGAGGTTCTGGACAGCGCCATTAACCAGCGAGGTGATGCAGGCCAAGTTCCATTTTCTGAATGTGCTTCACCTGAAGTGATGAGATTGTACGAGTTGATCCCTAAGCGTTCTGCCACCTCTCATGCCCTCCTCGCCCTGTCCAGATCCTTCCATAACACCCATACACAGAAGCCTCATCAACCACGATTTGGCTGACAGCTGGGAGTACCTGGAGCTGGTCCTTCTGAGAGCGAGACCTGGAGCATGCGGTGGCTTGGGAACAGTACTTCCACAGGGCCCCAGGCACGCCCAGCTGCCTGCATTCCGGGGCTGGGAGCCTGGACCTCACCTGCATGTCCTGGGCTTGTGCTGGGGCTGTCAGTAGAGAGCTCCTGGGGCAGTCGAGGGCCGACCCACTGTGCCTGTTTGGGCACCACCTGCAGCTGACCTGTCTCACGGCCCCACCCATGGAGACATTTGGCTTTGAGAGCCAGGTTCCTGCTGCTTCTGTGAGCACAGAGCAAACCTGGAGAAATCCAACGAGCCAGAACCCTAGGCCACTGGCTACAGCCACAGCTACTCAAGGCCCTGCAACCCCGGCTTAG
>NW_006201028.1:133784-145020 GCF_000334495.1 Tupaia belangeri chinensis | reverse complement strand
CCACTGGCTCCAGCCACAGCTACTCAGGGCCCTGCAACCCTGGCTAGGTTCTGCCACTCACCCGTCCCCCAACTCCCCTAACTCTTCTCAGGCCTGGCGGGGCCCTTCTGGAGTTGGTGGGCTCTCTGCGGTTGTAAGGGCCAGGCTCAACCAGGCCCTGTGCTGCATAAAGTTGATGTGCCCCACATTCACGCACACACACGTGCACACACTCGTTCTCACCGTGCCCCTTCCTGCTGGGGCACGCGCTGTCCTTGGACTCCTGGGCTGAGTGGTGGCCGGGCTACAGCAGCCCTGCATTGTGCTTTCTCCCTCTCGCTTTTGGCCTTCCCAGCAGAAGGGGCTGCCCAGCTTGGCAAACATGACTACAGCAGGCTACTAACCCAAGAGTGGGGGGTGCATGTTGACCTCGGGGCACAGGAAGCATTCCTCTGGTCCCTTCACACCCACCCGCACACTCCCCCCCTCCTCCCCTGCCTCAGCAGCAGAGGCATCAGTTCCTGGCTGGGCCAGGCAGCCCACTGAGGCCAAAGCTCCATCTGGCAGAAGGCCTATGTACAGAGGGTAGGCAGGGCTGTCTCCGCAGGCAGGCGGGCAGGCTCCGCTCCAGGCTGGGTGACCCCGAAGGGCACGGGGCGGCCCCTACTCACAGGCCAGCTTGCTGTCGAAGCTGGACAGGGCAATGGCGAAAGCCTGCAGTGCACACAGTGGGTAGTTGTAGTCCATGGTGAACACGTCCTCTGCCACCCGGCCGAACTGCATCACGATGTAGTCCGCTGGGGCCGTGTGAGCACAGAGAAAGAAGCAGGACAGACGGGGTGGTGGGGACAGGTGAGGGGACAGACAGCCCAGCCACAGGGAAGTAAAGGAGAAGCAGAGATGCCATGGGAACCCCCGGGGAGGTAAAACAGGCCAGTGGGAGAAGGGACAGGAGAGAGGGTAGCAGATGCAAAGGAGAGAACAAGAGACAAACACCAGGAGACACGGAGGAGAGAAAGCCCAGTTACAGGGTGTTCTCATGCCTAGGGCTGTACAGAACACCTAGAGACACGGGTCCGAAGATGACCCAGGGCCTCCCAGTCACCACAGGTGGGAAGTCCTTCACTTGAATCCACCCCACCCTCAAGCTCGGGCTTGTGTGGACATGGCGAGATGAGCTCCACCCTGCATGAAGGGCCCTAGGGAGCACGAGGACGGTGATGCAGAAACACTCACGGTCATTGCCATGGATGATCTGGAAGTTCTTCACGGAGGCCTGCGTGACGCGCCCATGGAAGTTGAGGACGTAGGACTGCGTGTCGTCATTCCAGACCGGTGTCTTGTTCTGCAGCTCGATGATGCTCTCCGTGTTCTTGTTCTGCCAGCGTGCTAGCAGCGCCTCGTGCTCCTGGGAGGGCAGCCTCGCCTGAGCCATGCCCAGGCCTTGGCAGCATGACCACCCCAAAGAGGGATCTGCCCCAGGACTGGGGGTCTCGAGCGTCTCACACTGTACCCCTACACCCCAGCTGGACTTCTCATGCACAGATCAGGGTAGTGGGGAAGCGAGCAGGGTCAGGTACAGACTCACGTTGCGGGGACGGATAGAGACTCTCTCGTGGACCATGTTCATGCCTGGGACAATCACGCTCATCTTCCGAGGCCCCTTGAAGCCTAAGACGTTTGTCTCCTGGAACAGAGAGAAAGTGCACTCAATACTGGCCCAAGGAGCCTCCTTATCTATGGAGAGGCTGGGGAAGGGAACAGAGGAAGGGCTGGTTGGTCTCCACTGGCGAGCCTAGCAGGTGTCTCTGTACTCAGCATGTCAGAATTGAGCTCCTGACTCCTCTGGGAGGCAGGCTCCTCTTATGGCCTTCCTTGCTTCAATCAACGGGCAACTCAGTCCTCAAATGGTTCTCCCCCTCCTTTCACAGCCCCCCCCCGAACTTCCTGTGAGTTCTAGCTTCCGGGTATAGCCAAAACCCCACCACTTCTCCCTACCTTCTCCCCCAGGATCATTGTGGTGGCCTTTAACTGGGCTCCTTGTTTCTGTCCTTGGCTGCAGCCCTGCCCTGCTCCCTGTCATATCCTCAACCCAGCAGCAAGGGGTCCTGTGAAGTCGGATCATTTTCTTCCTCTGCTCAGAGTCCTTCGGTGCTCCCCGCCCCACCCAACTCAGAGCAGCGGCTAAAGACGATACTCCCCTGCAGGGCCTGGCACGAGACCCCATTAGCTCTCCTGGCCATTTGCTCTCCCCGGATTCACTCTGCCCTCCCTCCTTTCCTCCTCTATGCCAGGCACTCTGGTCTCTGGCCTTCACTCTGCCCTCCGGGCAGCACCCAGGTAGCTTTCACTTCTGTCCGTTCTCTACTCGAGCTATCCGGGGCCATCCTCCCTAAATTCTCACGTACTGAACGTATCCCCCTCCCCTATGTTTCTTTCCTCCCAGCATGTATCAGGAATGTATTTATTTCACTTATATTAATATTTGTTTTATGATGGTCTCCTCTACTAGGGTTAAGCCCCGTAAAAGTATCATTTTAAGTCTGCTCGCCACTGTATCTTTCCTGCCTGGCACATAGTCAGGACTCGGTGTCAGTTGAAGACTCAGATTGCTGCTCCAAAACTGACCGGCAGGTGGCATCACCGGATCATACAAAATAGTTTTGGTTTCCCAACAGCCTCCAGGAGGATGAAGCAGCCTTCATCTTTTTTCTTTTTCTTTTTCTTTTTTTCCCCCTAAAGTCAGGGGAGAGCGGGAACGCAGTCCCTCACTACCACAAATTATGCAGTCAAGTTCCCCACATTTGAGGAAATTGCCGGGGTCAGCATATCCGGAGTGCAATGGATAAGCCTCGGCCGGGGAAAACCGCCTTCGTGATCGTGGTGTCTCCCCTGCCAGGTAAATACAGGCACCCTCCATCTTTAAAATGAAGAAACGGGGCTGGAAGGTGGCACAGGGGTAACACGACATTCTGAGAGGCTGACACACATGGGAAGGTTCCAGGTCCACATCGACACCCCCTGAACCCATCAGACAGGCGTGGGCCCATCTTGTAGGGTGACCTGGGGCTAGGGATGGATGCCGCATGGAAGACCCTTGGGGGCGGAGGGGCTCTGTCTCCTCTCTCTCAATCTCTGTCGGAAGAAATACACTATTTTTAAAAAGAAGAAATTGAGGTTCGGAGAGGTAGAGAAATGCCCTGAATGTATATTCCAGTTTGGTCTTTTACTTAAATTGAACTTTATTTATTTCTTTATTTTAATTTGATCAGAGAGGGATAGAGAGAGAAGGTGAGAAAGCAAGTCTCCAGCTCAGGGACTGAAACCGCGGTCGGCCATAGGGGAGTCTAGGGCCCTTAGCCTCCACACCACCTGTCAGCCCCATCCAGTTTGGCCTTTTTTTTGGAGAGGTTTTTTTTTTGCTATAGGGTGCATGCGCTCACCAGACAGACAGAGAGAGACATAGAGACAGAGGGCAAGAAATCAACCCCCGGAGGGGATGGTCACGCCGCAATCCCTTCTCCTCCATTCTCCTCTCGGGATCTTGGGCACGCACGCACACGTGCCCGGCATGAGTTTTAAGCCACCGGATCCGGGAAGCGAACCGTGGTCGACTACGTGGGAGTCCAGTGACATAGCCATTACTCTAACTGCTGGTTCCCCAGTTTGGCCTTTTATGAACCGTGTGATGGCCCCAAGTGACCCAATCTCTGAGCTTCAGTTTCTCACCAGTTTAATAATTAATAAGTAAATAAATAAAAATGTTTTAAAAGGCATCTAACTCTTAGGTTGAACATGAGAGGACTATGCAAAGGGCCTTTTAATTCATGGCATACCAGAGAGATGATTTGGGGCATACAAAATAGTTTTGGTTTCCCAACAGCCTCCAGGAGGATGAAGCAGCCTTCATCTTTTTTCTTTTTCTTTTTCTTTTTTTCCCCCTAAAGTCAGGGGAGAGCGGGAACGCAGTCCCTCACTACCACAAATTATGCAGTCAAGTTCCCCACATTTGAGGAAATTGCCGGGGTCAGCATATCCGGAGTGCAATGGATAAGCCTCGGCCGGGGAAAACCGCCTTCGTGATCGTGGTGTCTCCCCTGCCAGGTAAATACAGGCACCCTCCATCTTTAAAATGAAGAAACGGGGCTGGAAGGTGGCACAGGGGTAACACGACATTCTGAGAGGCTGACACACATGGGAAGGTTCCAGGTCCACATCGACACCCCCTGAACCCATCAGACAGGCGTGGGCCCATCTTGTAGGGTGACCTGGGGCTAGGGATGGATGCCGCATGGAAGACCCTTGGGGGCGGAGGGGCTCTGTCTCCTCTCTCTCAATCTCTGTCGGAAGAAATACACTATTTTTAAAAAGAAGAAATTGAGGTTCGGAGAGGTAGAGAAATGCCCTGAATGTATATTCCAGTTTGGTCTTTTACTTAAATTGAACTTTATTTATTTCTTTATTTTAATTTGATCAGAGAGGGATAGAGAGAGAAGGTGAGAAAGCAAGTCTCCAGCTCAGGGACTGAAACCGCGGTCGGCCATAGGGGAGTCTAGGGCCCTTAGCCTCCACACCACCTGTCAGCCCCATCCAGTTTGGCCTTTTTTTTGGAGAGGTTTTTTTTTTGCTATAGGGTGCATGCGCTCACCAGACAGACAGAGAGAGACATAGAGACAGAGGGCAAGAAATCAACCCCCGGAGGGGATGGTCACGCCGCAATCCCTTCTCCTCCATTCTCCTCTCGGGATCTTGGGCACGCACGCACACGTGCCCGGCATGAGTTTTAAGCCACCGGATCCGGGAAGCGAACCGTGGTCGACTACGTGGGAGTCCAGTGACATAGCCATTACTCTAACTGCTGGTTCCCCAGTTTGGCCTTTTATGAACCGTGTGATGGCCCCAAGTGACCCAATCTCTGAGCTTCAGTTTCTCACCAGTTTAATAATTAATAAGTAAATAAATAAAAATGTTTTAAAAGGCATCTAACTCTTAGGTTGAACATGAGAGGACTATGCAAAGGGCCTTTTAATTCATGGCATACCAGAGAGATGATTTGGGGGACACACATACAAAAACGCAGACCTTCTGTCTCCTCCAGTCCAGGAGACCCCCAGGCTGGGCTGCAGAGCCAGGCCTGGTTTCCAGAGCACCCAGGCATGGCCAGCTGTTCCCAGAGCCCCAAAGACAGGAAAGGGGGGTGAAGGTCCCTATCCCAAGAAGGGATCCCTCCACAGAGGGCAGCTCTTCCTCTGCAGCCTTGTGCACCAACTAAGATGGATGGGATGGCCCCCGGTCAGGCAGCAAGCCCTGGCTTTCAGTTTAACTTGCAGACCAAATGCCCAGGAGCCTAGGACTCACGTAGCACACAGCTGCCAGCTCCTGGCGCAAGGTCCCACTCTCCAAGGTAGAGGACGATGCCTTCTGAGGGTTGACTCCATTGTCATAGACGGTGAACTTGGTGCCCATCAAGTTGGACCTAAGGAAAGGCACCCTCAGTGTAGGCCATGCACTCTCAGCTCGGGGGCAGGGACACAGCTAAGAGGCTGTTCTGGGAGGAGCCTGCAAAGCATTCTGGGTCGAGTCAGCAGCAGGCCCAGGGCACTGTCACTGACTCCATGGTTTTGAAGGTGCTGCTTGGCAGGAGGCCTGGATGTGCTGAGCTGACATCTCAGTTCAGAGAGAGAAACGCTGAACTCTGAAACAGGTTCTCCCCTGACGGGAGGTGAACAAGCAAAACGGCACCTGGAAAGGCTGTCAAGGGCACCCAGCATGCCATGGAGAGGGTAAGACCATCTCTCCCCTCCTGTCCAGCCTGAGTCTCGGCCCAGCCCCATCTCCAGCTTTAGTTTCTTACTCTAAGCTCACACTCCCCAAATCTGGTACTCTGTTCCTCAGTGAATTCCACCTCTCCCTTGGGGCTGGCACAGACCCTTCCCAACCCTGCCCCAGGATTGCCACAACTCTTCCCCCGAGTGCTCACACTTGACCCTGCCACGTGGCCCTGACCTGGGGCTCGGGCAGCTCTTCCATGGGGCGTTCGTCATCGTCAAAAGCTTCTGGGGGCTGACTGACACTCCTGCTGGGGCTGCCCCCACCTGCTGGGAGCAGAGCATGAGGCCCATCTCTACAGCCCAGCTCCTGGCTGGCTCAGACCTGGGCCTATGCTTGGATCTCGTAGCAGACCCAGCCCTAGCCTAGATCACCTTCTGGAACAGGAGGACCCCCTCCACAGAGAGTCTGCCCCCTGCCCCGCCTCTGGGGGTGCTGGTACCGTAGTTTCCCGATGTAGCTGTCCCCTCCTCGAGACAAGTCTGTCGGGTCCACAGAGATGAGGTAATTAGAAGTTTTGCTCTTCTTTCTCTTCCTTCCCGCCAGGAGAAACACCTTGGGGAGGGACAAGTCATGTTCTAGACCCAGGGCCACCATCCCGGGTGCCACTCACACACCTGCACCTAATGAGTGATTCCCTCTTTTCAGCTCCCACATGCATATCCAAGGAGACTTCACAAAGTTTGGGGACAAAGTTTGGGGAACTGAAGTATGAGTTAAGATGGTTGAAAAAAAAAATTGAAATCCAAGCACAGGTTTTTCATAACATGCATTTTCCACAAACTTTCTGAAGACCCTCACATACATGCATGCACAGGTACACAGAGGCTTTTGGGTTTTTTTGGAGAACTGAGAGTACAGTGTCCAACTTGAGGCTCCCGGTCACACTCCAGCCCTAGGACCTCAGCCTGCCCGCTGGAAATGCATGCCCAGGCCAAGCGCACCTTCTTCCCATCCTCCCGGTCCAGGTGCAGGAAGTAAGTAGGGTACATGCCCCGGTCCATCCCTTTCTTGTCCCGCGTGATGCGGCATTTGATGGTGATGCCCTGGGGGGCTGGCCTCAGTGCAAACTCCTCCAGGTCCTGGACCTCGACGTCCACTGGCGGCTCCGGGGCTGTAGGGCTGGGGGCTGAGGCTGCCTCCTAGGGGACAGAGTAGGGGCCTGAGACCCTAAGCAGCCACAACTAGGGGTCTGGAATCCAAACCCGCTGTCTGACATGGGAGTGAGGACAGGGCAGGGCCCTGGGAGGTGGGGCTGGCCATCCTGGCTGGGGGTTAGAAGCCACCTTCCCAGCCCTCCCCTCTCAGTGGTCCAGTGGTCCCTGGAGTCAGACAAGGAGGCAGGCAGGTCCTGGGAGCCATGCTGTTCTTCTCCAGCTTCCCATGCCCCACCCTGGCCTGGCAGCAGAGATCAGGAGGCAGCTGGAAGGCAGAGGAGCCTGGCGTGCCCCACGCCTCTGCACACACTCCCTGCACCTCGCCTGGAGCAGCAATCCCCTAAGCACCTGCGTCCAGGGTTGCCCCGTGACAGCCCCTCACTCACCCTGACGGACTTCTTGCTCGTGGCCGAGCTAGGGCGGGTGTTGCTGTTGAGCTGGGAGGAGCTGGAGCTGTTCTCGTCCTCATCCTCCTCTTCCTCGTCGAAACTCATGCTGCTGGAGATGCCTGGGCCAGCCACAGGAGAGGGGTGAGGGAGGCAGAGCCCACCCCGGAACATCCATGTCACAGACACGCACTCTCACAGACAGACTCACCCGTGTCTGACACAGACACGCTCACATCCACACTGCCACACCTGGCCAGCTAGATACAAGGAAACACATCCTCTCAGGGGCTGTGAGCCGGGGCTAGGCACGGTCCTTGGGATACACCCTCACCTCCACCAGTTCAATCCCTGCCTCTGCCCTCCCCGCTTCTCCCTAACCTATTGTGTGTCCCTGTCAGGCCTGCAGCAGCCATGGCTGGCGGAGTCTTGGAGCCTGCCAGGGGACAGCCTCACATGTGGGGTCAGCTGACTAATCTCCCCGCAGCCCGCCCTGGGCCTCGGGGGCAGGAGGGTGAAAGGGCTGCCTGGAATCCCACCCCCACCCCACTCCCTAGCTGCCCCAATAGCCCCTTCCCCAGGAAGAGCCTCCCAGAGAGGTGCTGCCAGGCTTCCTCCCACTCCCCCCCCCTCCCCGCAGAGGGCTCCCTGGGGCGGGGCTCTTAGCGGCAAACCACGTGGGCAGCAGAATTCCAAAGCAGGTCTGCCCTGCCTGAGGGGCATCCCGGCCCTGCTCCCCAAGCTCAGCATCTGCCCTCCGAACCTGGCCTCCTTGAGGGCAGGAGACAGGGCTGGGCTGCAGCTTGGTTACCCCAATTCTCACTTCTTTTCCTTAACTTGGCCTCATATCGGGCCCCTGCCCCAAGGATCCTCATGTATCTCCATGTATGCCCCCACCCCCAGGAGGAGACCCAGGAAGGCCATGCTCTGGGAGAAAGTGCATCTGAGGATGTGGAGGACCATGGTCTGGGGGTGTTGCTGGGCCCCCGCGGGGCTCACCCTTCCTCTGCATCGTGGCACGGAGCTCCTGCCCGCTGGGCCGTGTGCCCCCACCAGCTGCCGAATCCCCCGCGTCCTGGGTGTGGTCTGACTGGCCCACGGTCAGGATCTGCACCGGGCCTCGGGCCTCAGGCTCATCTTCTGCCAGTGCTGCCGGCCCACTGGTGCCTGCGGGCCACGGACACTCCTGAGTTACATCCAGGAGCAGGAGCAGAGGGCCTGGTTGTCCGGACGTCCATGAAGGGGGCAAGGGAGGCGTAGGGAGACCCACCCCCCTGCAAAACCTTATTTGCAAAACAAATTTTTAAAAAATGGCTGCTGTCATCCTATTAGTAACTGGGAAACTGTGAAGAAATGTGGGCTTCATTTCCTCTGCTCTTCCCCAAATCAATGGCCCAGGGCTGAAAGGCTCCACGTCCCTCAGACAGACAGCAGCCATCTACAAAACTGACCACACGGCAAGTAAAGCAGGATGGGAAACAGCAGTCCAGACCACAGCCAAGGCCAGCACCGACTCAAGGACACGGCCAGCGATGAGCGAGCGGTCCTGCTTTCTCACACACACACACACACACACACACATACACACACACATACACACACACACTCACACACATACACACACACACACACTCACACACACACACACACACATACACACACACACTCACACATACACACACACACACACGGTACCTCAGCACTGACTCAAGGACACGGCCAGCGATGAGCGAGCGGTCCTGCTTTCTCTCACACACACACACACACACACACACACACACTCACACACATACACACACACACACACACGGTATCTCACGCACATCATTAAAACACATGAGATCCCTTGGAAGAGCCGAGGTGGACGCTTGCCTTCTCAAGTGGAGCGTCGCCCATCCCTTGTTAGCCTTCCTGCCCCGTTGCCACAGCTTCCATAATGGAAGTGGGCCCGGCCCCCAGAGGTGGCAGCACCTGCCTGGCTGAGCTATGCAAGTGCTACGGCCAGCTCCCGAGGCCCCTAGCCTTCCACACATAGCTGTCCAGCTGTGACGTGGTAGCTGCAACATCACTGCCCATGAACGAGGGCTGAGCTAATGGGGGCCAGAAAGCAGGACCAGGCAGGGGCCACTCTCACTCCTCAACCTCTAGAGATCTTTCCAGGAGAGATGAGCAGAGGGGACGGGCTAGTCCATGGGCCAGAAGGCACATCAGTGCTGATGACAACGTGCTGCCCAAGGATGGGGCAGGCTGCTGGGAGGCAGGAAGCCCCTAGAGAGGTCTCCTGGCCCAGGCTGGGTGAGACTCGAGGGGTCAGGATGGCAAGAACTCAGCCAAGGCAGGGTCAGAGGAGGAGTGGTCCTGGGCCACAGCCAAGCCAGCCCAGGCCCCACCTGAGATAGCCTGGGCCTATGATCTGGATGGTGGAGGCTCTGGCTGCCCGTCTGCTGTCACTGAGGCTGCTCACCCTCCCTCCAAGTCAGGATCAGCAGCCCCAAGGCCACAGTGGGCCAGGCCTGAGGGGAGGGCCAAGGGGAAGGCAAGCTGACCTTTGTGCTTTCCCTTCTTCTCCTTCTTAGAGGCCCCGCCCTGGCTCCCCGCTGCCGCTGCGGCCTTGGTTCTCTTGGCTGAGGCTGGTGCTGCGGGCTGGGCGGCTCCCAGCTGCACGCTGGCAAGTGAGTCGGCCTCTTGAACTGCTCAGGAGAGAATCGAGACAGAGAGAGAGAGAGATGTGGCTCTGAATGAGTCAGAGCACAGGTCACAGCCCAGCATCCCAAAACTGCTGGAGACCCACCCAGGCTCCCACGGCACATCCTGGGCCTGCAGAGTCATCTCGACAAGGACAGGCCCAGCTGGAGGGATGGTGGCAGTAATGGCTATCTGCTGTGATGGCAGTAATGGCCAGGCCACACTGGGATGTGCGGAGGTGCCAAGCAGTCGAGTGCCGGGCCGCAGACTGTTCTGAGCCCAGGTGAGGCATAAGCATCCGTGAGCATGGACATCACTGAAGGTGTGGAGGAAGACGTGAAGGCTGCATCTTCTGGAAAAGACCACAGCCAGGGCAAACACCCCAGAGAGCCTGCATAGGGCCCTCAGGACCTGAGCCCATGGGAGCCGAGGGACAGGGAACGCCCTGAGGAAGAGCAACTCTGGGATACGAGGGGCTCCACACAACAGTGACGTTCGGGAGGGTCATTGCTGTGGCCTCTGGATCTCCACACAGAACCCCAACCTGCTTATGTCCCTGGATGGCTTATGAGTGCTCTGAAGATGAAGGCCGACGTTCTCCTGCATGCCTGGCTTCTCTGTCTCCCTCCCTCCTAGCCTAACTGCATGTGCTATGTCTCCTGGGCCCCACCAGGGTCTCTCAGTGCCTTCCCCGCCCTGGAGTCCCTGTGCCACCAGCCCCTGTGCAGATATACCCACCGCCTGCCTTGGCCTCCCCGTTCATCGAATTCTAAGCCATCCCCAGATCTCAGTGCAGGCCTTGCTTCCCTCGGGAAGCAGCCTTGGCTCCTACTCGGAGCAAGTACTCCGTCATCCACGTAGTGCTGGCTTCCTTCCACAAAGCACACCATGACCTCTCCCCACCCAGACCACAAAAGCAGAGGCCCCATCTTTTGTGCTCCCCCAGGTCCCACAGCCTTGAGTCCAGAGCCTGAGTCAGAACACCCTCAGTAAATATTTAAGAAATGAATGGACGTGTGAGCACGGCATAGCCAGTAGGTCAAGAACTGCAGGGATAAATCACCAGTTTTGAAGTAAGTCAGACTCCCCCATCTTCCTCTGCCATGAACCCCCTGCACGTGACCCCTCAAGCCAGCAGAGGGCAGAGCAGAAGTGGCTGGGGGGGGGGGGGGGGGGGGGCCCGGGGGGCGCAGCACCACC
>NW_006201028.1:127695-133772 GCF_000334495.1 Tupaia belangeri chinensis | reverse complement strand
CGTGCACGTGACCCCTAAAGCCAGCAGAGGGCAGAGCAGAAGTGGCTGGTGTGGGTGGGTGGGCGTGACCTGTGGGCAGCAGCACCCTGGGCCTTGTCCGCCACTGGAGCTAGACCAAGACTGGACCCCAGATAAGCGGCAGGGACCTCACAGAAGTCTAATATCCTCTGTGAGGGAGGCCCCTGAAGGCTTGGCAGGGAACAGCAACCAGCTGATTCTGGACCCTGGAACACACCATGGCCCCTGCAGTTTCCAAAGCTCAGAGACGTTCCTTCATTTTACAGTGGACGAAACAGGCCCAGAGAGGGTAAGGATTGCCCACAGACACAGGTGAGAGACAACTGCCAAGGCAGGACCAGAGACTCTCTGGCCTGAGCCATGCACGCCTCATCCTGTGGGCCCATATTATCTGGCACTGCCCAGGCACAGTCAGTGCTCAGGGAACACTGCCCACATGACCACATCACTGGCTTCTCGAGGGCAGAGCCCCCAGTCCAGGGTGCAGGCTTACACCCACGTACAGCCTTGACCAGTCAGGTGCCAAGTGTGGCAGAGCTGGGGCTGTGGTGCCCACCCCACAGCAGGCGGGCCCCCCAGGCCGCAGAACAACACTGCCTTCCTGCAGGGCACCACTGCCAGGCTCGGGACAGCGCTCACAGGAGACATTGGGAGGAGGTCACCAGGAAAGGGCAGGCTGGGGCCGATTCTGTGGGGAGCAGCTGGGCTGAGCTCCCTGTCTGCCTCTCCGGTAGACATAGAAGGCATGGCCCAGGGTGCTGGCTGAGGTACTCGCAGGGGAGTTACCATGAAGAAGCTTCTTATCAGGGAACACAATATGGTGGAAAGACCAGGCCTGGGTTCAGAGTCCAGCCCTGCTGCTCACCAGCAGCACAGTGTGGGCAAGTCACTGGACCCCTCAGGGTCAATGTCCTTTCCTTCCTCCCTCTCTCCTTTCTCATCTTCCTTCCTCTCTTTCTCTCTCTTCCCTTACTCTCTTCCTTTTTTCTTTCTCTTTCTTTTTTAAATTGTTGCCAGAAGGCATATGCACTCACCAGAGACAGGCAGAGGGAGAAGGAGAAAGCACCCCTCAATGGCGGGTAGTCATGCCACAATCCCTTCTCCATCTCTCCATTATGTCAGGACTTTGGAGATGCATGCACACACGCCTGGCATGTTTCCCACGCTGCCAGGGCCAGGATTTGAACTGCATGGTAAGCCATGTGGGATCCAGCTGCCCTAACCACCAGACCATGGGGCCGGCTTGCCCTCTCATCCTTTACTGTGAGGAAAATGGAGGTAGAGCACCCAGCCTGCTGCCCCTGCCCCCATCCTTTTCAGCTTTTTATGCAATGCTGCCATTTATTTATTTTACTTTTTTAAAAATATTTTTTTTTTTATTTAACTATTTGTTTATTTATTTTAAATTGGCCAGGGTTTGGTGGGGGGCAGGGGAGGAGAGCAAGAGAACGTGAAAAACCAAGCCACCAGGTCTGGGACTCGAACCACATTTGAACATGTGCAAGTCCAGCACCCTTAACCACAACACCATCTGCTGGTCCCCAATCTGCCATTTATAGTCTCCTCCTACTAGGGCCTACCGGCACTTCATGGACAGAATCTGTTGTTTCCTTGGATCCAACTAGGAAACAGATCCACTTCTCGCTGTTTTTGATCCATCGATTGTTTTTCTTCTCTTCCCTGTACCTCTTCCCATTCAGAGTAACCAGGACCAAGGCCACTTTTCCAAGATCTCTCTCCTTTCTCATCTTCCTTCCTCTCTTTCTCTCTCTTCCCTTACTCTCTTCCTTTTTTCTTTCTCTTTCTTTTTTAAATTGTTGCCAGAAGGCATATGCACTCACCAGAGACAGGCAGAGGGAGAAGGAGAAAGCACCCCTCAATGGCGGGTAGTCATGCCACAATCCCTTCTCCATCTCTCCATTATGTCAGGACTTTGGAGATGCATGCACACACGCCTGGCATGTTTCCCACGCTGCCAGGGCCAGGATTTGAACTGCATGGTAAGCCATGTGGGATCCAGCTGCCCTAACCACCAGACCATGGGGCCGGCTTGCCCTCTCATCCTTTACTGTGAGGAAAATGGAGGTAGAGCACCCAGCCCGCACTCAGCCATGGGACAACGCCCATCACAGGCAGCCTTTGTCCTCAGAAATGAGGTGGGTGTCCTCAGAGGGCACGAGTGCATGCAGAGGGTCCAAGCTTGCACGGTATGCCACCGCAGGAACTGGGGAGAAGGCATGGACGAGGGGGACTAGTAAGCTGAGGGCTAGGTGAGCAGGCAGGGGCTGGGGCCTCCATGAGATGGGAAGGGCAACCCTGAGGTGAGGCAGCCACCAGGAGTGTGGGACTGGAGGCTCCAGGTCACAAGGAAGGCACAGAATGGGGACACGATGGGGGCTAAGATTCCTCCTAACTGCAAAGCCCAATGCCCTCCACTTCTCATAGTTACTATTTGGTGAGGTAGCCACTGGATTACCAGCAGGGGGCAGTAGTGACTGGGCCTGAGTCCTTTGGAGCTCAGAGAAACCAACTCTCAGTCTGGCCTGGGGTACATTTCACCTGACCTCAGCAGGGGGAGGGTCCTGAGTGTAGGAATGCAACTGCCACCCTTCCCCAGAATGAGCTGCAGAGAAGTCCCCCAAGGGGGAGGGAGCTGGAGGCTGCAGGCCACTACAGCTCTAAAGGAGTCCTGAGCCAGGGCAAGGAACCTGCAGGGCAGAAGCCAGGCAGACAGGCTGCGGGGAGCTCAGAGAGGAGGAGACAAGTGTCTGTCCTGAGAGACACGCACCCGTGGTATGGGACGGGATGCTCTGTTCATCTCTTAGGAACCACTGCCTCCTCTCTGAATGCTCCAGGTCAGAAGCCTAGACTTCTAAACAACCAGATCCATGAGGTTTCAGTCCTTGGCCCAAAGAGGAAGGCCTGAGCAAACAGGAGCCCAAGGCTAGAGGTCCCGACCTCCCTCTGCCCGCCCCACTCAGTTGTCCACCAGGTTGGGTGCAATACTCAGCTGGGCTTACGCTGACGAGCTGAGCCCCCCAGGCCTGCCCACGCAGTGCCAGGAGTGCGGCCACAGTGCAGGAGGGTGTACCTTGGAAGCTGGTGCTGCCACTGCTGCTGAGGTAGGACTCCACCAGGGGCGCCTGCTCCTCTGACTGCCGGGCCCGCCGGCTCCGGGGCCGCCCGTCGGCATTGGCCTGCACCATCAGGGGCTCCTGGCGCTTCTTCTTCTGCTTCTGTTCCAGCAGGGCCCGCTACGGAGACACGAGCCAGGCTCGGAACATGGCTCACCCCCAGCAGGAAGGGGCACTCCCGAGAGAGACTCATCTGATAGGATTACCCAGGGAAGGACAGCCAGGGCCCCACCTCACCCCCAGGAAAGCCCAGCCCTGACTCCGCCCTTCCACCTGGCCCCAGACTCACTCACCTGCCGGTCCAGCTTCTGCTGCCTCAGGTTGCTGCCCTCATCATCTAAGACACTGCAGAGGGAGAGAGGGGTACTCAGGGCCTGCCCGGCTATGGTGCCCAAGGTAGCCTGGAACCAGCCCCGACCCCGACCCCAGCTTAAACCCCTCCCAGCACAGCTCCTGGGACTCGGGAAACCCATAAACCACAAGCTCTCGTGGCAGAGGGAGGAAAGGTGGAGACCGCTTCCTGGGAACCAGCTCAAGACGAAAGGGCACATTTCTGCTACTTTGGGAGCGTATGTCCTGCCAGGATAGCCCCAGGACTTCCCTACTGGCCTGGCCCCTAGCCAGTTCAGGATGAGACCTGCCCTTGGGTCCCTGAGCAGGGCCAGCCTTCACTGGCATGCAGAGCCCACCCAGCGTCATGAGCCACAAGCCACCCAAGCCTGGCTTTAAATCCAGCTCCACTCCCTGCCGTCCTGTGAGGATCTCAGCAGCTCTCCCTCCTCCCTTCTGTCCTTTCTGGAGGAGATTGCGTCCTCTAGGACAGAGCATCTCCCCATCCATTCAGTGTCCTCCTGGCTCTCCAGGGGCAGAGTGGAGGCGCAGCACGGCCCACTCCCCTGCCCCACTTAGGGAGGACAGAGGGTCCTCCTCCTCATTTGAGAGAGTGAGGCTGAAACGACCCGGTCTTCGGGACAGGGCCAAGGCTGGGTAGACACACGTCTCAATGCACAGCCCAGCACCTAGGCCCTCCCTGGCCACAGACAGCATGGGCAGCACCGGGGCCATCAAGTCCCTAAGCCCACAGGTCTTACCTAGACTGATCTGCCTCCCAGGAAGCTGGTAACTCCAACCACTTAGCTGGCTTGAGACATGCACAGGAGACTGGGCCAGATTCCATAAAGCCAAGGTTGGGACAGCCGCACCTGGTGGCGTTGGTGCTGGGCTGTGGGGAGCCCCAGGCAGCCCTGGCCCAGTTATGCCGGAGCCTGCCCCTCACCAGCCCCTGTGCGGGTACCTGCTCAGGCATGCCGATTGCACTAGGTGAGAGGCTGGACGCAAGTCCCTAAGTATCTCTCACATGCATGCACACACGCTTGCAGACACCTGTGTAGGAAGAGGGCGTTCTCTGTGAAGGTGAGTTCAGTGTGAGTGTGAGGGGTAAAGATGAGGTCAAATCGCCCAGAG
This sequence comes from Tupaia belangeri chinensis, assembly GCF_000334495.1. Lineage (NCBI taxonomy): Eukaryota > Metazoa > Chordata > Mammalia > Scandentia > Tupaiidae > Tupaia > Tupaia belangeri. The sequence goes on along the minus strand of NW_006201028.1, from coordinate 129,156 downwards.
GACAAGGTGAAATCATCTCCACCTCTTCCTGACAGCCAGCCCTTCCAATACTGACCTGCATGTCCCTTAACCTACTAGTATCTCTGAAGGAGCCAGCAAGGGTGGAAGGAAGCCCACATATTGCAGACCACCCACCTCTGGCATCACCTACCCGATCCCTCGCCACCTCTGAGGGCTATGTGTCCTTTTAACTGGCATCTGGGAAGGCCTCTCCTGGTACCCATGGTTTGCTCAGTAGAGAAAATGCTGTTCAATAGGTGGCTTCCGGGCCTCCTCTTCCTGAAACAGCCCACTGGCTAGGAGGGAGCAACGCAAGGGCAAGGCACCCCCTCAGACCAACCTGTAGGGTCACACCCAAACACCAGTGTCCACCATGGGCAGCTGAGTAGTGGTACATACTTCCTCCCTGATCTCAGGACATGGACGCGAAACGCAGGCCAGGCTCTGAAAAACGGCACCCAGCTGATGGGACCAGTGAGGTTGAAATCCAGCCACTCTGCCTGCCAAGCTCTGTGCCTGGGCACGGGCAGCCGGCAAGCCTCATGGTCATGTGCCAGCAACCTGGTCACGGGAGCCCCTGAGCACCGCCACGGATGGTGCTGGCTTTCCCTCCTGCCAACAGGAGAGGCCAAGTCACAGCTCAGCGGGACAGGACAAGCCACTTCAACGTGTAGAGGGCAATGCCAGGGTCAGGGCAGACCTCTTGGTCACTCCCAGCACAGGGTTTGACTAGCGGGACAAACACGGCGCTTTCCACAGCGCTGGCACTGACATGCAGAGCATCTCAGGAAAGGGGGCGTCCAGCTGTGAGCTAAGGCTCACATCAACAGTGCCACCTCCAGAAACGCGGGATCACAGTGGATGCTCGACTGACAGCTGATGTTCGCAGCCATGGTGGGCTCCCTGTCCCAGTGCCCCTGATGTCCTTACCCACGCAGGCGGCGAGGACGTTTTCTGACCACAGGCCACTGCTTCACACCGTGGACTTTCCACCCAGTTGTGGGGGAACAAGGGCTGCTTTTCATGGCAACAAGACTCCCTCTGCCTCACTTCCAATCCTGATGGGGCAGGAGGCCAAGAGGCCTTAGTAATCTGAACACCAGATCAGCCAAGAGTAAGAAGGAGTTAACCCCTAGCCTGCAGGGAAAATGGGTGGACACACACACTAGGCTTCTGAAAAGAGAGCCCAGAAACCGTGGCTGTTGGGGAAGTGGGTGCAGAGCCACTCACCGCCTCACTTCCCACCAGCACCAGAAGGAAAGGAACAGGCATGGCTGAGGCAGCAGCTGGGAGAAGGTGCCGGTGCCTGTAAGAATGTGCCTGGCCAAGCAAGACTCAGCCTGGGGGCCCTGCGATCAGTGCACCAGAATAAGGCTCCTGGTCCAGCACAGAGCTCCCTGGACAGCTGCAATGGGAAGAGCTGGCCCCCATCACCTGGTGCGAGCCGGCTTGTCCTCGGTG
>NW_006201028.1:121666-126551 GCF_000334495.1 Tupaia belangeri chinensis | reverse complement strand
TGAGCACATGTGTCCTGAGCACACAGCCCCTCTCTCTGGTGAGTGACAAAGAACTCCTAGCAAAGAGCAGCATGCCGTGGGAACAATGACAACAGCGAGGGCTGTCTCCAGAGAGAGCAGAACCCCAGCTCCTCTGCTGCCTCGGCAGGCCCAGCTCCTTCTCCGCCCCCACCCAGATGGCCCTGCCTCCTCATCTCCACTGCAGCGCCATTCCTGGGGCGGCTTCCTTTCTCACCAGAACGTCCCCAGCCTGCCTCTTTCTGACGGGCACTGACCTAGGCTGCACTAAACGATAACCACGCAGAGATAGTAATGACTTTTTAATGACTCTGGCTCCAATTAGGGAACCACTGCCAGGCCCAGGCTGCCAGCTGCAGCCCTGCCAGGAGACAGGGCACTGATGGATGGGTCTTCCAGCTGACCCTGGTGGCTCCTTTGTTACCATAGCCTGCTGGACCAAGGAGGCCCAGGAAAGTAGCAGCCCCAGTCACTGGCTCATGAGGGTCAGAGAAACCCAGTGTACGAGGTTCACCAATCCATGCCCCTGCACCTCCCAGGCAGCCTATCCCTCTATACCCACTCACCTCTCTAGGCATCTGGCAAGTGCCTGGGGAGTGAACCATGGCTGACAGCAGGGGCCAGGGCCCAGGGCACATTTGTGGGCCAGGAAAGCCAGACACAGCACATCTGGGACGACTCCACCTTATATGCTCCAGCCAGCCCACCAGTGCTAACCAGAGGCCCAGGGACAGGGACAACCATGGGGGAAGGCTCAGCCACATACCCTTCCTGCTCTCGGTCCCAGTGGGACCTGCCCCTGCTGGACCCGAGATATCAGAGAAGTGGGCCATGGGGAGAAAAGGCCACCTGGGCATCTGGCTGCAAGTCTGCACCCGGTGCCAGAGCCCTGGCAAGCCCAGATCTGTCACTTTCCTTGCCTGGCAGCTGCTTGGAACGCAGAGGGAACAGGGGCAGCTCCAGGAAGGCCAGGACCACGCTGCTCACAGGAGTTCCAGCCTCTCAGGACTCCCACTGGTCCCCAAACTGACGAAGTACATTAGAACTGCTGGGAGCACTTGGTAATTCAGAACTGTAGGGAATATGCCCCAGAATCAACACCCACCTGGCACGCTCGCTTAAAGCAAGAGACAGGTGATTCTAATGCTCAGGCACGCCGTGGGGAAGATGAGCCATAGCTGGTGCTCTCTAGAGACCAAAAAGGCAACCGGGGGATTAGCTGTTAAGACTGAAGTGGTGGGCCCGAGCATTCAGGCGTCTCCGAGGTTAAGCCTAGAGACAGAACTAAGTGACAGAAGCCTTGCTTAATCAGTAGTCATGCTGCGTCCCAGAAAGCAAAAGGAGGCAGCGTGGGAGGATCCCAACGAGGGCCAGGGGGAACCCAGAGATGTGCTTAGGCTCCACCCACGGAGACCTCCCCAACAGCCACAGCCCTGCCAAGGAAGGCTGTTTGGCAGGGACGCTGCAGGGAACACTCAAGTAAGGAACTAGAGGGCCTGAAAGGGCCCTTCCAGCCTGAAGTTCTCTTTCTATGACCTAAAGCCATGTTGTGATAGGAGAGGACTGTGTCCCTCGGGTTTGCTGAGAACCCAGGAGTGGGGCCAGGAAAGCCGACGAAGTCCTAAACACTTCCTGGGGATGCTGCTTCGATTCAAAGACGTGGGCATCTTGTCTATGCTGCGGAGACAGCCAGAAACTGGACGAGGTCCCTGCTCTCAAGGAGATGATGACCTGGTAAGGGAACTGCCAGGCCATGACCTTACACCACACAGACAAAAGTGCCGGGGGCAGGGCAGGCACCGTCCATGCGGCACAGTCCTCCAGCACGCCTGTGGGCCGCAGTACTGCCTAACTCAGAGCTCCACACACGGCTTATTAAAAGGTCGCGAAGTCACACCCACAGGACAGTTAATACGACTCAAGAATACAGGTAAAGAGAAACTGGCACACGTGGAAATTGTCAGCAGTAACAAAAAAACCAACCAAGACAAAATGAGCCCAACTGTTAAAAACTTTATACACTAAATACCTCCCTTCTGTCAGAATGTGAGATTAACCCATGATCAGTATAAACTAAGCCAAAATTACCCGTAAGATTATCACCAACTATCACTGCTTCAAAGAAAATGAGCTAGGCCCAGGAAATGCCAGGTGCACCTGTCACAGAGGAGTGAAACCCCCACCGGCAGAGCTAACAGGAAGTCAGTCGTCCCCTCTCCCCAAACCCAGCCACGATCCAGCTGACATGCCGTGACATTAGGAAAACCTCACACCAGTCAAAGCACGTGCACACATGCTGTCCCCATCCCCCATCTGCAGGTAAAATGCCTTTCCTGTCTTCTGCCCCAGTTTCTGTGAGCAGCCAGCCCTGCAGCTTTGACTGCAATCAGCAGCCCACTTAACACAAGAGGCGATCTGAATCTCCTCTCAGGCTAGGTCTCCCAATTTTGGAAGTCTACACCCCAAGTCCAATGGTTTCTCAGGCTTACTGCATAGCTAGAAAGACCATCAGGGCAGGGGACATCTAGCAACTTCTGACTACAGCCTGTCCCCAGTTAAACACCCACTCTCCCTGCAACAAAACAAGAAGGCAGGGTGACAGAGGAACGGAGAAAGCAAGCAAGACCACGCGGTGCCAAGCTGCTCCTAGGGCTAGGATTGCAGGGTGGCAGGATTCTGTGCTCTGTGCTGAGTGTGGGCTGAAGAGACTGGGAGGTATGGTTGGGTCTGGGCCCTAGCAAGTGCCAGATCACTCCATGCAGCACACCAGTGTCCTGGTACTAGGTGGAGGGCAATTACTTCCCAGAGACAATCCTCCCTCCTGGGGTCTCCTCTTCCAGGAACAAGCTGAAGCCTTCCCAGTTTGAGGCAGGTTTGCTCTAAGAACGGTGTATTCTCTTCACAAGTTGCTTTGGTCCCCAGGTCCCTGGAAGAGGCTTCCTAGAGCCATGACCAGGCCCAGCTCTGCCTCCAGGATGCTGGATCCTAAACATGCCACCCACACTCTGCTACTAGTCTGTGGTGCCACCCTACCATCTGGACCCCACACAAGTACTTCTCAGCACTGAAGTCTGCCTGGCCCACAGGCACCTCTGCTGAACAGCTGGAAAAGGGGCACTGGACAGTGCCTATGGGACTTCACTGTCTTCTAGGAGTTCCTCAACCACTTGTGCTAAAAAGGCCAGAATGCTCTAGACTCTACCCGTGCTGGTCCCAGCCTGGGTGTGTGTCCAGGGCAGCAGCTCTTCCGCTCTTCCGAGAACCAGATGACACTGAGGTGTGACTGCACATTTCTGCAGAAGACCCTGTGGGTGCCTCGTGTGTGCCCACTTGTGTATTGGTGAGTGTGTATGTGTGTGTGTGGGGGGGAGGGGGTGGACACGAAATAACCTCAAAGCCTAAAACCTCCACAGGAGCTACGATTAGAGGCAACATCGATTTTCACGAGAAACCTTCAATTCCCAGGCCAGCGACAAGGGCCTGTTTGCAGAAAGATTTGCTTTTAACAAGCCTCGGGTGGTTTCAGCTGGTTTCCATTTGGGATGCTGTCTGGACAAAGTCACAGACGAGACTGTCAGAATGATTCTGTGTCAGTGACTGGTAATCAGACTCCTTTCTCAGAACAGGCTGTGCTACAAGGCAGGTCCTGAGGGGCTGATCCTGCCACGGCAGGCGTGTGCACTTGGGTGGGCAATGACACAGTGGGCCTTAGCAGTCCAGCACCCTGTTATACACACGCCTCTCACGGAGGCCTAGAGACAGCCCTGTAGCCCATGGCAACCAAGGAGCCAATGGGTAACCAAGGATCTGGTGCTGCCATGGCGATGGGCTCCTTTCCCTGAGAATGCAGAACAGTAGAGTGGATGGGGACAGGTCTGCACCTGGGTAAGGCCCTGGAGACCACCTCTACCACCTTCCCACCAGTGAGAACACCAGCCAGCCTTGACAGACCTGGGTGTTTGGAAACAGAGAGAGTGCCTGGGTTCTTGAGTGCATGCGTGTATGTGAAGGCAGTTCTGTGTGTGGTCAGCTGGTGTGTGTCCAGGTGTATACCTGTAAGCACATGTATCGAGTCTCTGAAAGATACCCAGTAGCAGGTGTGAGTAGTGGTAGGTGTCCGGTATTCTCCACACACAGGATGTGTAGGCACGCAGGTGTGTAGGCATGTGCCTGTGTGAGCCCAAGAATTCCTATGTGTAGAGACATATGTATGCAAGTGTCTATGAACGGCCCTGTAGTAACTGCACAAATCCACACTTTGAGCGTGTGAACCGGCCACAGGCTCTTTGGCCCCACGCCCGAACATCCTCTAGGTGCGTGCGCGCGGCTGTATGGGTGTGTGCGCGCTCTCGCTACACAGGCATGTGCCGGGCTGCTGGGCCTGGGAGGGGCTCACAGCAGGGTGCGCTCACTGCCCAGGCGGCCACATGGTGCAGTGACCCTAAGTGACTCACACAGGGCCCTCCCAGCAACCCTGCGGATAAGGAGGTAGAATAGGACAGGCAGGACCAGCCCACGGGGGCCCTCAAAGTTTCAATAGGAATGACCAGAGCCCCCAAAACGACATAGACCGGGAGAGGATCGGAGCCCTGCGCCCCACTGGCTGTCCACGGCAGGCCCTCGGTCAGAGTTGGGGGTGCTGGCGTCCCTGGCCCAGCGCCCTCGACCCTGCCCCCACCCTCAGCGTTGGAGGGCGGTGGGCTGGCCCGAGCCCCCCGCGGAAGAGGTGGGTGCCGTTACCCGCATACCTGTAGGGAATCCAGTCGGAATGCGGCCTGGAAGTCATGTCTCTCGGGGGCGGGGCGGCGGCTGCAGCTCGGGAGGCCGGGGCTCGTAGGGGCCGGCGCGGGGGCCCTGCTCAGCTCCC
>NW_006201028.1:100642-120984 GCF_000334495.1 Tupaia belangeri chinensis | reverse complement strand
CTAGCCCCGCCCTCGGCCGAGACCCCACCCCCAGGCCCGCGGGTGCTCGGAGCGCCCGGGTCCGGGTCTCCCAAATCCCCGGGATGCACGCTCCACACGCGTTACTGTGCCAGCACGCACCTAAAGGCTGGCTACTAGCGCTGCCATCCAGCGGGTCCCTAGACCTCCTGCCTCAGTCTTTTCCTCTGTGAAACGGAGACCCGGGAAACTTCTGCTTCGATTTGGCGGGGATGGGGGTGAGGGGGGATGGAGGAGGAATCCAGTTGTGCAGGAAGAGGTGCACGGAGGCTGGCTTCCCCCTGTTCCACACCCCCGCCCCCGCAGAGTTCTTACACGCCTGTCTGGGAACCTGCATTTTAGTTTTAGTGAGGTGCTTCCTGAGCAGAAGATCCTTCCCATGTAAAGTGCAAGCCGTCAAGGGACGGGCAACATCTAAGGCATGCCCAGTAGTGACAAATTCATAGTTCGCATTTAATCCCCACAATACCTTGAGAGGCAAATATTTATCCCTATTTCCCAGAGAATGGAGTTTCAGGAGTGCTCAAATGCCCCAGGACATAAAGCTAGGAGACAGAGTGATGGAGGTGAAACGACCAAGATCTCTGCCCTCCAAAGTGCCTCCTGGGGGCTGCAGTTCACCCGAGGGAAACCCCTCTCAACCAAGAATCTCAGTGTCTGCGCGCTGATGAGGTCCCGGCTGTGACCTCTGGAGAATGGAAAGGCGGCTGAGGTGAGAGCAGGACCTGCTGCTGGGTTGGTGGGGCGGAGAGGAGAAGCCAGGCTAAGGGGGCAGCCAGGGTCTGAGTATGCAGCGGGCAGCAGGGAGGGGTCTGTCCCATGCCACACATGACGTGGGCACATGCACTCAGGGTTTGGCAGGGCCAGCCGTGCTAGCAGTGTCCTGTGGGGATGCTCTGGTGCAAAATAGGCCACTGCGACCGCGTGACTAGCGGAGAGAGTGTGAGAACAGCCAGCTGGGCAGAGGGAAGGCCCCATCCTGCCCCAGGACGCTCCCAGCCCTTCCGCCTTGCCTGGTCTTGCCCGTGAGCTACAAAACACAACCACCAAGCTATATGGAGCATTTGCAGAGCGTTGGGAGCTGTTAGGCACTCTCTGTGCACTGTAACTTATTTAATCCTCACAATCACCAGAAAAGGTACGTGCTATTATCATACCCATTTGATGGCAGAGGAAACTGAGGCACAGAGAAGGCAAGGATATCGCCCAAAGTCACACAGCTGGTCCATGTTGAAGCTAACTATTAAACACACTAGCAAGTCTAGGTCCACAGCCCTTCCCCTCAGCCTCCTTTCTGCCCATCACAGTTCATATGGTGCACACATGTGTGTGCACACACATGCATGCATGTGCAGACACCCAGACTCTCTCTCCAGGTTTCTGGAGCGCAGGTCAGGTCAGATACATCTCTGTCTGACATTCCGTTGGTGCCCTCTGAACACCATGATTTCTGGCTGTCCACCTCCACGAGCTGTCACTGTCACTGGGGACAGTGTACAGACAAACTAAATCACCTGGGAGTTAGGTGCAGGGAGGTTTGGTCTGGGCCTGTTTTCCCCATTGGTTTCCAAGAAGCGCAACAGAAAGGCTGTTGCAGAGCAGCCAACCACCACCCGGAGGTCTCTGTCCCTCAGGACAGAGCTCTAAAGTTTGGCTCCCTGAAGGCCCCTATTCCAGACCACCCTTTCCACAGCTGCGATGAGCAGGTATCACTTTAGAGATGACTAGCACTGAGAAGACTTTCCCTTCAAGAACTTGAGGCTGCTTCCTCCCCTTATTCCCAAGTTATCTGACACCTTAAAGCAATCAGAATTAAGCTGGCAGGTCTCAGGAGCCTAGAGTAATTGAATCTATTAAATAGACAGTTCAGACTCTGTCCTCAGGGAGCAAAATCTGGAGGTAGAGTGAGGTGCAGAAATAACACGGCTTCTTTCCACAGAGGCCGTGTGTGCACACGGAATGTGGGTGAGCCAGTGTGTGCCAAAATATGGGTGAGTGTGAACAGATACATATGACGGGGTGGCCCTGCGTCTGACCAGGGCTGCACCAGCACATCTGTGGGCGTGTTGTGTGTGTAAGAGAAGGATGTGCGCCTCTGTGAATTCTGAGGAGTGTGTGAGTGTTCACTCTCGACTCAGAACTCACTGGGTTTTCCTGTTTAAATGGCTTGTCTGGTTGACATTTTAAGTTTATGCCCTTGGCTTCCATCAGAAAGTCACTCCAGAGGCTGGCCCGGAAATGCTGTGTATTTGGAGTTGGATCCCACATGGCCAATAGCATTTTGAATCCAGGCCCCAGCAGCTTGAAAAATATGGTGGCACGTGTGTGCTGCATGTCCCAAACCTGACAAGATGGAGAAAAGATATTGTGGAATGACTACGCCCCTTTGGGAATGGCTTTCTCTCTCTCTCTCTCTCTCTCTCTGGCAAGAATATGTGCCCTCTGGCAAGGAAGGAAGGGAGAGAGGAAGGAGGAGCAAGCCACTCTAGAACCAGCTATGGTGGCACAGGCTGCGGGGTACAGCTACACGATATTGGAGTTACATGGGAGCCCCAGGTTTGAATCCCTGCTCAACCTGAACACACTAAGCTGGCTCATGGGTGCCCATGGTCCTGGCTGGCTGGGAGGCTGGGGAGGACTGTGACATGGTGAGACCCTGCCAGGGGTACCCCTCTCTCTCTAAAAAAAAGAAAATGAACTTTTAAAAGGCCCCACCCACTCCAGAAAGCCATATGAAGAATACTGTACTAGGTCATGGTTAAAGCTGTACTTTTACAACTGTGCTATACAGCGGCCCTTGAGGAAGGGCCTAGGCTTTCTAAATTCAGCCCCAGGAACAAGGTTGTCTACTGAAACGCTGCCGCACAGCAATCCCAGCAGGCCTTCCTCACCACCTGTTCAAGCTCCGCAAGGATGAGATACTTGCTGTGAATTTCAATCCTCCTCAGTGCATTTCAGGCATTTTCAAACATCATGGTGGTTCCTGAGGGGGAGTGAAGGAATGATAGGGCCTGAAGCAGCCTGGAGGAGACCCTCCTGTCTGCCACCTGCCCTTGAGGAGTCCAGTGCAAGACCCCTCTGCAAGGTTGCCAGTTCACCCAGGAAAGGACGCTAGCATTAACACCTTACTGCTTCCACACAGTTAATTTTCTTTTCTTTTCTTTTCTTTTCTTTTCTTTTCTTTTCTTTTCTTTTCTTTTCTTTTCTTTTCTTTTCTTTTCTTTTCTTTTCTTTTCTTTTCTTTTCTTTTCTTTTCTTTTCTTTTCTTTTCTTTTCTTTTCTTTTCTTTTCTTTTCTTTTCTTTTCTTCCTTTCCTTTCCTTTCCTTTTCTTTTCTTTTCTTTTCTTTTCCTTTCCTTTCCTTTCTTTTCAGAGAGAATTTTGCTATAGGGCATGTGTACTTGCCAGAAAGAGAGAGAGAAAGTGAGAAATCACCCCCTCCAGGGAGGATGGTCATGCCACAATCCCTTCTCCTCCATCCTCCTCTTGGGATTTGGGGCCCTCACACACATGTGGACAGTATGAGTTTCAAGCCTCCGTGTCCAGGACTTGAACTGCGGTCAACCATGTGGGAGTCTAGTCCCTTAACTGCTACACCTCCTACTGGCCCCCAGAGTTATATTTTCTAACCTAATGCAACAGTTTCATTGAGTGGGGCCATGTCTAGTCCATTTTGAAAGCAAAGGGGTAGGAATACTAAATGAATATCAATTCAGATTGGGCCCTGTCTGGTGATTCGGCCCTATGGCTTTGTAGTCTGAGAAGAACAATTCCAACACATCAAACACCAACTAGATCCCACGGGGCTGTGGAGTGGATGCAGGGATGTGGTGGCTCAGGAGCTTAGTACAGGGCTGCTCCCAGGGTGCTTTCAGTCGGGAGGCATACCATTTGTTACAACAGAGGTGTATCACAGTCCTGGGGGTGAGGGCAAGGACGCAGAGGAGGGCCATCAGTGGTACTAGAAGTGGGAAGGTCAGGTTAGGATAAGCCTTTGGCATTTGGAAGAGGAGGACAACTGAGTTGGACCTTGAGGGATGACTAAGATTTTGATTGACTGGAGCTGATCCTATAGTGCAGCTATCAAGCCCTGAGCATAAGTGGCCAGACCCTGCATGACCATGGTTTGAATTTCAGCCCCACAGGCTTGAAAACCATGCTGGGTACAAGTGCATACATCCCCCAGATCCTAATGGGGTACATAAATGGAGAAGAAGCACCCCAACAGGGGATTCTGTCTCTCTCTGAAAAGTGCACACACTCTGGCAATTTAAAAAGTTTTAATTTGGGACCCGCAGTTGCCATAATGGCTATGTCACTGGACTCCCATGTAGTCAACCATGGTTCGAGTCCCAGATCCGGTGGCTTAAACTCATGCCGGGTACAGGTTCGTGCGTGCCCAAGGTCCCAAGAGGAGAATGGAGGAGAAGGGATTGAGGTGTGGCCATCCCCCCTGGGGGGGTGATTTCTCACTTTCTGTCTCTCTGTCTCTCTCTGTCTTTCTGGTGAGCACACACACCTTATAGCAAAAACCTCTCTTAAAAAAAAAAAAAAAAAGATCCTGATAGGCTGATAAGAAAGGAAGGAGGAAACAACCATTATTGAGAGTCTACAACTGACCAGACAGTGCCAGGGGGTTTAACCAAAGGGCATTTCAGACATAAAATGACATGCACAAAGTCATGGAGACATGAGAGTACATGACGAGGCACACGAAAACCAAGGTGGGGACCAGCATGACGACATGCAGGTGAGTGGCTCAGCTTAGAAGGTTACAGTAAGGCCGATCAGTGTTTGGATTTTATCCTAGAGCCAGTGGGTACCCTGGAGGACTTTAAGCCAAGAATGACCTGCCCAGGTGCAACCTTTAGGAGGGTACTCACATAACTGGGAGCAAAGTGGAGGACAGGAGAGACAGGCTAGTGGTACTGAGAACTGCAAGGTGGCTCTCAGGAAAGCCCAGGACACAAGTCGGCCTGAAAACAGTCCAGCCCTTCGTCACAGCTGTCGGGCAGATGTCACGGCAAGAGGGTAGCATAAGCTGGGTGGCCAGAGCACTCCTTCTGTAATTCCCGTTTAATTAACTGTAGACTATACGCCGACCATTGTTTCATCGCCAATGAGTAAAGTGAGATAAATAGGCTTACCATGTTTTCAGAAAAAATGTAAAGTAACCATGAGTGAAATGAAAAAGAATATGTCTATTTTCCAAATCACTGCTGAAAAGAATGGCAAATACTCTCCCCCCCCACACACACACACACAAGTACCATCCACAGGAAACATAAACTCATAAGGCATTAAATAAGGTACAAAGGGCAAAACTGGGTATGAAGGTTATGAAGTGAACGGAGCGAACACAGCTACCATTGTGGAGTGTGCGCTCCATGCCAAGCACTTCAAGCATGTTTCAAAAAACAAAACAAAACAAAAACAAAAACAAAACAAAACAAAACAAAAAAACGTATGGGCAATGGGATAATAAAATGGAACTCGTTGGACCAGCCCTGTGGCCTAGTGGTTAAGGGATCCACATCCATATGGCCAACTGTGGTTCAAATCCCAGTCCTAGTGACTTGAAAAACATACCATGTGTGTATGTGCCCCAAATCCTGACAGGACGGAGAAATGGAGGGGAAGGGATTGTGGCAAAACCACACACTATAGAGAATGCTTTCTCCCTTTCTCTCCATCTCAGACAAGTGCATGTACCCCTCTGGCAATTAAAAAATAAAAATAAAAGTGGAGCCAGCCAGTGGTTCGAGTGGCTGCTTCCCAAATGGTTAACTGTAAGGTGTAAGTCCCGGATCTGGTAACTTGAAAAACACACCAGGTGTGTGTGTGCCCAAAATCCTGAGCGGAGAAATGGATGTGGCCTCCCTGTTCCCCATGGGGGTACTTTCTCACTTTCTCTCTCTCGTGCGCGCGCGCCTCTGTCTCTGTCTAGCAAGTGTGCACACCCTCTAGCAAAATAAAGAAAAACAACAAAAACAACTAAACTCAATTAAACTAAACTGGAATTCTTCTAGGCCAGTTGTGGCAGGACAGCAGTAACACAACACTCCATGGTGCTGAAGTCACAGGGGGAAGTTCGAGGTTCCCATCCCAAGGTCTTGCTGCACACACCAGGCACACGCATGTGCCTGTGATCCTGGCTGCTGAGGCTGGGGTGGATTGTAGCATGAACACCCATATTGGGCGTGTCTCTCTCTCTCTCTTTCTCTCTCTCTCTCTCTCACACACACACACACATATCACTCTCTCATGGAAGAAATAAATAAGTGTGTGTGTGTGTGTGTGTGTGTGTGTGTACTCTTCCAGTCTAGACTCCAGTCGAAGTTCTGAATGAACAGCAATCACATTCCAAAGTGGAGTGGGATGCGCCTTTTGCACCGTGAACTGACACCCATCTCTAGTAAATACAAATACGATAGCAGCAGGAGAAAGGGTGGTTGGAGGCTTAAGAGGAATTTAGAGAGCCCTCAGGAATCTGGCAAGTGCTGATAAGTAGGAGAGGTGATGTGCTACAGCCTTCGCTTCACAGTGGGAGAGTAGGGCTTTGGGGAGGACCCGTAGGAGAGCTTAGTATGTGGCTACAATGGAGGACGCCTGAGCTAACCCTGACAGATTTTCCCTGAGGGTAGAGAGGGTGCCACTGCTTGGGGACTGGTATGTGTTTCCTGTGGTCTCAGCACGAGAGAGCAGAGGTGAGTGGCTTAGAATCAGGCCCTGTGTGAGTGTGTGTGGGGGGGTGAGCCCAGATTCCCCAGGACCTGAGAAAGGATCCAGAGTATGGGCTGGGGGAGAGAGCATCACCCACATCCAGGGAGCTGCAGGGGGAGACCTCAGTGATGAGGTAGTCCCCCAAAACCCCTCAACACGAGAGAGAGGGCCCCAATGAGAAAGAGGGCCTAGAGATGTGACCCCAGCTCATCAGAGCTTGGTCATTAAAGAACTGTCCTGCCCATCTCCTTTCCTCTCCCTCTTCTGTCCTTCCCTCTACCTGGGACCCTGGAAAGAGCCAGAACTGTCCTGTGCAAGCTGGCCCCTCCCCCACACAGCTGGCCTACTGCAGACTGCAGGGGCAGGGTGGGGTGGGGGGAGAGAAGAGGAGTTGGTCTAAGACTAAAATTTAAAGATTTAAAAAAATTATTTACAGTGGATGAGACCTATCAATTATTGACAGGACAACTTTTGGTTATCTGAAAAGGGTCAGAAAAGTCACAAAACTTATCCTAAATCTCATCTAATTTTAGCATAAATCTAAAGAGACCCTGGGAGACAAAAAATAGGCTTGCCTAATGATTACATCTTGGGCATCTTGCCTATTCAACTTAACGATCACGCGTGATTTGTCTCATTGAATCCTCAAACCACTGCAAGGCAGGTAATGTTAGCCCCATTGTACAGATAAAGAAACAAAAGGTTGTGTATAACCTGCCCCAGGTCACACAGGTACCAAGTGACAGAGTTCAAATCCAAACTCAGGCAGCAGAATGCTAGAGCCTGCAGGATTAACTACTGGCCTCTACCGAAAGCCAAAGGAGGAAAGCCTTAGCCCTTTGGCTCGTCAATTCCCCATACATCAGGTCATCGGGAAAGTCATGATGTATTTTTCTGTAATTTTTTTTTTTCACTATAGGGCGCGTGTGCTCATCAGACAGACAGAGAGAGACAGAGAGACAGAAAGCGAAAAATCACCCCCCAGGGGGGATGGTCACACCGCAATCCCTTCTCCTCCATTCTCCTCTCGGGATCTTGGGCACGCACGCACACACACCCGACGTGAATTTTGAGCCACTGGGTTCGGGACGCGAACCGCGGTCGACTACGTGGGAGTCCAGCAACATAGCCATTACGCTAACTGCTGGTTCCAATGTATTTTTTGATGCGAAAATGCGTCGTGACTTTCCTGACAACCCAATAGAAATCTAACCAGAGGAAATAAATGACATCAAAAGTTTATGCACAGACATTCATCGGAATTTTATTTCTAATAGGGAAATTGGCAGGGGTGGGGACAAAATGTCTATCTATTGGGACTTGGTTAAGTAAATAACTGTGTTCACAGGATCACTGAGCATCCCTTATAGGGGTGGGTTTTGTTTTGTTTTTAAGATTTTTGCCATAGGGTGTATGCGCTCACTGAAGAGACAGTGACAGACAGAGGGAAGGTGAGAAATCAACTGCTAGACGGGATGACCGTGCCGCAGTCCCTTCTCCTCCATTCTCCTCCTGGGATTTTGGGCACACACACGCACACACACCTGGTGTGAGTTTCAAGCCACCAGATTGAGGACTTGAACCGTGGTTGGCCATAGAGGAGTCCAGTGCCTTAACCACTATACCACATGCTGCCTCCCTACACACAGGGAATTTTGACCACAGAGGAACAGGTGTTCAGGATGAGACCAACTTTGCAGGGAAGTATAATGCCTTATAAGAAGCCCCACCAGCTGGCATATATTCGAATGGTCTCATAAGACATTACCCAGAGTAAAAAAGACACAGTCTAATGTCATCAGCTACACCACGTGCGGGTCTGCTGCCTCCTCTTAACTCCAGCTTTTGGCTCCTGAGAGTCCTAGTGATCTCTGAATGGCATAGACAATGTCCTAACCCCAGGCTGGGGGAGACTGACAGCAAACCAAACCATCGGCACTCAGTGGGTTGGGTAGGTAAGAAGTAACATGCATAAAGCCACGCAGGTTGGAATACCCTTAGCCACCCAGAGAAATGCCATATACTACTGAGAGGACACCTGAGTGACCACACGCCAATGCACTCCTTGCAAGAAACACCTGCAGGGTCAGGCAGTGGTGCAGCAGTAATGTGGCTGGATCTTCATGGGAAAAGTCCTGGGTTCAAATCCTGACCTTCCCGGGTGTGTACACAAGTGATCCAGACCAGTTGGGGCTGGGTTCATCCCGGTGTGAAGACCCTGCTGGTGGTGGTGGTGGTGTGTGTGGGGGGTGCCTGTCTCTTTCTGTCATGGAAAGAAAAAATTTTAAATAAAAAAGTCTGCAATTTATCTTAGAGGGGAGCAGGGGCAGTACAGGACGGCTGCTGAGCCTTAATACTCCCTCTGCCTCTAATCCACCCTGCTCCCTCCTAAGGCCTGGGCTGAGCATTTCCCGGACAGGGGGTCTCAGGGCTGCAGCTTCTGTCTGTCCCTGACGAAGTCCTTCCACTCACTTCCTCACAGAGCCTGGAAGCCCAATTTCCCAGGAGCAGAGGCTGAGGTTAAAAATAGAAAGAAGGCTTCTGAGGCGGGTGCCCAGGGCCCGGTGTCAGCCTCCAGGAGGGGTGTGTTTTCCCGCATTACTGGATTTGCAGATAAGCAACAGGGAATTAAGCTGGTCGGGAAGAGAGGGAGAGAGCGTTCATTTGTTCATAAGGCAGGATTTATCTATAGCAGAGCCCTCTCCTTTGTCAAACAGAGAGCCATTTCCTTTATATCCGCCAGCAAAGAACATTTTATTTTGTAACCTTTCAGAAAAGCCTGTGAGTTTGTGGTTTTGATATGTTTTCTCCCTCATCTAAGAAAGCTGTAGTTATTAAAAAATGTGAAATGCCTTTTAAACAATCCTACTCTGAATTCACAAACCAATCTCTCTAGCAAGAAGAAGCAATGTCCCCGAAATGCAATCGAAACTCTTCGCAAAGCTGATTAACCCCAACAGCCATCTTTCTAGCTTCAAGGCGCCTCTTTAGCAGACTCTGAAGCCACCAGATCACTGAAGAGATAGAGGCCTGTCGCATTAGTCAAGCTGTGTTAGCCTCCCTGGCTCAGTTTACCGGACTCTAACATGGGGATAAAAGTTCCAAGATCTACAGAAGCATCTGGTACAGAGGAACACACCCGTCTTGAGTTCTAGTCCTGGCTCGTCACAAATGTGCTGTGTGATCTTGAACCAGGAGGGCCCTCTCTGTGCCTCATACCCCTGGGAAATGGGACGATCGCTCAGGCTCCTTCCAGCACTAACTTTCTCTGATATTTTGACTCTTCACAGAAGGCCTGCTAGGAGACAAATGAAGATGATTACAGTTTGCTCAACTCTGACACGAGAATACCATTCTCGAGTTTTGTTTTATTCTTCTCTTTTGTAGAAGAAACACCCAGCAGAGAACACATGCAAGACCTAGCCAGGAGTGCTGAGTTCTTGTCCTCTCTGTGCTGCCAACTCTCAGGGTGACAGGGACCACCCTTGGGCTCACCGTTTCCTCATCTGAGTGGAGACCAAGTGTGCCCCGCCTGGTGCTCAGGGTATGTGAATCTGAACTGAGAAAAGGCCCTTGAGCTCCTGAATGTCGAGTCAGAAGTCCAAGGCACTGGGGAGATGTGACAACACAAGGCCCAGGGGAGATGTGACAACATTTAGCAATTAGCGCTCCCATGCTGAGCCCTCACTGTGCTAAGGGGCTCTCCTGTTATCTCATTGATTGCTCTGCCATGGAGGAGCTATTACAGAGAAGAAAGCACTAGCCCCGTGGAGGTCACAGCAGTAAGGGTTTACTGGGCCTCTCAGCAAAAGCCTATGCTGGGCCTCGGCCCCAGACACAATGAGCACGAGGTCCTACCTGCTGAAAGGCCTGAGCTCTAAGAGGGAGGGAGGGAGAGAGAGGGAGGGAGGGATGGAGAGGTGGCTTCCAACTCAGCGCCTCCCAGCTCCAGCATGGAAGGAGGTAGATGCGGCCACTTCTGGGCCACGTCAGGGAGACCTGCCAAGCCTGCTGGGGCGGGTGGGGCAGCCCTGGCCTGGTCCAGCTCCTCCACACTGGTCCTTCAGATCTCTCTCTGCATCTTTCTCTTTTCCCGATCCCAGTCCCCATCCCAGCCCACCTTCCTCTCATGTCTGTTTAATCTGCAGTCACTGCTGTCGCAGAGCCCCTTCCTTTCCTCATCACCCAAGACTGGCAGGGAGTAGGTGCTGTGGGGACAGTCCCTGGGTTTCCAGCTGGACACCTCAAGACAGATGGCCCCGTCCCAGCCCTCACATTCACCAGGACTGCTGTGGTCTCCCAGGAGCCGGGCAGGCAGGGCTGGGTTTGCAGCCTTCTGTCACCCTCTGCTCGGTCACCCTCTTCTCTGCCCGGCCTCCTGACCGCTGCCCTGACCACTCCCCAGTCTGTACCGTGTCCCACTCCCCATCCTCCCACCTCAGCCATCTGGCTTCCATGAGGTATTGGTACCCATTTCTCTGGCCCAACCCAAGTTATTATTAATTGTGTCCCACCTCACCCTCAGCTCTGACAGACTTTGGGATCCTTCCTTAGCTCCTTGCAGGTGACCAGACACTTGCTGATGTCACTAGCTGGCATCCTCACAGGATCCGAAGATGCCATTAGAAGTGGAAGTCGGGAAACCTGACTTCTGTTCCTAATCCCTGCCTCCTCTGGGACCACAGACAAGTGCCTTCCAGTTTCCTTGGCCTCAGCATATCAACCTTTAGAGAAGGGGAAGGGGGTGTGATGAGATTTTGCCTAAGGCCACCAACATCTAGAGTTTTATCATAAAGGGCACCTGTCAATTTTCACTAAAGGGACATTCATTTCTTACCTCCCACCCCCACTGCCCTGGGAGAGCAGAGCAGATGACACTCAGGCTAGACTCCCCCTCCCCTACAATAAAGGTATGAGGAGCAGAGGCTTACCCTTCACTCCCACCCATGCCCAGATGACATATGGAAGGTGCAGATGCACCCTAGCAAGTAGGTCTGAATTCCCTTCCCCCTTCCTATGAAGAAGAGTAGAGATACTAAACACTTGAGAAAGAACACAACAGACAGTTCCTAGGAAAACTCCAAATGACCAAGAAATATGTAGAAAATTGCGATCTTGTATCTCCTTCTCCTCTCTCTTCTCATCCACTCCATCGCCAGGTCCTGATGATATGAATCCTAAGTATCTGCTCATAGGGCAACTTCCTATGCCACCACCCTCGTCCATACCTTCTTCATCTGGGATAACCTGCAATAGTGCTGCAGGGTGGGCCCTGCTGGGTTAAAACCAGCCGATGCCATGAACTGTCTGTCTGCCTTGGGGGTCCTGATTTCTAAAATATATGTAAACCCCTTCAAACAGGCTGTATGAGTTAGCTGTTGCTATGTGACTATACATACACCCTTTCTCTCTACCCCCTTGCAGTCTGTTCTTCCATGACAGCAAGAGCAATCCGTTCACAATGCAGATAAATCATCCTTTGCACCTGCTGCTTAAAATCCTTCCCCAACTTTCCTTACTCACAGACCTTTTTTTTGGTTTTCTTTTTGGAGAGGTTTTTGCTATAGGCCATGTGCACAAAGAAAAAATGAGAAATCACCCCCTAGGATTGGTCACATTGAAATCTCTTCTCTTTCATTCTCCTCTCGGGATCATGGGCACACACGTACATGCGGCCAGCATGAGTTTTAAGTCACCGGGTCCTGGACTGAAACCAAGGTTGACTACGTGAGAGTCCAGCAACATAACCATTACGCCATCTGCTGGTCCTGCTATGCCACTGAATTTCTGTTCTCCAGCAATCCTGGTCTGTCAAACAAACCACGCCCTTCCTCTGTCCACCTCTGCAGCTGCTCTCTCCTGGACCTGGAATCTGTACCCATCTCTACCCTCTCAGTCCCATACCCCAGAGCTGAGCCTGAGGCTGTGGTTCCATGGGGATGAAGTGGGCTTGACTAGCTGCACTTCTTCAACATTCCTGAGGAAGCCATTAATGAACAGTCTTTTTTTCTTCCTTTTTTTTTTAAAAAAAATTATTTATTTAATTTAATTTTAATTAATTTTTCTTTAATTTGCAATAGGACATGCACACTCACTAAAGAGAGACGCAGAGAGAGATGGAGGGAAAGTGAGAAAGCAAGCTGTCAGTTCTGGGACTTGAATCAGAGTCAGCCCATGTGGGAGTCCAGCGCCTTAACCGCCAATGCCACTTGCTAGCCCCGCCGAACAGTCATTACTCTACTACTGTGTAATCTCGTCCATTCGAAAGGAGAACTCCTGCTCTATGTCATTACAGGCGATAAACTGTACTGGGACCCAAGAAAACTGAAGGGAATCAACAAGAAAGCTGCTAGAAACAAAATTCAGTAAAGTTGCCAGGTAAACAGAGAAAAAGAACATAACCAATAACATTTCTATACAAAATAAGAATCACTTACAAAATAAATGAAAATGAAAAAGGCATCTCATTTATATGGCATGACTATGTATGAAAAGCTTTAAAGTAATAATGACTCTTATTTGTGGCCTGTACTGAGAAAATGATGAAACGGGAATTAAAATGTATCGAAAGAACTCAATTCAAAGGAGATTCCTAATATATTCCTGCATAACCAGAAGACTATTTTAAAGACAGTAATTCTTCCTAAAGGGGACTTTGTATAGTTCAAAGGAAAATTCCAAAGGATTCTGCAACTTGAACATGCGGAGGGAGTGCTCAAGCCCCCGTTTGGTGATGGTTTACAGAAAGGAGGGCAAGCTCCAGGATGGTCTGTGAACTCGGGTTCTATGATAAGGCCATGGCAGCCCTGCAGACCGGCTGGCCCGTGTCATCCCCGACACCAGCTACTTCGTGTGCTGGAGAACACCTATGCTGTTGAGCGACCTGCCCTGTGTCTCGAACTGGCAGGGGACTACACTGTCTCATAAAGCAGCTGGGTCAGTGCTAGAATGAGTTATCCACTCGGTGTCTCCGTTTTTAGGACTAAATAAACTAATAAGAGGTAAGTTGTTGCTGCTTTTTTCCATAAAGGATTCTTTAAATTTAAATTTATTATTATTGCTATTTTTTTTTAGAGAGAGATTTTTGCCATAGGGTGTTAGGCTCACCAGAGAGACAGAGACAAAGAAACAGAAAATGAGAACTCACCCTACAGGGGGGATAGCCAAGCCATTATCCCTTCTCCATTCTCCTCTCGGGATCTTGGGTATGCACACACATACACGCCCAACATGAGTTTTAAATTGCCAGGTCTGGGATTCAAACCATGGTTGACTACATGGGAGTCCAATGACATAATCATTACACCATCTGCTAGTCCCAATTTTTAATTTGACCATAGAGAGACAGAGAGAAAGAAAGAAGGAAAGTGAGAAAGCAAACCTCCAGGTCTAGGACTCGAACTGTAGTTGGCCATGTGGGAGTCCAGTACCTTAACCACCATGCCACCTGCCAGCCCCAAGGTATTGCTTTTGAGGTACAGATTGAATATATCTTACCCAAAATGCTTGAGACCAGAAGAGCTTTGGATTTTGGAATACGTATGTAACAACACATCTTGTGGATTGGATGTAAATGTAAACACGACATCCATTTACATTTCGTGTACAGTTTGTAAACATGGCCTCAAGATAATTTTTATAATATTTTGGTATTTCAGTGTTTTGACTGAAACATGAGGTCAGGTACAGAATTTTCCACTTGTGGCGTCATGTTGACGCTCAAAAAATTCCAGACTTTGGAGTAGTCTGATTTCCGACCTTTAGAGGAGGGATGTTCAGTGAGGGGCAGTCGCAAGCAACAGAGCAAAAGGAGCAATGGTTAGAGACAGGTGCTGCAGGGAGCTTGAGCCCTTGTCTGGGAGGTGGCAGTGCCACAGGGCTAGTCGGCACTTGTTCAAGGGGACACAAGAACCCAGGCCTGCTCCCCAGGTCTGTCATCCTCAACAGCAACTGGGAGCTGCTGAGGGGCTCCCGGATTCAGGCAAAGCCCGACTCCCAGAATGATCATGAACACCAGCTACATCTGTCCCTAGGGAGCAAGCTCACAGGCATCCTGCCCCACAACCCAGGACAGCAGATGAGCAGACAGTGACAAGGGAGGGGGTGGCTGAGGAGGTGGTGTCACTACAGTAAACCCTTGAACAGTGCAGGGGTTAGGGACACCTACCCCCTCTCCACTTCCACCCCTGCACAGTCAAAAATCTGAGTATAGCGGTGCAGGGTAAATGCCACATCTGAGAGGCAATCCTACAAAGAAAGTTCCCTGGTTCAAGTCCAGAGACTTCCCTGAGTACACCTGGCACATGTGTGCCCATGACCTAGGGCGGACTGATGGCTGGGGGTCGATTACTGCATTGAGACCCTGTTGAGGATGGGTACTCTCTACTGTGTACACATGTGCACACATTCAGGTAAGAAAGAAGTAAATAAACTTTTAAAAATCCACATACAACATTCAATTCTCCCAAAACTTAACCACTAAGGCTTACCAATAATAGAAAGAGTCGATTAACACACACTGGCTATGTTATATGTGTGACATACTGTAGTCTCACAATAAAGTAACCTAGAGAAAAGAAAATGTGACTAAGAAACTCATACAGAAGAGAAAATACATTCATTTAGTCTTTGAAAAGAATCATGTATAAGTGGACCCATGCAGGTTAAGCCTATATTGTTCAAGAGTGAGCTGTACTTCCTTTTTTTTTTTTTTTTGCCTATTTTACTTCATCCATGAGCCTTTTTTTTTTCTTTTTCTTTTTTTTTGGAGAGGTTTTTGCTATAGGGCACGTATGCTCGCCAGACAGACAGAAAGAGACAGAGAGACAGAAAGCGAGAAATCACCCCCCCAGGGGGGATGGCCATTCTGCAATCCCTTCTCCTCCACTCTCCTCTCGGGATCTTGGCACACGCGCCTGGTGTGAGTTTAAGCCACTGGGTCCGGGACTCAAACCACGGTCAACTACACGGGAGTCCAGCGACACCTGTTCTCAATTTTTAGAGCTACAAGCTAAGAGTGCCCAATTGGGCTAACCTATGTGGATGACTAGGATTAGGGCAGTCTGGGACTAGTTATTCCCCTACCCTAATTCCTGTAGATAACCCAGGTATAGTTTATCTGGAGGGAAAACACAAACAAAACAAGTTAAAAAGGTGGGAAAAAAAAGCGAAGAACATTCTGATAACAACGGTTAATGAAAGGAGGACCAATCCCACTAGATTGTTTTGTTGTTGTTGTTGCTATAGAGTATATGTGCTTGCCAGAGAAACAGAGACAGAAATTGAGAAATCATCCCCCAGGGAGATGGCCACGCCATAAACTCTTCTTTTCCATTCTCCTCCTGAGGTTTTGGGCATACATGCACACATGCCCATTATGATTTTGAAACCATCGAGTCCAGGACTCAAACCACAGTCAGCCATGTGGAGTCCAATGACATAACCAGTTCACCATCTGCTGGTTCCTAGATTTTTAAAATGTAGGCCTAAAACAACTAAAACAGTTGGTTATGGATGTGACTCTCACCTGTAACTTCAATAGAAGAAAAGAGGCAACCCAGAGATACACTCTAAGAACATAGTTCTCTGCAAGAATTTAAATGTTAATTAAAAAAAAAAAAAGCTAAGACAGCTAAATAGGAAAAAAAAATGAGAGTGCAAAATTGTTATGACCAAAATGTGCAATAAAGTGTCAGTTGTTTATCTGGAAAGGGACAAGGAAAGGCTCCAGAATGATGAGATGACTGTTTCCAGGTGCAGTAATTGCGTAGGTAGTTCAAGAGCAAGGAGAAGATGAAATGGGTCAGCAAAGAAGAAAGCACCCTGGGCTAGAGGCCAGGGGTCTGAATTCTGGCCTTGAGTGCTCCCTGCTGAGTGATCCTGGGCTAGGCCTTTCCCCTTCTGGGCCTCAGTCCAACATTTCTATGATAAAGGATTAATGCAAATGACCTCTAGTGGCCCTTCTGGCTCAGCCTTCTGGGATTAGACAACTCCGGAATCATTCCCCATTTCAGCTTCTACACTAGGACTGGATGTGAGCACAGAAAGCAGCTCAGACCTTTCTAGCTTCAAATTGCCCAGTGACATTAAAGGCTGATTCTGCTCACTTCAGTACAGAGACTCGCCCTGCACCAGGCCCTGTTATCCCAGGACCCAGAGATGAATGAGACATGGCACCCTAGCCTGTGAAGATCACAGGTTAGTGGAAGACAAGGATGGATGCAGGTGCAACCAACCATAATTCCAGGCAGTGTGAAGTCAGCCCAGCTGGAAACGAAGCCCTGGGGGTTCAGGAGAAAGAGCAACCTGGCAGGGATGCTGGCAGGCTTTGTAGCAGAGATGGCATCTGAGGCTGGGTTTTAAAGGATGTAGAGTTGATGAGGGCAGATGGGGTGAGGTGCCACAGGAGGCAGGAAAGCATTGGGGTGGGCAGGGTGGCTAGATCATGTTGACTAAGAAAGAAGTGGGGAGAGAAGGGTCTTGGAGAGGTTATTAGGGACCGGGCAAGTTTGTCTGGAATAGGGTCAGGCTAAGTATTGGATCTCGAGTCTCAGAACAATGGGAAATCACAAGGGTTTCACAGCCTTGGGGAGACGACACACTCCACCTGGTGAGGGAGAAGCTCACAGGCAGCCCCTGAGAAGAGTCCAGCCCCTGAGAAGGCTCTTCAGCGGCCTAGGCCAACAGGGCCTGGATACAACAGGAGGGGCCGGGGTGAATGGCACAGTCGAGGCAACCCCATGGGACTCAAGGAAAGAGAACCCAGTGGCAGAAAGCACAGTCTTTGGTATCAGCTTCTGAGCCAGACCACCTGCCTGTAACCTTGTGCTACCTAGTCAACCATTACAGTTAACCTTTCCAGCCTGAGCCTTCTCATCTGTGAACAGTTGGGACTACTTTTTAGGGATGTCAAGGGATTACGTGATTTAATAGGTGCGAGTCTTCAGAACAGTGCCTGGCACAGAGTAAACACTCTGTAAGTGGTGGTGGTGTTGATAGCGGTGAGGGTGATGATATTGATGCTGATGATGATGGTGCTGGGATAGGACAGCTGCATGTTTGGGATAGGAGGAGTACACAGGGTCCCTTCAGGGAACCCAATGGAAGAAGTGGGTTTGAGAGGGGACTTGGACACTGAATTCTGATTTGGATGTGCTAGGTGCAAGAACTAAATGTGTCCTTCTAAAGGTGTATGTTGAAATCCTGACCCCCAATGTGGGGCCTTTGGGAGGTGACTAGGTCACGAGGGTGGAGCCCTCATGGATGGGATTAATGCCCTCATGAAGGGAACCCCAGAGAGCTCCCTTGTCCTCCCTCTACCATGTGAAGGAGGTGGTAGGAGGCAGGCCCTCACCCCCTTGGGCACCCGATGCTGGCACTCTGATCTCAGACATCCAGCCTCCAGAACTGTGAGAAATAACTGTCTGTTGTCTATAAGCCACTGGGTCTTTGACCCTTCGCATTAGTAGCCAGAAGGGACTAAGACCCTAGGTTCGAGAGTCTGTGGAAGAGCACATCCCAGGAGAATAGAAGAGGACACCAGAAGCTTAGCAAGAGAGTGGGAGAAGAGATGGAAATTCAGGGAGTCCTGAAGATGGGGGAGGTGAGGCCAAGGGAGAGGGAGTGGAGAGGTTGCGCCCTGCAGACTAAGCGGGTAGGAGGGCCTTCAGCAAAGACAGTGTGTGGCTGTGGAAAGTAGAACATAAGCTCCCGGAGGGCAGGAGCATCACTTCTTTGCTCCCTGCTGTATCCGCAGTGCCAAGGACAGTGCCTGAAGCAAAGTAGAAGTTCAGTAAATATTTGTTGAGTGAATAAATGAGGATAATTCTTCCTGTTGTCCATTCCAAATAGTTTCTTTTAAAGGGGTTGGGGTAGGCAACCATGCCTGGCGGGTAAGGTGGCTGGATTCTGCATAGCTGTGTGGCTGGGTACAGCTTGACCCAGCAGCTTGAGAAACATGCCAAGCACATGTGCATGCATGCCTCAAATCTTAACAGAGAGCGAAATGGAGGAGAAAGGACTGCTGGAAGACTATGCCTATGGTGGGGTGGGGTGGGGCAGGTGCTTTGTCGCTTCCTCTCTCGGTCCCATTCCCTGCAAGTGCACATACCCTCTGGCAAATAAAAACATCAAAAAGTTTATCTGCTTTTCCCATAAGTGAGAGAGAGAAAGCCTCTCCAACAGAGACTTGACACCGCAATCCTCCCCCAGCCCTCAGCCAGTCCTGCATCGTGGGCACACACCTGCATCTGGCACGTTCTGTAAGGTCTCCAGGCCCAAACTGAGAACTTTCTGCATGAGACTGTCTTGCAGAGCACCATGTTCTACTGCTGCAATACTGTCCAGCCCCTCACTCCAAATAGTTTCCTTTGTTGCTTTAGCACATGTGCTTGCCAGAGAGAGAGAGAGACAGTGAGAGGGCAAGAGAGAAATCATCCCCCGGGGGGATGGCCATGCCACAACCCCTTCTCCATTCTCTTTCCGAGATTTTGGATATGCACATGTGCCAAGTGTGTTTCAAGCCACTGGGTCTGGGACTCAAACCATGGTCGGTCATGTGGGAGTGCAGTGATGTAACTGATACGCCATCTGCTGGTCCCTCCAAATAGTTTCTTAGGCACCACAGAGTAACAGCAGCTGACATTTATTAAATGCTTACTGCATGCCAGGAGCCATGCTAAAGGCCGCACACATGGGGTCTCTCTTAACTCTTACAGCAATCTACAGAAAGGTCCTATTCTTACTCCCATTTTATAGATCCAGAAATAGGTTTCAAAAGGCAAAATAACTCATCATGTCCACACAGCTAGTTAGGAGCAGAGCCAAGGGCTGAACCTGGGGTTATAGGACTCCACAGGAGCTCTCCTGACCCCCAGAAAGGAAATAGGAAGAGCTTGGCAACCATCCCCTGTGCTGGCTCACAGGGCACAATGAAGAGTGACTGTTCGGACAGAAGGGGAGCCTGAGTCTGAGCAGAAGCAGGACCTCGCTGGTCCAAACTGTGGCGTGAGACCATCGACAAACCAGTGTCTCCTGAGACCAGATGCTGGGAGAATTGGGGCAGATCAGGAGGGGAGTGGAGCTGGCTGGAGCCAGAGGTTCAGAATGGAGGTCGGACACACGGCATGAGGATGGATCTTCTCACAGCGATGACCACGGGTGTGCGCGTGCATGTGCTCATGGGAGGCAGCAGCTGTGTAGGTCGCCTAGGGGATTCGGGCCGGTCCAGACAGATCCAGGGTTGTCCCAGGTGACAGGGCCTGGAGGTCATTCAAGAAGTGTAGGGGGCTGCAGGACCAGCAGTTGGCGTAATGGCTATGTGGCTGGATTCCCATGTAGTTCACTGCGGTTCGAGTCCCGGACCCAGTGGCTTAAACTCACACAGGGTGTATGTGTGTGAGTGCCCAAGATCCTGAGAGGAGAATGGAGGAGAAGGAATTGTGGTGTGGACATTTTTCCTGGGGGGATGATTTCTTGCTTTCTGTCTTTTTGTCTCTCTCTGTCTTTTCTGGTGAGCACATGAGCCCTATAGCAAAAACAAACAAACAAAAAAACACCAAACACACACACACACACACACACAACCACCTCTCAAAAAAAAAC
>NW_006201028.1:67171-100041 GCF_000334495.1 Tupaia belangeri chinensis | reverse complement strand
AACACCACACCCCCCCTCCAAAAAAAAAAAAAAAAAAAAAAAGGACATGTAGGGGCTGCATACCTGCCAGGGGCTTCCTACCCCTCCCATTGCTGCCATCACCCCTGCAGAAGTCCTCAGGCACCAGCATCATCACACTCCTCCTAAAGGTAAGCTCCAAGTCCCAGGGGCCGCTCTGTTCTGCCCTCCAGTCACATTCAAGGAAGCAGTACAGTGCCTGGCGCAGGTGGCAGTGTGCAGAAGTGGGCACGAGGAGAGCCCGACTCGCCCCAGGTCTCCAGCTTACAGTGCCAGGGTGGGTTCAGAACCCTGACTCTCTAGCTTCTGAGCAGTGGTGCCCAAGCAGGATGGCTGCTGGGAAAAGTCTGGAATATCTTTCACCTATCTCTGCAGCCAGAGACACTCAGGTCAGGTTCTCTAACACCTTCCTTATTCACAACTCCCCATGCTTAGCCCTCAGCCAAGACACCAGGGTCCAGATTTCCACAAACATCACAGGCCTCTCCCAGCTGGCCTCTCTAGCCATCGTCAGAGCCCTGGTGTGACGGGCACTGGATAAACTCTTAGTGCAGCCCCTTGATGGTCATTAGGTTCACAGGCAAGTGGACTCCCAGGCCCCGATCTGCCGTATCCCCACGGCTGTAGCCACGGCACACACAGTCATCTACGCACCCACAAAGCCACCCCCAGGGTAGGTGGCTGTGCAGTTTCCCAGTGAGGTCAGGCACAGCCCATCACAGCGGGGACAAGCATAGGGCACGGGATTTCCCCTTCCCTCTCCTCTCAGTGTTCTACCTGGGAACTGCTTGAAAACCACGTTCATGACTTGCCCTTGGAGTGTTCGAAACTGCGGCCCCGTGTGTATGCTGGCCTGCCACTGGACGCTGCGGGCTGAGAAGTCTAGAAACTCAGAGCCAGTCCAGCCCCAGTCCAGCTCTGACTCAGGACCAATCCTACCATAATTCCTGCAGGACAAATGACGCCCATCAGATCCTCAAGATCCTTCCAAGAATGTCCAACTGCAGCCATCATGACAGCAATACGCACTGAAAACAGCTTTACTGCCTTGCTCATGAGCAACATGGCAAATGGGAGGAAAACATGGAACACCCACACACAAATAAAAACAGTGAGCCTTGATATTGGGGGGCTGTGGGGACAGCCATGTGTCATTGTCATGGCAACTGGGTTCGGCATTTTTGGAGAACCATCTAGCAATATGTGACAAGAACTATAAGATTGTTCATGCCCCTGGACCTGGTAATTCCACATGGGGAATATTTCTCAGTAAAATATTAGGAAAGTCATTTGTACAGAGATATTCATAGCTGTGATATTTATAATAGCAAGAAATTGGAAAGAGCCCAGTGGTTCGGCACTTGGGGATTGACTAAGCAAAGTGGGTCAAGTGCACACCTCAGATGCTACAGAGCCGGAGGCGTGGACATATGCGCTCTGGGGCGAAGCACACAGGTGTCTCTGGGAAGCACTCTGGGCACCACCTCTGACTCCTGCTTCCGCCCTGGAAACCACTGTCTTCAGTTATTCCCGTTCCTTCCTGTTAATCCCACTAAGTCTGTAACCTCCATGTGAATTTTGAGGGCTTGAAAGGCCTTTTATTTTCCTTCTTTTTTTTTTCTAAAAGTCATTTTGAATTAACTAGATTCTTTTTTTAAGAAGACATTTAAAATGCTAAAAAAGAACCCCACAGAGATTTTGTAAGAATCCTCAACAGGCTCCTCTTCCAGGAAGTGTTCTCTAACCTTCAATCTTTTTTTATTCTTACGTGTTTGAGAAATGTTTATCTCAAAACTATAGTATTTTATTAAAAGTATGCCGTTCTAAGTTGTTAGCAAAAGGGTGGGATCTGGAGCACAGATATATATTCTAGTTGCTAAGGTCATCCTTTGTTTCTTGTCTTTTTCTTTTTAAAAAAATGGGCTAGGTAGCAGTGGACATAAAAAAGGGCAGGTTTCAGCATCTTTCTACTATTTGCATGAAATTTTAGGGAGGTTGTATTTGAAATGGGAGGTTCACACTAAGAAAAGATAGAGGAGAGGAAGAAGAAAAGCTTAAATCTTAGCTAGCTTCCTATGGGCCAGGAAACATTTGTATCCAGGAAGAACGATACTAAAAACAAAACAAAGGGTAGGTGGCTGTGCAGTTTCCCAGTGAGGTCAGGCACAGCCCATCACAGCGGGGACAAGCATAGGGCACGGGATTTCCCCTTCCCTCTCCTCTCAGTGTTCTACCTGGGAACTGCTTGAAAACCACGTTCATGACTTGCCCTTGGAGTGTTCGAAACTGCGGCCCCGTGTGTATGCTGGCCTGCCACTGGACGCTGCGGGCTGAGAAGTCTAGAAACTCAGAGCCAGTCCAGCCCCAGTCCAGCTCTGACTCAGGACCAATCCTACCATAATTCCTGCAGGACAAATGACGCCCATCAGATCCTCAAGATCCTTCCAAGAATGTCCAACTGCAGCCATCATGACAGCAATACGCACTGAAAACAGCTTTACTGCCTTGCTCATGAGCAACATGGCAAATGGGAGGAAAACATGGAACACCCACACACAAATAAAAACAGTGAGCCTTGATATTGGGGGGCTGTGGGGACAGCCATGTGTCATTGTCATGGCAACTGGGTTCGGCATTTTTGGAGAACCATCTAGCAATATGTGACAAGAACTATAAGATTGTTCATGCCCCTGGACCTGGTAATTCCACATGGGGAATATTTCTCAGTAAAATATTAGGAAAGTCATTTGTACAGAGATATTCATAGCTGTGATATTTATAATAGCAAGAAATTGGAAAGAGCCCAGTGGTTCGGCACTTGGGGATTGACTAAGCAAAGTGGGTCAAGTGCACACCTCAGATGCTACAGAGCCGGAGGCGTGGACATATGCGCTCTGGGGCGAAGCACACAGGTGTCTCTGGGAAGCACTCTGGGCACCACCTCTGACTCCTGCTTCCGCCCTGGAAACCACTGTCTTCAGTTATTCCCGTTCCTTCCTGTTAATCCCACTAAGTCTGTAACCTCCATGTGAATTTTGAGGGCTTGAAAGGCCTTTTATTTTCCTTCTTTTTTTTTTCTAAAAGTCATTTTGAATTAACTAGATTCTTTTTTTAAGAAGACATTTAAAATGCTAAAAAAGAACCCCACAGAGATTTTGTAAGAATCCTCAACAGGCTCCTCTTCCAGGAAGTGTTCTCTAACCTTCAATCTTTTTTTATTCTTACGTGTTTGAGAAATGTTTATCTCAAAACTATAGTATTTTATTAAAAGTATGCCGTTCTAAGTTGTTAGCAAAAGGGTGGGATCTGGAGCACAGATATATATTCTAGTTGCTAAGGTCATCCTTTGTTTCTTGTCTTTTTCTTTTTAAAAAAATGGGCTAGGTAGCAGTGGACATAAAAAAGGGCAGGTTTCAGCATCTTTCTACTATTTGCATGAAATTTTAGGGAGGTTGTATTTGAAATGGGAGGTTCACACTAAGAAAAGATAGAGGAGAGGAAGAAGAAAAGCTTAAATCTTAGCTAGCTTCCTATGGGCCAGGAAACATTTGTATCCAGGAAGAACGATACTAAAAACAAAACAAAACAAAACAAAAACAAAAACAAAAAAAAAGGCTTTTGCTTACTTTTAATAAATAGCTGCTTTTTAATTTTTTATTTTATTTTATTATTTATACATTCAATCGCTATATGTCATTTAGATTGTAAAGAGGTTTTACCCAGGGGGAACCAGCAGTTAGCATAATGGCTATGTCGCTGGACTCCCACGTAGTCAACTGCGGTTCGCGTCCCTGACCCAGTGGCTTAAAACTCATGCCGGGCGCGTGTGCGTGCGTGCCCAAGATCCCAGGAGGAGAATGGAGGAGAAGGGATTGTGGCGTGACCATCCCCCCTGGGGGGTGATTTCTCGCTTTCTGTCTCTATGTCTCTGTCTGGCGAGCACATGCGCCCTGTAGCGAAAAATCTCTCCAAAAAAAAAAAGAGGTTTTACCCAGGATCATACACATCTCAATCCAGTTGAGAATACACATCTAACTTTCAATCTTACGTTGGTGTGAGAGGAGCCAGACTCTCCCAGCTGGCCTGGCGGGGCAGTGGAAGGCTGCTGTGGCCACAAGGGCCCTGGCCCCAGCAGGCCTGGACACTGTGACATAGCAACCCCTTGTATTTGATGCTCTGTCTTTGCTTCCTGAGTTTTCTCCCCTTGAGGGCCCACGCTGTGCACCATTCTCTCTTTCACATCTTGGGACCAAAGCATGTCGGGTCTCTCTCTCACGTGAGAGTCCAGGTGGCCAGAACATCTTCCACAACCCCAGTACACGTGTCCAGGGGTGGCAGTACAGGCAGAGGGCTGGGCTTTCACAATGTCTATGGTAAGGCCAGCCCAGGGCAGCCGGCCCCTAGAGAATCCCAGATCTACCCTGGGCTCTCGGAAGGTTGGCCTGGGAATGCGTATTCGAAAAATACACTCAGTGGTTCTTGTGATCCAAACTCCTGTACTAGAGCCTCCGTGTCTAGGAGAGAAGCCATGAGACTGCCCTCCTAGGCTCCTGCGTGTGGAGAGCTCTTATTTGGGAAGCCACCTTGCAGTCTCCCAGTCATGGCACAGGCCACAACCCCTCACATGCACAGAAGCATGCACACACACACACACACACACACACACACACACACACACAAAACCTTCAAGGCCCAGCCCAGTAGCCTAAACCTGGGGAGGGCCTCCATAGGCCCCTAAGAGCACCTGGGCTCCCTGGTTCCCAGAGGCCAAGCACCAGCCCCCACTAGAGCCCAAGTGTTTGTGCCTCCCTGGGCCCACAGCCTCCCAATTCTCCAGCCCTGCTGCCTGCTGCAGTTTCCTGCTGCAGAGGCCTGTTGTCCACGCCCGAGTCCCAGGCAGGGCAGTGGGTGCCTGCGGCCCCACCCCCAGTGGCCATACTTACGGAGTCATTTTATAAAGCTGCATCCTTCTCTCAAACAGCGACCCTCCCCAGGCCCAAGGCCACACCTCAGCCACGGGCATGGCCTGGCCAGACTGGGTCTCACCGCCCCCTGTCTCCACGACTCTCTTCAGCTTCACATTGGTGCTCGAGTCCCCCGGCCTGTTGTCAGGAAACACCGAGAGTCGTCACCAGCCCCCATCCAGCCACCCTGCCAAGTGAGAACTGGTTAGAGCCTCTGTGGTCCAGGGGAACCGAGACAGCAAAGGAGAACAGGGAGGGACTCTAGGACTGGCCCTTTACCCTGGGGTCTTCTAGCAACTTCTCAACTGCATCAGGAATGTTGAGGAGACATGGAGGAGGCCACTTCTACAGTTCAGAGACCTCCCTCCAAACTGTTTCTGTGGTAGCAAGAAAGATGGGGGACCTTGGAGCTCCTCCAGAGAACCATCCTTGAGCTGAGATCCTGGGATCCAGTGCAGCCTGCTTTAGGGGATCTGGACTCCTTAGGGGTTAAGGACTGGGCAGGGGAACCTTCACAGCAAGGGGAGGGTCCAGTAGACACTGGGACACGAGTTTGGGCCGAGAGCACAGGACAAACCAGTGGGATCTCCACCCACAGAGCTGTGCCCTTGCCCTGCGCCAGCACCGCAGGACCCAGACAATGGCATGGCCAGCTGCCATTCCCAACTCCAAGGCCTCACCTGGAGGAAGGTGAGACAACCCAGCAACTCTGGGATCTGAAGTCACACAAGGTCCTTGTTTCCCTCAGAGGCACTGGAAAGGCATCTCTATCCCCATCCTGGGGCCTCCTCTCTCACCTTTCCCCCCACAACACACACCCCCACCTGGGCCTGGGCCGGCCTATTCCAGCTCACTGACAGTGCCCAGCTGTCAGGGAGGCTCTGTGGAGCAGAGGGAAGCCAGCTGCTGTCACTGAGTCCTCCCACGCACAGGTGGCATCATTGCTGATGCCAGGCCTATGGGACGACCAAGCATTCTGTATCCTGTTCAGTCTCTGCTTTGTTTCTGCAGAGAAAACAGACAGAGCATCTAGGGACAGGGAGCCTCACACTGCACTTGCCCTGGGAACGGCCAAAGAGGGTCCCAAATGGAGTGCACTGAATGTTGAGGCTGGTGGTCTGCCAACCTGCAGGAGGGGCAGAAAGAGCTGTCAACTGCTGAAGTGAGGCAGAACAGGCCTGCCCGACCGTGGACACAACCATGGCCGTGCTGTGCTGGAAGTGGCAAGGAGGCTTGCACGGTATCTACGATGAGGATATCTTTTTTTTCCATCATGTTTTATTATTCTTTAGTCACCATCGGCATCTATACTGACAATGATCTGCAGCCCCCGGATACGTAGAACAGTGTAAGGGACCCTCAGGGACATGCTTTCACAGGAAGGTCAACAGAAAAGCAAGTGGCCCCGGATGAAGTTGGGGACAAGGAAGGGCTGGAGTTCCACACCCTCAGCCTCTTCCCCAGCATTCCCATCTCCGTTCTTCCCTAGAGATCTTTCCGGGGCTCCAAATGGCATTTGTAAATCATTGATCTAGCCAACCTTCTTATTTTCAGGTGAAAAGGCTGAGGCCCAGAATGGGTAGATGTTTGTCAAAGGTCACACACAGCAAGTTGGTAGCAGAGCCAGGACTGGAGTTAGAACAGAGGCCCCATGACTCCTAACCACTGTGGCCTCCAGCTTCTAGCCAAAGGCAGCCAGCAACCTCACCCATGGTTCCAAACTCTCAATCTTCTCCTGTTACCTGGCATCTGGGCCACTTTTCCAGAAATGAGGCCAAGACAGGCACCTGAGTTCCTCTGGAATAGGTCTGGATGCTTGTCCTGAGAATCTTGTCCTCCATTCTCCCTGGGTGGCCTCCTCACTCTGTGACTCTCCTATTCATCCACAGGGGCTCCCAAATCTACTTCCTAATTGCTCCCCTGAGCTACAAAGCCTCTGAGCCCCTGCAGGATACCCCTAACTCTCTGGCTCCTAAACCTAACTGACCTCACTCCAGACCTGTGAATGACCCCACCATCCACTGTTACCACCCCAGCATCCTCCCTAGCCCTCTTCATTTAGCCCTTTAGTTCTGCTTGCAAAGCCCTCCTGTGGGTCCCTTCCCATCTGTCCCCAAAGCCTCTGCCTGGGTTTAGGTTTCACGTGTCCCTAGCCTCCTTCCAGTTCTGCCCTCTCCAAAAACATCTCACTTGTAAATGCCAGTTTGTGCAGAAATCGATCTGGGCATGTCACTGTCTGCTACCAAAGGGCTCCTTCCACAGCCCTTCTGTTCATGGGGTACAAGATGACCCCCCTCATGGGACTTGCAAGGCTGTAGGATCGGCCCTGATTGGCCCCCTCTGCTCCCTGCCTCTCTCCACTCTCTCCCCTCCAGGCTGGCCCACCTTCCTTGCCGACCCCACACAGCTTCATCTTCCTGCCTCTGCACTCGCCCTCAGAGGTCACCAAGGGCCACCTGCTTCATATTCTCCAGCAGACTCCCGGGCCCCACCCTGCCCGACTTCCTGTATGTTTAACCCGGATCCCACCAGAGCTACACACCACATGTCGAGAAGCACTGTTCTATCAGGCCGGCTCCTTGTGTCCTGGCTCCCCCTGGCCTAGCTGCTCATTGAGTGTCTCTTTCAGGAGCCCCAATGTTCTCCAGAGTGAGACAGACTGTGGCTGTGGTGAGGCTTCTGCTGGGATTTGAGCTCCCCAGGGGCACTTGGCCATGTCTTCCCCCCCTTCATATGAACCCCTGGCCTGGCACAGAGAAGGGCTTAGTTACGCATGCTAAATGGATAGCCACCCCCACCCCCCCCGGACCAGGAAGAGGTCACAGCTGATCTAGAAACAAGCCACAGCGTGTCTGGAAACCTGAGGAGCAGCTCCTGGTGTCTCTGCAGGTTGCACCTGTTCCCTTCCCCTCTCCCCTGGACAATAAAGGAGACGTGTCCAGGTGTAGACAGCACAGGGCCTACTGGGTGCTGAGGGTAGCTTTACACCATGATATCAGTTTTCAAAAACTGCTCATTTGTATACAAATATAGTTTATGATTAAGTTTACTGACATAAGGGCTGGCAGATGGCATGGTGGTTAAAGGGGCTGGATTCCCACATGGCCAACTGCGGTTCAAGTCCTGGACCTGCTGGCTTGCTTTCTCGCTTTCCCTTTGTCTCTCTCTCTGGTCAAATTAATAATAATAATAAATGGAATTAAATAATTTTTAAAAAGTTTACTTACATAGAGGATGTAAAGCACACAACTTCAAATAAAATACCTCATGTTCTTTACTATAAATTCTACATAGTCAATTAATTGACCCAGAAATCAATATGTTCATTGATTTTTGCCCAACTCTATCAGTGGCCATCCTATGGTTGCAATGACAAGAGTTCTAACTTAATGTTGGTTGATAGTCTCATTGAAGTTCATAAGTAATAGAGACACATCAGAACTTCACTTGCTCATCTGTTATTTCAGTGACTTCTTTGCTGAATTCATTAATAGTTTCTAAAGAGTGTTTCTTCGATGTTTTATACTATTCACAATGTAGCAATTACAAACAGGACAAACTTTAGAACTTAATCTGCATTGGTAACATTTTTTCCTATCACTTTCATCAGTCTAGACCAGGGATCCCTAACCCCTGAGGGTCAGATTTCTGATTACTCTTCCTATTTGGTTTTAGGTTTTTGTCATAGGGCAGATGCACTCACCAGAGAGAGACAGAGAGAGGGAAAGTGAGAAATCACCCTCTGGGGGGGATGGCCATGCCACAATCCCTTCTCCTCCATTCCTCCCTTCGGATTTTGGGCAAACACCGACACACACCCCACGTGATTTTCAAGCCACTGGGTCTGGGACTTGAATCATGGTCGCCCATGTGGGAGTCTAGCACCTTAACCACCACGCCACTACTGGCTTCTATTCTTCCTATTCTAAGATGCTTTCCAAGGGGCCTGGGAGAGGCACATCTACAAACATTAATCTTGCTGTGGCAGGCTGCTTTGGTCTCATGATCATGGACCCCTCCTTATTCTAACCTGACATAGCATCACCAGATAATAGCAAGGCCTTTTAATCTACATTCAGGTTAGATTGAGACATTCTTCTCTACTGACTCCAAGTCTCTTTTAGACAAAAACTTACCTATTTAACTAACGACTAACCTAAGAATCTCTAAACTTACTTACCATTTACAAGCCCTCACTTCTATATGTCCCACCTTTTTGGGGCAGGTCAATGAGACTTCTTACACTGATCCACAACTGTGTGTCTCCTGCTCTCTGCATGGAATAGAATGACTGCAACTGAGTGTCCCGGGAAGCACTTTGTGCTTCTCCAGGCCTGGTCATTCAAAGTCATGTTCAGAATAAACCATGTTAATTACAGTTTCTACAAAGCTTGATTATTTCTATCATCACCCCCAGGACAAGGTCGTGGTCTGTTAGGAACCTGGTTACACAACAGGAAGTGAGTGGCAGGAGAGTGAGCAAAACTTCATTGGAATTTATAGCCACTGCCCATCGCTGGTATTATCCCCTGAGCTCTGCCTCCTGTCAGATCAGTGAAAGCATTAGACTCTCATAGAAGCCCCCAAGAGGGACTGTCTAGTTGCAGGAAAACAAGCTCAGGGCTCCCACTGAGTCTCTATTATGGTGAGTTGTATAATCATTTCATTATATATTATAATGTAATAATAACAGAAATAAAGTGGACAATACATATAATGCCTTTGAATCATCCCCAAACTATCCTACCTCCACCCCACTGCCTGGCCTGTGGAAAAATTATCTTCCATGAAACTGGTCCCTGGTGCCAACAAGGTTGGCGACCACTGGTCTAGACTATCAATAAAGCCATAAATCAAGTCTTCATTTATAGTACGTGGTGGCTCCCCTGGTCTAAATGTTCTCTCCATGGCAGGTTTTGTGACTTGATTGAACACAGAGACAGAAAGAGAGGCACAGCTCTGAGTGAGTCATGCCAGCGTGTCTACCTCACAGCAGGCACAGCAACCTCCAGAGCACAGATGGGGTATGATGGCTAGGAGAGGTGAGTTCTGAGCATCCACCTCTGTTTTTAACAAGAATTATTGAAAGTTATACAGTTCAGTTCTTAATAATGGCTATGTTTAACAATTGGCTTATGAAAATTTTCCTTTTATTGTGCAATTGATTCTTGGGAGCTGACTCAAGCGTGCTCCAGTAGAGTGACCCTAAAAAAATGGAACATGGCCACCACTACCCACCTAGTCACAGAGAGGCTGATCCCTTCCCTATTCCCCTAGAGTCTAGGTCGTGAGTGGCCAGAGATGGGACCCTGGGAATCCATCTGACCCTGTGGTGTGAACAAGAAGTGTGCTTCCACTGTGATCCTCAGGGTCCTCACCTTTGAGGAAGAGAATAAAGCCCAGCAAGTCAGGTGGTGTAGGATGGCTTTATCTCTTCCCCACACATGCTCTGCACACTCACACCCTAGTTGGTTTCCATCTCCGCTCCATCCTCCAGCATGTGTGCACGTATGCACACACACGCACACACACACACATTATCACATGCACATATTCTGGGCACATGAAGATCCCCATCCTCTTAAACCACACCACACACAATGACATGTCATGTCACTCCCATGCCACACATAGACACAAGCATACCTGTGGATAGCTGCCTCCTTCACGTCACTTCAGGCACCCACATATATGTTTTTCCTCCTGCTCTACCTCACACACACCCATTATCCACATACCCAACCACCACTTCACAAACACACACGAATGCACCTGAAGTGCCTTCACACACTTTATACATGCATGTCCCACCACATACCAATCCTCTCCAGGATTTCACATGTGAGTAGGTATCTCAGCCCACCATCTGTGCTCCAATGCTCCAGACACATTGCACACCCTCACCCATCCCAGCATGAGCACACACACCATCCCACGCATGCCCACTGTCTACCCACATTTCTCTCCACACTCGTCATAGGTGCTCACATGTGCCATCCCATACCCAGGGCTCACACACTTGAGCATCCACATATTGTCCTTGTATTACAGAACAGGAGAGAGTTTCCTGCCATCCCTGAACCCATGCCCTGGGTCAAGGGGCAGTGTAGGGGATGCTGGCAATTTTCCTGAAAGCTGGGGTGCACATCCCTGGGGTGACAGTTCACTTCCTTGGAGGTTAGCTCTGGCCTGAGGTGCAGGCAGGACTGCAGAGGACTGGGAAGGGCTAGGACAAGGACTGCTGGCTTGTCTACTTCAGACCTGGCCTCACATACCACTGGGGTGCTAGCAGCCCACCTCCTCTCTGCTCTCCCAGCACCCCAACTCCACACAAAGATGCTCACTTGCCTGCAGAAGCTCCTCCCACACCTTGAGATGGATCATGGGCCTCTGTGAGGGTGGGAGGGCCTCACTCAGGCTCCTGTGAATACTGAGCGCAGGCTCCCCGGGCTCGGGGGAGAGACTGAAAGTAAGAGGCACAGAGTCCTGCAGGGTAGGGGGGCTGGAGGGTGAGCAGGGAGGCCTGGGTTCCTACCTACAAATGCCCCTGATGCTCTCAGCACTCGAGGGCTGTCCCTTTTCTATGTCTTGCTAGCATGGCAAGCAGCGTATCCTGTCCTTGGCTGTCCCCACCCTCAGCACCCCCTGAAGGCTACCCCTGGTCTGCCCCCTTGACCATCATCCTGCACTTGCCTACTGCCCTTGCCCCACCCCAGCAGCAACAGAGATGAGTTCTGGGGAGGCTCTGCCTCTGCTTCCATCATCCCCGAGTCTGCCTGGATGAGGGCCTCCCTCTTGGGCACCTCACTGTCCAGTAAGGAGAAGCCAGTGTGCAGGCCAGACTGAGGCCAACACATCTGCCTCAGTGACCCACCAGCCTTCTCTAGGAGCAGCTTCAGGCTGGGTCCTGATGGACACAGGGAAGCTATCTCAGTGGCACATCATGCCTTACCACGTCACCCAACAGCAATCCAGGATGATGGATTTAGTGGGCGATGCTGGGCATGCACCTCCTTTTCTAGAAGGCTCTTTCTCCTCCTCTCTCCCTGTCTCCTTGTCTTTCTCTCTCCCTCTCTCCTTCTCTCTCTCTCTCTCACACACACTGAGATGGATCATGGGCCTCTGTGAGGGTGGGAGGGCCTCACTCAGGCTCCTGTGAATACTGAGCGCAGGCTCCCCGGGCTCGGGGGAGAGACTGAAAGTAAGAGGCACAGAGTCCTGCAGGGTAGGGGGGCTGGAGGGTGAGCAGGGAGGCCTGGGTTCCTACCTACAAATGCCCCTGATGCTCTCAGCACTCGAGGGCTGTCCCTTTTCTATGTCTTGCTAGCATGGCAAGCAGCGTATCCTGTCCTTGGCTGTCCCCACCCTCAGCACCCCCTGAAGGCTACCCCTGGTCTGCCCCCTTGACCATCATCCTGCACTTGCCTACTGCCCTTGCCCCACCCCAGCAGCAACAGAGATGAGTTCTGGGGAGGCTCTGCCTCTGCTTCCATCATCCCCGAGTCTGCCTGGATGAGGGCCTCCCTCTTGGGCACCTCACTGTCCAGTAAGGAGAAGCCAGTGTGCAGGCCAGACTGAGGCCAACACATCTGCCTCAGTGACCCACCAGCCTTCTCTAGGAGCAGCTTCAGGCTGGGTCCTGATGGACACAGGGAAGCTATCTCAGTGGCACATCATGCCTTACCACGTCACCCAACAGCAATCCAGGATGATGGATTTAGTGGGCGATGCTGGGCATGCACCTCCTTTTCTAGAAGGCTCTTTCTCCTCCTCTCTCCCTGTCTCCTTGTCTTTCTCTCTCCCTCTCTCCTTCTCTCTCTCTCTCTCTCTCACACACACACACACACACACACACACAGGCCCAGACACAGGCCATCCCAGACTGGCTCCACTTAATGCAGCCTGGTCTATCTCCAGACTCCACATCCTGGTCCTCCTAGGAGATACTGCCTTCAGATTTCCATGGCAACAGCAGTCTACCTTCCCGACTGACGAGCTACGGCACGCTCTTCTCTGTCTAGCTTACAGAGTTTCCAGTGGACTCAGGCTTGACATCTAGGCCTGGACTCCAGGCTTGCTTGGCCAGGACTCACCTCATGGCCTAGGGCAAGTCCCAGCCCTCTGCTTTCAGTGACCCTGTAGGCCCAGAGAGGATGAAGCTACACCCTTCTACACTGCCAGGACATGCATGCTGCTCTGGCACATGGACTCCAGGCCAGGCCGAAGTGGAACTGCAGTCAGGAGGGCCCCCTACCCTCCCCATACTCCATTTTGTCCAGGCCTATATCCTCCTCCACTTCTGGCCCTTTGAGAGCTTGTTCCAGAGAATAAGCAGCAAGGCTCTGGTAGGCAACTGTGCCATCTCTTCCCGGTGACATTTACAGACACATATGCCCATGCACATGTATGAACATAGGCACAGTAGACACAGGAACTTGACACAATGTTCACACGATGTGGAAATCTACATAGCTGCAGAGACCACACACACACACACACGGGACACATACACACATGCCGATGAGGCTACATCTATAGGCTCACATGTATGAATCCCAATTTGTGAGATGGAGATGAGGTGGTTAGTCCCCACAATTACTTCCTACTCCCACGCGTGCATACACATGTGCACATGTGCACGCACACACATACACACACATGCACACACACAAGCCTTGCGTCTACTCAAGCACCAGGAGAGGCATGTGGAATGTCAGATCATAAGAGTCACATTGTGGCCAGCGGGTGGCATGGTGGTTAAGGCAGCTGGATTCCCACAGGGCTGACTGTGGCTCAAGTCCCAGATACGATGGCTTGATACTCATGCTGGGTGCATGTGTGTGTGTTTGTGCCCAAAATCCTGAGAGGAGGATGGAGGAGAAGGGACTGCAACATGGCCATCCACCCAGGGGGTGATTTCTCACTTTCCCTCTCTCTGTATGTCTGTCTCTCTCCTCTCTGGTGAGTGCACACACCTTATGGCAAAAATCTTTAAAAAAATTTTTTTTAATTAAATAAATAGGAATCAGCAGTTGGCATAATGGCTATGTCACTGGACTCCTACATAGCCAACCACAGTTTGAGTCCCAGACCCGGTGGCTTAAACTCACGCCAGGTGCACGTTCATGCCTGCCCAAGATTCAGAGAGGAGAATGGAGGAGAAGGGATTGTGGGGTGGCCAACCCCCTGGGGAGGGATTTTTCAAGATAAGGGACTTATATCCAGAAAAAACAACAGGGAACTCAAGCAGCTTACTCGGGAAAAAAAAAAAAAAAAAAAGATAACAAAATAAATAAATAAATAAGAGCCAGACTCTCAAGAAGGAGTTGTAATCACAGACACAGAAGGGAGTTTCACATCTGAATATTGCTATATTTTTAGACTAACAAAAAATGAAATAATCTCAACATGGATTTTCTATAAAAATATAAACCTCTAAAACTAAAATGAAAAAGAAGTTAGAAAAGCCGATCATATTAATACCATGAGAGAAGTTAATTGTGTTGTTAAGCAGCTCCAGACAAGAAAAGTGCCAGACTAAGATGAATTTGGGGGCAAGTTCTTTCAAATTTTCAAAAATGGCTAATTATTGAGTTAGAGGAATCACTCAGCAATACACAGACAAGATGGGATGCAATCAACCAGTCTTGCAAAGTTAATCAAACCCTGCCATAAAAAAATCTTATTTCTCCTAACAGCTTCACTTATTAAAAGTATACTTAAAATTCTAAATAAAATATTAACAAATCAAATCTGAGAAGTAAATTGGAAAAAAAAAATAACATGCACCACATAAGGCATATTCCAGAAATGGAAAGATCCTTTAATATTGGTAATTCAAGAACTTATATAACATATTAATAAGCAGAATGCTAAATACTTTTTTTAAAATAAAGTTTTTGTTATCGAGCGTATGCACTTGGCAGAGAGAGACAGGGGCTCGGGGAGGAGTGAGAAATCATTCCCTGGGGGGAATGTCCACACAGCAAGCCCTTTGCCTTCAGTCTCCTCTCAGAATTCTAAGCATGTACACACACTTGCTTGGCATGATTTTCTTTTTTTCTTTCTTTTTCATTTTTTAGAGAGATTTTTGCTATAGGGCACATGCACTCACTGGAGAGACAAAGAGAGACAGAAAGACAGAAAGCGAGAAATCACCCCTCAGGGGGTATGGCCATGCTGCGATCCCTTCTCTTCCACTTTCCTCTTGGGATTTAGGGCATGGATACACAAGTCCCTGACCTGAGTTTCAAACTGCACAGTCTGGGACTTGAACTGCAGTCGACTATGTGAGAGTCCAGCAATGTAACATTACACCATCTGCTGGTCCCATGATTTACAAGGTCTGGAACTCGAACTACGCAGCTGGCCATGTGGGATCTGACTCCCTATACAATGTGCTTAACAACTGAGCTATGGACTGGCTCCAGAAGTTTATTTACTTAACAGGATAAAGACTATCTCAGATATAAGTAAATATTGTTTTGTAATTGCTAGCCAATGCCATAATTTATTTTCATTGATTGTTAGAAAGGAGAAGCTAAGTTGATCACTATTTGCATATCCTGACTGTCTACTATTTGCATATCCTGACCTAGCAAAATTTAAGAAAATTAACTGAAAAACTATTAGAACTAATAAGTAAATCTGTGAGGTTGATTAATACCTAACTATCCATAATAATGTTCTTTTTTTTTATCAGAAACATTGCCAGTGTTAAAATATAATAAAGTAGGGACTGGAAGGTGGTGTGGTAGTTAAAGCACTGGCTGACTGTGGTTTGAGACCCCGCCCTGGTGGCTTGCTTTCTCTCTCACTTTGTTTCTCTCTGGCCAAATTAAAAATAAGAATAATAAATAAAATTAAATAACTCTTTAAAAATTTATAATAAAATAGATCCTATTCACAAAAGCACTAGAAAAAGTACCACATTGAGGAAAACATCATAAGAAATGTCTTGAACATATAGGAAAACAAATTAGCACTCTAATAAAACAAACTATGGAGTCTTTGTCTGTACAAATATCCTTCCTAAAAGATGCATTCTCTTTTCTTGTATGGTATTGTAATAAAGTAATAATGTCAAATAAATGTATATGTTTGATGCTATTCTTATCACAAGAACAGTAGGATTTCTTTTCAACTGGACAAATTTATTCCAAAATTCATCTGGAAAAAAGAAGCCAATTTTCCAAGACAGCTAAGAGAATTTTCAAAAAAAGATTGAGGAGGCCCTCACTGTGCCAGCTATCAAACTGCACTATGAATCTGCAATAATCTTCATCTTGCAGGAAGCTGTATCAAAACCAGTGGTAATCACATGAGAAGAACCAAATGGATTAATGCAAAACAGAAACAGACCCATGCATACAAAGGAAATTGGCTTAATAAACGTGGCCTTTCAAAGTATTAAAGAAATGTTAGATTGTTTAGTAAGTGGCTTAGAGATTAACTTGCTACCTGCTGAGAAAAAAAAAGTTGTATCTAGTTTATATAATACACAAAAACAAACAACAGATGGACTAAGTTTTTATTGTAGAAAAAGAAAAACATAGTCTAGCCTCTGTGGAGCAGTTCGTAGTGTGTCAGATGGTGGAGCTGGGATTCACATGCCAAATAGGGTTTGAGTCCCCCGCCTGGTCAGCCTGAAAATATGTGAGACATGTGCACACATGCCCAGGATCCTGGTGGGCTGGGGAACTGGAAAAAGGGAATTGTGGCATGACCAAGCTCTGTGGAGGTTACTTCTGTCTCTTACTCTCACTCTGTCATAGATAGGGGCGGGGGGCGGGGGGAGAAGAAAACTACAAGTAGAAAAATGTTACAGAATTTTCTTCTAATCAATCATGTGCAGGGAGTAGGAAAGCTCTCCTAAGCTTGTTCTTAAGTCCAGAAACCATGAAGATTTTATTAGGTAAAAATCACAGTCTTCTATTTAGCAAGAAACGCTGTAACTGAAGTGAGTGCAAAGCTGGCAAAAACACAGAGAGGGAGGTGTTTCATAGATGCTGGGAGAAAGGTGACTGATAGCCTTTTTGGAAGAAAATGTGATAATATGAATGCATCAACGAGCTTTAAAGATATTCATTCTCTTTGAGCCATTAATTTCATTTCTCTGGAGTGATTCTAAGAAAGCAATAATAAGAGCATGAAGATTTATGTATAAAAATGATCATTTAAAATTTAGAAATTATGAAAATAACCAAAAAATGGAATGGGTAAAAGAATCCCAATAAATCCATTTTAAAAAGAACCTATTATATAGCCATTAAAAACAATGTCTGTGGCCAGCAGGTGGCGTGGTGGTTAAGGACTCTGGACTCCCACATGGCTGACCATAGTCTGAGTCTCAGACCTGGCAGTTTACTTTCTCACTTCCCCTCTCACTCTCTCACTCTGTCCCTCTCTGGTCAAATTGAAATAAATAAGGTTAAATAAAATAATTCTAAAAAAAAAAAAAGAGAGAGAGACAATGTCTGGGCCAGCCCCATAGCATGGTAGTCAAGTCTGTGCATTTGAAGCTGGCTCCTACAAGGCTGAACATGGTTTGAATCCCAGCCCAAGTGGCCTTAAAAATCTTGCTAAGTGTGTGCGCATGTGTGCTCCAAACCCTGCTGAGAGAGAGAAATGGTGAAAAAATGATTGTAGTATGACCATGCTCCTTTTGGGAGGGGGGTCTCTCTCTCTCTCTCTCTGGCAAGTGCATGTGCTTTCTGGCAATGGGTAAAAAACAACATCTGTCCAATATTTAACAACATGGGAAAATATGTTACATGAAAAATTTAGATGACAAAACAGTTTGCTCAGCTATCTTAAGCCACATGAACACACAAAACATAATTACTACTGTGCACAAACTCACATTGCATATAGTTTCAGATAACACTCTACAAGATTTATTTTTTACATAGCTCCTAACAAGATCTTAAACTCGTTTCTTTCTCAATTAACACTCTTCTGCAGTAACTCAGAACAACAACTCTAAACAAAACCCAAAAAACAAAAACCTATTTATAGAATTCACTCTCACCACTCCACTCCCTGGGCTCCCCTCCGGCAGTTCCCAGTGGAACAATGACAACTAGTCCTGGGTATTAGCTACAAAAGCCTTTCTTTCTCACCCTGAGTTTAAGCTTCTCCTTTGTCCTAAAGGCCTCTCTTGGGAGAATATTTTCACAATGTTTCATAAAATTGCATCCCCCAAAATACACAAATGTTGTTAGTGGAAGAAGTGAAATG
This sequence comes from Tupaia belangeri chinensis, assembly GCF_000334495.1. Lineage (NCBI taxonomy): Eukaryota > Metazoa > Chordata > Mammalia > Scandentia > Tupaiidae > Tupaia > Tupaia belangeri. The sequence goes on along the minus strand of NW_006201028.1, from coordinate 81,820 downwards.
GAATAATTGAGGAAAGCCTAAGAAGAAAAAGCTAACAGAGAGAACAGCAGAAATTACCTTTTTAAACTTAACTTTATTTATTATTATTATTTTCCAGTTTGATCAGAGAGATAGAGAAAAATAGAGAGAAGAAAAGTAAGAAAGCAAGCCACCAAGTCCAAGACTTGAAACTGCAATCAGTCAGTCCAGCGCCTTTAACCATTACTCCACCTGTCTGCCCTTCGAACTTATATTTTCTTTAAGATCTTTTAGTTAGACAGAACTTATTATTTTCTTTAAAGAATTATTTGATTTAACATTATTTATTTATTCATTTATTTTTAATTTGACCAGAGAGGGACAGAGTAAGAGCGAGAAAGAGGGAAAGTGAGAAAGTAAGTCACCAGGTCCAGACGCAAACCAGTCAGTCATGTGGGAGTCCAGCACTTAACCACCATGCCACCTGACAGCTCCAGTCAGAACTTATTTTTAAGATGACAGATTTCACTGAATGGAAAAATAAAATAGTATTTCAATCAGGATAATTTTGCTTTATAGTAACAGCTTTGTGGGGCCTTATTTACTTGTTTCTTTTTCTTTTTAAATGAACTGAGGGTTATACCATGAGTAAATACATAAGTAAAAGATGAAAAAGAAATGCATGGAGTCAGTACCATAGCCTTTCAAGGGAGCCGGATCCCATGTGGCCAACCACATGATTTGAATCCCAGCCCTAGGAGCTAGAAAAACACATCAGACACATGTGCATGTGTGCATGCCCCAAATCTCAAAAGGATAGAGAAATGGAGGAGAAGAGATTGCAGCATGACAATGCCCCATGGGGTGGGGAGTGCTTTCTTTTCCTTTGGCCTCTCTCTCTGGAAAACACATGCACCCTCTGGCAATAAAAAATAAAATAAAATAAAAAAGAATAAATGCATGAATAAAAAAGATATTCAACTTCATTACTCACCAGGGAAATGCAAAACAAACTGCAATAGAATGCACCTACACAATCGCCAGAATGGTTATAGTGAAAAGACAAAAGAGACCAAGTTTCGGTGGGGATGTGAAGCAACTAGAATTCATATACTGTTGGTGAATGTGCATTGGTAGAACCATTCTGAAAGACTGTTCAGCAGCATCCACTACACTGAACATAAGACTCGGTCATTCTACTCCTAATACACTCCACAGAGATGCACATACACATAGCAAAAGACATGAATATGTACAAGCATGTTTGTAGCAGCATATTCATAATTGCCAAATACTTCAAACTTCCCAAATGCCCATCAACAGTGAGATAGATTTATAAATTGTATGATAGCCATACAATTGAATACTATACAGCAACTATAAATGAACTACTGCATAACTATATGCCTAAGATAGAAAGATCTGACAAATATCACATTGACCAAAATAAATCAGAACCAAAGAGTACTGAATGAATTATTCCATTTGTAAAAATGCCAAACACTGGCAAAACTAATCTATGATGTAATGAGTCAAGGTAACTACTTCAGGAGGATGCAGTTATCAAAACAGACCCAAGAGGACTACTAAGTGCTTGACAACATCCTATTTCTTGGGATTTGTATTAATGTGACTGTGTTTAGCTACAGAAGTTCATTATAAGTTATATACTTTAATTTGTACATTTTTATATGTACTATATATACTTTACTAAAAACTTTAAAAAAAATCCTAAGAATGGGACTAGCAAGTGGTGTGGTGGTTAAGGTACTGGACTCACATATGGCTTACTACAGTTCAAGTCCTGAACCAAGCAGTTTGAAAATCACACCAGGTGAACGTGTGTGTGTGTGCCCAAGATCCTGAGAGGAAAATGGAGAAGGGATTATAGCGTGGCCACCCCCTCTGGGGGATGATTTATCACTTTCTCTCTCTCATGGTAAGCACACGTCCTCTGTGGCAGAAACCTTAAAAAAATCCTAAGTACAGCTAGAGATAATTTGCCAAATTACTTATAAAGGATACCCCATTAGACTAACCTCAACCACTTACCAGAAACCTTATAAGCCAAGAGGGAATAGGCTGACATTTTCAAAATCTGAAAGAAAAGCACATTACGCCAAGGATACCATACCCCGCAATGCTATCCTTCAAATTGGAAGGAGAAATAACGTCATTCTCAGATAAATGAAAACTGAAGGAATTCACCAATATTAGAATAGCTATACAAGAAATGCTTAAGGGAATACTACACCTGGAAATGTAAGGAAGATCAAAATCACCATTGGGACCAGCAGATGGCATAATGGTTGCATCGATGGACTCCCGCATAGTTGACTATGGTTTGAGTGTCAGACCCAGCACCCTAGAACTCATGCCAGGCTTGGGTGTGTATGCCCAAAACCCCAAGAGGCAAATGCAGGAGAAGAGATTATGGCATGGCCATCCCCTGAGGCAGATAATTTTTCACTTTCTGTCTGTCTTTCCTGACTGCATGCACCCTATAGCAAAATAAATAAATAAATAACTAGCTCTCAAAAAAAAAAAAAGTCACCATTAAAACAGGTGAAAGTACAAATTTCACCATAAAGAAGAAAGATAAATTATTCAATCCCTAACACTATGGGAAACTCCCAAATAGGAAAGATCAACAGTAAAAGAAAAAGAAAATAAGAAAACATGACACAATCAGGAACCAACCAACAAAATGGCAAGTTTAAGTCTGTACATATCAATAATAAATCATTAAACATAAATGGATTAAACTCTCCTATCAAAATATACAGACTAGATGAATGGGAAAACAAATGAGCAAACAAAGAAAAAACAGAAAAAAAAAAAAAAAAAACAAGAGCTTATAAGGAACATATCTCAGGGCCAGCATGTAGTGGGATGGTTAAGGGCTAGATTTCCACATAGCTGACCGCAATTCAAATCCTGGACCTAGAGGCTTGCTTTCTCACCACCCACCCCATCTCTCTCTGGTGAGCACATATGCCCTATAGCAAATTGAAAAAATAAGTAATAATAATAAATTAAATTAAATAAGTAATTATTAAAAATAATTAAAGAAACACACCTCATCAGTAAAGCTACACACAGATTGAAAGAGAAAGATTCAAAACAGTCATTCTGTGAAATGGTAACAGACAAACTAACCAAAACAGTGGAGATATTCATCCTAATATCAGAAAAAAAAATACTTCAATTTAAAAAAAATTGAAATCTATTTAAAAAGACAAAGAATGCCATTATACAATATAAGGGGTTCAACTCACCAAGAAGATATAACAATGATAAATACTTACATATTCAATATCAGAGCACCCAAATACATAAAACAAAGTATACTGCTGAATATAAAGGGAGAGATAGGCTCTAATATATTCATTGTTGGGGGTTTCAACACCTGATTCTCACCATTAGGTAGAACATATGGACAAAAATTAAACAAAGAGATACTGGAGTTAAATGATACTTAATATGATAAACCAAATGGACCTGATAGACTTTTGTAGAAAATTTCATCCAACAAGTACAAAACACACATTTTTCCCTCAGTGGCACACAGAACACACACTGACCATATAACGGGACATAAAATAAGCCTCTAAAAATGTGAAGAATAGAAATCAACAGCAAAAAGAGCTTTTGAAAATACACACACACACACATAGGAACTAAACAACATGCTCCTGAATGAATTTAAAATGATGGTAGAAATTAAGAATGAAAATTTAAAATTCCTTGAAACAAACAGTAACAAAATATGACACTCCAAAACCTTTGCGATATAGCAAAAGCAATTCTATGAGCAATGTATTTATGAGAGAAAAATAGAAAGATAGCAAATAAATGAGCTAATGCTGCTTCTCTGCATCTCAGAGAACTGGAAAAGCAAGAACAAGTAAAACCCGAAAGTAATAGAAAAAAAAATAATAAAGATCAGAGCAGAAATAAATGAAATAGAGAATAAATGAGCAATACAAAAGAAAATCAATAAAACAAAAAGCTGTTCTTTTTTATTTTACCAGAAGGTACATGTGGTCACTAGAGAGAGAGAGACAGAGAAACAGACAGAAGGAGAGAGTATCCTCTCAGTAGGACACTGGAGTGATCACACTGCAACACCTTTTCTTCCATCTCTTTATCTGGCCAGGATTTGGCGCATGCACAGACATGCACCTGGAGTATTCTTCAAACCACTGAGGCCAGAATTTGAACCATGGAGTTGGTCATGTGGGATCTGGCTCTTAACCAGTAGGCCACAGGGGCAGCCTGAAAAGGTGTTTTTTTGAGGGAATAAACAAAATCATCAAATCATTAGGAGACTATAAGAAAAAGAGAGAAGATCCAGATAAAAAAAAAATTAGAAACACAAAAAGGGAACATTACAACAAATACCACAGAAATACAAAAGATCATTAGGAAATACTATGAGCAACTATAAGCCAACAAGTTAGAAAACCTAGAAGAGATGGATACATTTCTGACCTCATACAATATATGTAGATTGATTCAGGAATAAATAGAAAGCCTGAATAGACCAATGACAAGTAATGAGGCTAAATTATTAGTAACTAGTCTCCCAACAAAGAAAAACCCAAGTCCAGATGGCTTCACTGCTAAATTCTATAAATCTTTTAAAGAATTAATGTCAATTCTTCTCAAACTGTTTCTTTTTTTAAAAGAATTACTGTATTTAACTTTATTTATTTTGTTTACTTATTTTAATTTGACCAGAGAGGGACAGAGAGAGAGAGAAAAAGAAAATGAGAAAGCAAGCTGCCAGGTCTGGGACTCAAACTGCAGATGGTCATGTGGAAGTCCAGCGCCCTTAACCACCACACCACCTGCTGGCCCCAACTATTTTTAAAGAATTATGTAAAATGATTTATATAGTTATTATTATTTATTTTTTTAATATGACCACAGAGAGATAGGGAAAGTGAGAAAACAAGCTACCAGGTCCAATGTTAGAACCACAGTCAGTCATCTGAGAGTCCAGCCACCATTCCACCTGCTGGCCCCTCAATTATTTCAAAAGGTCCAAATGGTAAGATCCTTCCCAAATTCATTTTACAAAGACAACATCACCTTGATACCAAGAGCAGACAGGGCACAACCAAAAAAAAAAAAAAGGAAAATATCAAAGAAAACTATAGACCAACGTCCCTCATGAATACAGATGCAAAACTTCTCAAAAAATACTATAATAAAAATATTATAGACCATGATCAAGTAGGATTTATCCAAGGGATGCCAGGATGATTCAACATAAACTTAACTGAAGGTAAGACATCTCATTAACAGAAGGAGAGACAAAAATCATTATTATATCAATTGACACAGAAAAAGCATTTGATAAAATATAACATAACTTCATGATTAAAACTTTCAACAAAATAGGTATAGAAGATTCTTTTATTTTTCTTCTCTTTTCTTCCTTTCTTCCTTTCTTTTTTTAAGTCTGAGGGCACATGTGTTTAAATCAGAGAGACACAAAGAGAGAGGAAGAAGGAGAAAGCATTCCCCAATGGGGTGAATACCATTTCTCTATCCTGTTGAGATTTTTGGACATATGCAAGTGCCTGATGTGTTTTTTAAGCTATTGAGTCCAGGATTTGAAGCACTTGGTCAGCCATATGGGGCCAGTCCACTACTAGTTTTTTGTTTGTTTATTTGTTTTTGTTTTTTTAGAGGATGTGTGTACTCACCTGAGAGACAGAGAAAAGGAGAGGAGAAAGTACCCCTTAAGGAGAATGGTCATGTCACAATTCCTTCCCATTTGTCCCTCTTTTCAGGATTATGAGCACACATGCACACATGTCTTGCATATTTTTCAAGCTGCCAGGTCCAGGATTTGACCCACATAGTTGGCCATGTGGGATCCAGCTACTAAAACCACCAGACTATGGAGCCATCCCCAGAAGGTACATTTCTTAACACAATAAAGGCCATATATGAATAAATCACAGCTAACAATTCTGAATGGGGAAAAGTTGAAGGTTTTTCTCCTTAAAAGGAGAACAAGACAGAGATGACCACTTTCTCCACTTCTATTCAATATGGTACTAGAAGTCCTAGCCAACATAATCAAGCAAGAGAATGAAATAAAAGGCATTTAAATTGGAATACAAGACATTAAATCATCATTATTTGCAGACAACATGATTATATATGTATAAAAACCTAAGGAATCCACTGAAAACTCTTAGATATGATATATAAATTCAGTGAGGTTGTAGGATACAAAATCAAAATACACAAATAGGTAGCATCTTTGTACACTATCAATAAATAGAGACAGAAATTATGAAAGCAATTTCACTTACGACACCCCCCCACCCCCCACACACACATACTAAATTTTACCAAGGAAATTAAAGATCTCTTCTATTGGCATGGTGGTTAAGGTATTGGACCCCTACATGGTCAACTGAGATGTGAGTGTCAGAGTTGGCAGTTTGGAAATCATGCTGAGCATGTATGAATGTGTGTGTGTGTGTGTGTGTGTGTGTGTGTGTGTGTATGTACACCCAAATCCTGAGAGAAGAATAGAGAAGAGATTGTGGTGTGGCCATCCCTTCCAGGGGAAAATAGAAAAACATTCCTTGAATTGGAAGAATCAATATATTTGAAATGTTGACACTTTCCCAAATGATCTACAAATTCAATACAATTCCCAACAAAAATACTATCAAGATTCTTCACAGAAGTAGGAAAAATCTGTCTGGAATCACAAAAAGACCCATGTTGCCAAAGCAATACAGCACAAAAAGAATAAAGCTGCAGGCATCTTACACCTGACTTTAAAATATATTACAAAGCAATAAAAAACAAACAACAGGAATCATCAGATGGTGTAATGGTTACATCATTGGACTCTCATGTACTCAACTGCAGTTGGAGTCTTGGACCTGGCAGCTTAAAACTCGTGCCAGGTGCATGTGTGTACATGCCTGAAATCCCAGGAAGAGAATGGAGGAGATGGGATTGCTGAGTGGCCATGCCCCTGGAGAGTGATTTCTCACTTTCTGTCTCTCTGTCTCTCCAGCAAGCACACATGCCCTAAAGCAAAAATCTCTAAAGAAAAAAAACAGCACAGTATGGGCACAAAAGCAGACATTGTCCAATGGAACAGAATGGAGAATCCAGAAAAAAAATCAATAAGGGGCCTGCAGATGGTGTAATGGTTACATTGTTGGACTCCCATGTAGTCAACTGCGGTTTTAGTCCCGGACTTGGCATCTTAAAACTAGCGATGGGTGCATGTATGTGCAAGCCCAAGATTCCAAGAGGAGAATGAAGGAGAAGGGATTGTGGCCATTCCCCTGGGGGGAGATTTCTTGCTTTCTGTCTCTCTGTGTCTGTCTGTCTCTCCGGCGAGTGTGCACACCTAACAGAAAAAAATTCTCTATTAAACAAACAAACAACAACAACAAAAAAACCAGAAACAAAACAAAACTAAACAATATGTAGCCAACTGATTTTTGACAAAGATCACAAGACAATTCGGTACAGAAAAGACAGTTTTTCAATAAATTGTGCTGGGATGGCCAGCCCTATAGCATAGTGGTTAAGGGAACTGGATTCCATATGGTCAATTGTGGTTCAAATCCTGGTCCTGGTAGCTTGAAAAACATGCTGGGCATAATTATGTGGATTTCCCAAATCTCAATGGACTGGAGAAATACAGAATAAGGGATTGTGATGTGACCATGCTCCAGTTGAGGGTTCTGTCTCCTTCTCTCTCTCTCTCTCTCTGTGTCTCTCTCTGTCTCTCTCTCTTTCTGGCAAGAGTATATACCATCTAACAATTTAAAAATAAGTGATATTGTATAAATTGAATATCCACTTGCAGAAGAATGAAACTAGATCATTATCTCTCACCATTTACAATAATTAACTCAAAAATGGATTAAAGACTTAAACGTAAACCCCAAAATATAAAATTTCTTGAGGAAAAACACAGAAAAAATACTTCAGGATATCGGAGTAGGCAAAGGTTTCTTAGATAAGACCCCTAAAGCACAGGCAACAATGCCAAAATTAGGTTAAGTAGGCTCACATCAAGTTACAAAGCTTCTGCACAGCAAAGGAAACAATAATTAAAGAGACAACCCACAGAATGGAAGAAATTATTTTCTTCAGATAAGAGATTGAAAACCAGACTGTATAAAGAACTCAAATGATTCACCTGTTTAAAAACAAACAAACAAACAACTGGTAATGCAATTAAAAAATGGGCAATTATTCTGAACAGAGAACTCTTAAAGGAAGACACATGAAAAGCCAAAAAGCATATGAACAAAGGTTAACATCTCTTATAAGGAAAATGCAAATCAAAGCCACAATAAGGTATTACCTAACTACAGTCAGAATAGCTAATTAAAAGAAGAAAAGAAAAAGAAAAACAGGTGTTGGTGAGGTTGTGAACAAAGGAAACCTTTGTGCACTGCTGCTGAGAATATAAATTAGTACAGTCACTGTCGAAAACAATATGGAGTTTTGTCAAAAATCTAAAGACAGAACTATCATATGACCTGATAATCCCCAAGAGACAGGAAATCATTGTGTCAGAGAGGCATCTGCACATCCATCTCAGTATTATTATAATAGTTAAGACAAGGAATCAACTTAAATGCCCAACAACCATGAATGGGTTAAGCAAATGTGGCACATATACACAGTGGAATACTACTCAGCCATAAAGAACAATGATACACTGTCATTTGACAAAAAGTGTAATAACCTAGAAGATAAAATACTAAGTGAAATATGCCAGGCTATGAAAGACAAATACTGTATGTCCCTGCTTAACATATGCCAAATGTCTGCACTCTATGGCAGAAACTGAAGGTCGCAATGGTATAGAAGTAGAGATTAATGATAGCTAACAGGAGCTGCATGAGGACAGGAATGGTAGAAGATTAGGAAAAAATAATTAACAAACACAAGAATGCACATAAGCAAATGGAATAGGTTACAGAATAGTGTACCAGAGCAATTAAAAAATATCTTTGGCAATTCAATATACACTTAGAAGAAAAATTGGTAGAACTACAATTGAATGTGCACAACACAATGTAATGTTCAATGTCAAATAAGATGAATATGTCTATATCTTTTATTTGATTATTTCACATCAGATGCATGCTTTGAAAACCATACTGTATCTCACAAAGATTAATGACAATTATATGTAAACCAGAAATCACAATTAATAAAAAAAGGGAAAATATTTTTAAAAGATATGCCATGCAGGGGCCGGCAGGTAGCGTGGTGGTTAAAGGTGCTGGACTCCCATATGGCTGACCTCGGTTCAAGTCCCAGACCTGGCAGCTTGCTTTCTCACTTTCTCTCTCATTCTATCCCTCTATGGTCAAATAAAAATAAATAAATAAATGGATAAAGATAAATAAAATAATTAAAGAAAAAATTTTAAAAAATTTATAAAAAAAATAAAGATATGCCATGCAAACACTCATTTACAGAAAACCGGAATGCCTATATGAATATCAAATCAGTTAGACTTCCAAACGAGAAATACTATCAGAAATCAAGAAGGATATTTAATATGGATGAAGGGGTTAACTTCTTGAGAGAATGTAACAGTCCTAAGTATCTGTGCACCTAAGAATAGAACTTCAATACATATGAAGCAAAAACTCATGACGACCACACCCATGAGAAACGTAAGGGGTTTGGGGCCGGCAGGTGGCGTGGTGGTTAAAGTGCTGGACTCCCGCATGGCTGACCTCGGTTCAAGTCCCAGACCTGGCAGCTTGCTTTCTCACTTTCTCTCTCATTCTATCCCTCTATGGTCAAATAAAAATAAATAAATAAATGGATAAAGATAAATAAAATAATTAAAGAAAAAATTTTAAAAAATTTATAAAAAAAATAAAGATATGCCATGCAAACACTCATTTACAGAAAACCGGAATGCCTATATGAATATCAAATCAGTTAGACTTCCAAACGAGAAATACTATCAGAAATCAAGAAGGATATTTAATATGGATGAAGGGGTTAACTTCTTGAGAGAATGTAACAGTCCTAAGTATCTGTGCACCTAAGAATAGAACTTCAATACATATGAAGCAAAAACTGATAGAACTGGAGGGGGAAAAATAACTGAAAACAAAACAAAAAAACTAAGGAGGAAGGTATGGGGGCAACTCATCTTCTGCTTAGAGATGAAAGTTGAAGTGATGAAAAGCAATGAAATCACCGGAAACAGGTGTAAGGGAGGAAAAAAGACCACAAATTCTCATTAAAAAGACCGGAAAATAATCATCAGAATGGTAGGTGGTAAACCGGAGACTGTGGGGTCATGGGATACAAGGAAGAATGCTTTAAAACCCAGTGTATGCTCCATTATGTCCAAAGCAGCTGAGAGGCAGAGCAGGAACTGAAAGGCTTCAGCTGGATTCACAGTATCTTCTCACCGGCATGAGAAGCGTGGGTGGTGATGTGGGGGCAGAATCTGGGCTGTAGTGGATTAGGATTTAGCAGGAGGTGAGGGAGTGGAGATAATACACAGCCGCTTTGATTGTAATGGGTTTGGCAGAAAAAAGAGGTTGTAAAGTCAAGGTATTTAGGTTTGTTTGTTGCTAGGTTGCTGTGAAATGAGCTGGGAGAGTGGGGAATGGTGAAACAGGTGAGAGAAAGAATAAGCAACAGAGCGAGGTACTTGGGATACAGAAGAGTTAAGAGATCTCTGGTGGAGAGGTAAATTGGAGGAGTCTCAATATTATAGGGGCCAGACAATAAGCACAAATGCAGACAAGCTTGGAGTCCAGGGTAGGGGTTAAAGAAATTTCCTTCTGATGGGTTTGCTTTTCTCTAGGAAAAGTCTCGGTTGACTGCAGGAATGAGTGGGAAGCTGTGGTGTGGAAAAATAGAAGGCTGAGTGTGACAGCTTTGAGAGAGCCGGGGTGGGGGGAACCAGAGCAGGACTGCTGAGCCCAGTAGCTGAGCCTTTAGACCCTGAACTGGACTCATGTCATTTCCCATGGACTCACCTCCCCACCCTCTAAACCAGAACTAGAGAAGGCAGGCGGTTACCACATTCTAAAAATGGGGTGGAAGACTAAGGGGCCAAGTGGTTAATGGTGAGCAGCTGTAGTGACAGGCCATAGGGTCCAGGTAGGACAGGAACAAGAGTGACAAGGAAAACCAGGAGTTAGGAGCCTGAAGGTCTCTATGAACAGACATAGTGGAGGTGAGAGAAACAGGATGCATAGAAGCTAAGAGATTAAAAATTTTAAAGGTGAAACAGTTTCACATAATGACAGGATGCCCGTACTGGGTGGATGAAATGGAGGTGGCATTCGACAAGTTGAACACAAAAAGACACTCCGAGGTTGGAGTAAGGAAGCACTGTCTTCGCGGACGTGGATGCTCCCAGTGGATGTGGTAAGCCATGGTGGCCGAGAGCCTGCGTTCTCTTGCTTCTCCATATCCCTAGTGGCTGGACTGTCTAACTCTGCCATCAGTTATGACTATTCCCAGTCTGTGGAGATATGCCCCAACATATCAGGGGCAGCTGGCCCCTCACCTCCCTTGTCTGTTCATCTACTTACAGCCCTGCATGCCTATACAGGACTGGCCACTGTGGGTGAAGCAACATGCTCGTTGACACCATCTTGAATTAAACAGTTTTGCCTGACATTAAGGGGTACTGGAAGAGCCTTTCAACATAGAAGAGCCAGAGTGGTACTGGGGTCCCTGGGTGAGGCAGAGAGGTTCCAAAGCCCAGAAATGAACCAGCCCAGATACCCGGCCTGGCCAGGAGTCCCTTGCCAGCCAGCCAGCCAGCCAGGCTTCAGCTGTAAATATATAGTCCACACTGTGCTCAGGGCCTGCGTGCACAGAAAGCAAGGCCACAGTCAATGCACTGTGCACTTCCTGTTCGCCCCTGGAGCTTATGAGGCTGGCACCCTCGCCTGTGGAACAGAGAAGGACCCCTGAGCAGGGTGTCTGGGTTCCAGTTCTGACTCTACCATAAACTTGCAGTGTGACCTTGCCCTGAGGCCTCGGTTTTGCATGTTAAGCAAGGGGCTGTATGTGGCGGCAGGGAGGAGGGGGGATCTCTAAAATGCCTACAGACCTGACAGTCTATGGGAAGCAGGTGCAGGAAGGTGACTCTTATCAGCTCTCATCACTCAAAATGTCCCAACTGCAGAAGACAATGAGCCGAAGCCTTCAAGCCTCATTAGAGTTGCCATAGCAGAGTCGTCCCTTTGGGGTACACAGCTTGCACCCCTCCTCCTCCTTCTTCCCAAGAGCCTCTGAAGGAGGTTCCAGTGACACACCACAGCCCCATCTTTTCTTTTTTGTTCCACGAGATTTTCTTGAGGCTAAAAAGCCAGCCTGGTTTGAGGCCGTGTGTAGAAAATGAGGTCCTTGCTGTGAGGCCACACCCAAGAGTCATGGTTCTCCACAGTTTCCCTTTCAGGGTACCATTGTCATAAACCCCATTGGAAACTCAGAACCATCATCTACAAGGGGGCACACAGAGCCCCTAAAGCCCCCTATTTCTCTGGCCTGGACCCTTGGTAGACAGCTGGTGTGGGGACCTCAGCAGCTGGAGAAGAGACCCACCATCTTGTCTCCTCTGTGCACAGGACTGAGCCCCCTCCTTACAGGACAGCTATTTCTGATCACCCCAGGGCCAAGAAATACATTCCAGGGACCCAACATCTGTGAAGAACAAATGAGGTCCTGGTCAGGAACTGTGAGCAAGACTCATCCCGACAACAGAAGATAGGCCTAGGGTTGCCAGTTTGTGGCAGGCAGCGCCCAGTGGGTATGACCAGTGGGAGGGCAAGGGGGTTGGTGGCTTCAATGCCATGATTCCCTTAGAGGTCCTGGATGACCACATGCAGAGGACAGTTCCTCTCTGGGAAGGCCTGCCTGAGAGCCCCAGGAGAGATGGACGAGCAGAGCCCAGGACTCTAGGCCCTCTCCTTGGCACCACCTGGCTGGAGGCAGAGCATGATCCAAGAGGATCAAACTAAGACCACAACAGCCCAGCAAGGGTAGCCTTTGCCCGGTGATCACACCCTCCCCGGTCTCCATTTCACACACCCATTCCAGAACACATGTAGGGGTCCGTAGCCACCAAGCCACCCATGCCCTCCCTACCACCTCCCTGCAGTCTCCTGTGGGCAGCCCTTTCCCAGAGCCAGGGCTTGCCCTCCCCTGCCAGCTCACCCAGCGATCTCCCTTCCTTCCTTCCAGTACTTCCTCCTGGTCGATCTCCTGAGGAGGAAAAGAAGGGGTGACTCTCCACACCCTCACTACCTCATTGCATCCTCCCTGCCCACTGCCTGGTGAGGCTATGGTCACTTGAGGCCTCCTCAGTGGCCTCTCTCAGCTGCCTCAACGGGGGGATTAAGAGAAGAACCAGGGTGTTTGCTCTGTGGGCTCAGGGTAGCAGGCAGGTGGCCCAGAATCAGGGTAGAATGACCAGTGCCATGGGGACAAAGCATGGTGGGGGATGGGGCGGGCAGAAGTCAGGCAGGAGCCCGCCTGAAGGGGCTGAGGGTAGGAGCAGGAGATCCTCCAAGATCCTGGGAAGATCCTGGAGTAATGAGCCTCCTATCACCTGTCTAGAGTCTGAAAGGTTTGGGGAGATGGGCTGTGGGGCCCCATGTGGTGATGGGAGAGCAGCCCTGGGGGCAAGAGGAGGCCTTGGCACTGCAAAAGGTGAGGCCAATAGAGTGGGTGGGTGGCACTGACACTGGGCGAGGTCCGGGGCTGAAGGCAGGGTGTTGAGTGCTTACCGATCTCTTCGGTGGCCCCGTTTCAGGGGCCCAGGTTTCCTGTGGTGCTTTGAGTGCTGAGATCCCATGGGCCGGGGGGTGCCTCCTGGGGACAAAATCCCTGTCTTGGCAAAAGAGTGCAAACCCAGAAAGGAGAGAAAGTGTCCTGGTCCGCTTGGTGGCCAAGGGATGGAGTGTGCTGGGGCGATGGTCCTGCTCTGGGGTGCACATGGAGACCTAGAGCCTGTTGAAATTCCTGAGCTCAGCTCAGTGCTGAAGCCAGCACAAGCCCACTTGGGTGTCTCCTTCATCACCATGCCAACAGTCAGTCCAACAAGCACCCTCCCTGGTTAATTAGGACATGGAAACCTTTTTTCTGGTCACAGTCTGCCTCCCAAACCCTTCAGGACCAGGCTGAATTCTCAAGGTCTCAGCAGCTATGCTAGAGGGGGACACCCAATTGCTGGTTTCCATGACAACAGACACCATGTATCCCTGCATCTGTAGGTTGCTATAACAACCTAGGCAGAGTCAAGTGCACTGGATGAGAAGCCAGAGGACACATCCTGCTGCCCTCTCTGTGGCCAGCCCATTGCCAAGGTCAGGCTTGCGCTAGGTGGCATACACGTTGTGCCTTTTAGGGACGGATGGAGGAGCTAGGATTTGCTCAGCCTTTTGCTCCCTTGCTCCACCTGTAGTGCGCTTGAGTGAGCTCACGCTCCCAGGGGGTCATCTCCCAATATCCTTACATCGAAAATGCCCAAGCTTGTATGGGCACCCAGACCTTCCCAGAACTCTAAGTTCTCCACCTGCTGCACTGGGACACAGTGCCCTGCACATTCCACACTGTGATGTGCAGTTTGGGACTTTGGTGAGTCCAACCGTTCATTCTATGCATTCCACCACCACCCCCGCC
>NW_006201028.1:61723-66186 GCF_000334495.1 Tupaia belangeri chinensis | reverse complement strand
CCCCACAGCTTCCTGTTTTTCTCTGTCTACCCTCCTCCACTCTTGTGGACTAGCTTCCACCACTTCTGAAGTTACCTCCAGGGCATTTCTTCACTCTTCCTCCTTCTTTTCCTCCTCCCACTCTGGGTTAGGGCTCCCTGCTTGTTGTCTGGATCTTGGCCTTGGGATGGTGTCTGCCTCCCACCTGCTCCTCTCAAATCCATCCTCCAACTGGCACCAGAGTGAGCTTCCCAGATGCAAATCTGATCCCATTCCCCACCCTGCTTAAACCCTCAGGAGTGCCCCCCACCACCTGAGGGCAGAATTGAAGCTGCTTTTCTCTACCCTAGGTCCCTGCCAACCCCTCCAGCCCCAACTACCACAGATCCACACTCTAGCTCCCTGGTGTTAAACTTCCTGTCACTTCCCTGCCTCCAGCCCCATTTCTTCACTGCCCTTTTCTAGCCTTGGCCTTGCCCTTGTAAAAATCACATATTTTTAATGAGAACTTGGCACAATCATCAGGAACCTTCAGAATTCGATTTCAGATTCCTGAAGGATAAGTGATACCTAGATGCCAACCCAGGCATTGTTGACCCCATCCCAACTAGAACCTAGAGACCCAGTGCCCTAGGCTCCCAGCAGACAAAGTCCTATGGAGAGACTGCAAGTGGAGGGGGACGAGGCATGCTGTCAACCCCTATAGCCTCCAGAAAACAGCTTACAGGCTGCCAGCTGAGACAGGCATTTCCCATACACATGGGAACACCGAGGAGAGAAGGTCAGAGCCAAGGCCGAGCCAGGGCTGTCAGTCTGGCACAGACAGACATCCTGCGTGTGGCAGCCTCCAGGTGGGGAGGCATATGAAGCATGCACCAAGGATTGGAGATCTCACCCCTCCATCACTCTTAAGCTCTCTCTCAGATGTCTCTGTCCTTCTGCAGATGGAAAAGAACCTTCCAGTCAGAGCTCAAGGGCATCTCAAAGCCAAGGCTCCGGTCCTCACTTTCTCTAGTACATCTTCCCTGTTCCTCTTACTGTAAAGCTCTCAGGTTCACACACTGGACCACAGAGTTAAAACAGGGATGCTGCACCAGGAAAAAGGTGGGTTGTAGGTGAAACCAGCTTCCTCCAAGAGGCCCAGCCTCACTCACCTTGAGGATGCGACTGAGGCTTCTGCCTGACACCCTAGGGGAGTTCTGGGGAAGAACAAGGAAAAAAATATGTATCATGGAAACTGAGAGCCAGTTAAACTGCATCCTTCCAGGGCCCCTTCCACCTGGGCAGACAGCCCTTTGGAAGCTAAGCTGATCAATGAGTGATGAGTCCTTTTCATGCACGCTTCACATATCAGCGTGCTGGCTCCTTCCAGAGTGGTCCCTGCACCTCTGCAGGTGACAATTTCTTATTTATGTCAAGCCCAAACACACCTCCTTTGGTTCTAGTTGTCCTTTGGGGCCCTACAGAATAACCCCTGTCTGTTACAGGGCTTTACATCAGCTCCTTCAGTGGTGAGTGCAGTTCTCTGAAGCCCACCAACATGCACAAAAGGGGAAACTGGGTCTCAAGAGAAGGCCAGTGACTTGCCCAGTAAGTGGTGGAGTGGATAGGAGGAACAGGAATGACCTGTTCCTATCTGAAGAATAGGATGACCTATTCCTTCTGGACTGGGTTATGAATGGCTCCAGGGTGCAGTGGAGCCTCAGATAGGAGACAATGGATAAGAACAGGCAGGGCAAGGGACCAGCAGGTGGCATAATAGTTACATTGCTGGACTTCCACGTGGCCAACTGTGGTTCGAGTCCTGGACCTGGAGGCTTGAAACTCAAGCCAGGTGCAAGTGTGTGCATGCTCAAGATCCCAAGAGGAGGGACCAGCAGTTAGTGTAATGGCTATGTGGCTGAACTCCCATGTAGTCGAGCACGGTTTGAGTCCCAGACGAGGTGGCTTAAACTCACACTAGGCACGTGTGCGTGCGTGCCCAAGATGCTGAGAGGAGAATGAAGGAGAAGGAATTGTGGCATGGCCATC
This sequence comes from Tupaia belangeri chinensis, assembly GCF_000334495.1. Classification (NCBI taxonomy): domain Eukaryota; kingdom Metazoa; phylum Chordata; class Mammalia; order Scandentia; family Tupaiidae; genus Tupaia; species Tupaia belangeri. The sequence goes on along the minus strand of NW_006201028.1, from coordinate 64,176 downwards.
CCCCCTGGGGCGTGATTTCTCACTTTCTGTCTCTCTGTCTCTCTCTGTCTTTCTGGCGAGCGCACACGCCCTATAGCAAAAACCTCTCCAAAAACTATATATATGCATCCCAAGAGGAAAATGGAGGAGAAGGGATTTTGGCATGTCCATCCTCCTTGGGGGGGGGGTGACTTTTCACTTTCTGTCTCTCTCTGTCTCTCCAGTGAACACATGTGCACTACAGCAAAAGTCTCTCTTAAAAAAAAAAAAAAAAAGAACAGGGCAGAAGTTGTTTCCAGGCATGTCATCTGAGACCCTTAGGGACCCTGCTGTGACAGGCATAGGAACACTGAGCAGCCAAGACCTAGGCCTGGACCTCAATTTGACGGTGGACCTCAAGTCCTGGATCCCTTCAACATCGACCTTTATGAAACATTTGTTTAATCTTTAGACAAGCTAAGCCCAGCCTGGGGGAGGCAAAAGTGGGCATCCCCTGGGGCCAGGTGTGCTTTCTGCTCAGCCGAACAGCAGCCCTCCAATGAATGAGACCTCTCTGCAGAAGGCTGGCCAGCATCCATGTCTACTTCGGCATCTCACGTCCCTGTCACAACAGATCCTCTCAGTCTGCCGTCAGCCACATGCCGTCCTCCTGGAGGAACTCAGGTAATGGAACTGTCCCCACGTCTGTCCCTATCCAGCGGTGCCAGAGCTTCCTTTCAGAGGAGTATGTCAGGGATGCTCTCAGGCATGCCTGCACTTACCCAGCCCTGGCTGGACATGATTACAGGAGGGGAGCAGGACCAGCATGTTCTGCCTGGCAATTACCACAGCAGTTACCATGGCAACCTGCAGGCCCTCTTTGAGGTGTCAGAGGCTGAAGCAGAGTCCAGCGGGATGGAGTGGAGGATGGGCACCTGGGAAGGACACGGTGGCTGCCCTGAGCCCTGCTCAGAGAGAAGACAAGCCACTCTGCCTGAGGTGGCAGACACTGAGCACCCAGCAGGAAGTGAGGGCAGCAGGGCCAGGGTTGGGGGAGCTGAACGAGGACATGCCTGGATGCAGAATTTAGGATCAGGCCAGGAAACTGGGTGGGAATAATAACTAAATAATAATTAAATAAAAATGAATGCAAAAATATCCTTGAGAAACAAAATATCAAAAATTTAGACAGGGGCTGGACCTCTAGTGCAGTGGTTAAGCACTGTGGGTAGGGAGCCAGATTCCAAATGGCCTGCCACAGATCACATCCCAGCACGGGTGGCTTGAACAATGCACCAGATGCGTGTGTATGCTTGCTCAAAATCCTGACTGGGTGGAAGAATTGAGAAAAGGCAGCATGATCCCACCCCACCGGGAGTCAGTCTCTCTTTCTCTCCCCCATCCTCTCTCTGTCTATCTTTTGCCAGTGCACATGCCCTCTGGCAATTAAAAAAGAAAAGGAAATAAAGATTAGATCGGGGCCAATCTTGTTGCACAGTAGTGAAGCCCTGTGCATTGGGAACTGGATCCCATGTGGTCAGCTGCAGTTCAAATCCCAGCCCTGGCCACTTGAGAAACATAACAGGCACTTGGGTGTGTGTCCAAAATCCTGGCAGGAGGAGAAATGGAGTAAAAAGGATTGGGATGCGACTATGCCTTTTGGGGAGGTGCTCTCTCCCTCCAACCTCTGCCCTTTCTCTCTGGTGACTGCAAGCACCTCTGGCAATTAAAATGTTTTTTAGGGCCTGGGAGTTGGGATGGTGGTTGAGGCACTGGACTTCCACTGGACTTCCACCAGGGTTCAAGTCTTGGACCTGGCAGCTTGCTTTCTCACTTGTCTTCTCTTTCTCTGGTCAAATTAAATAATAATGATAACAATAACAATAAAATAAATAATTCTTTTTTAAAAAACTTTTTTTAGGCAAAGTCAGGATCCAATAGGGCTGAAATGAGAGTGTAGCAAATCAGCCCAAGTCCGGCAAGTCCAGAGAAAGATCCCGTCTTTATGAAAAAATGTGATTTTGTTAATTATGGATACTTTTGCACTTATTTTTATTTTTTTTTAAAAGTTGCATTGAAATATTATTTATCTTGGTGAGTGAGCTTTTCGGAGGCCCCTGAAATTCTGTACCTGTGGTAAATGCCTCTCTTGCCTCACTCAAGTCTTGGCTCTGGAGAGAAGGACAGATTGAGTCAGGGGCAAGAGAGACCCTGAAGCAGTCGAAAATGCCCATACGACAAGGAGCCAGAAGACATGGCTCGTGTTTGTCAGCTGCAGGGACTGCTCTCTGTTCTGAGAATCAGTTTCTATTTCACAAGACTTGGTGACATGAAGCACAGGTGCCTAGCATGCACGTGGGCCCCTCCATAATACCAGGGTGACAGTGACTCATAAGGTGGCTCCCATCTCCTGCCCTCCCTCTGGTTGCCTGCAGGGGAGAGGGGAATGGAGGGGGCGGGCAGGGAAGAGGCTGGCAGTTTTGCACCAGGAGGAG
>NW_006201028.1:44546-61692 GCF_000334495.1 Tupaia belangeri chinensis | reverse complement strand
TGGCAGATTAGCTGTAATTGCCTGAAGCTGAGGCTGTTGATAAATGTTACTAATAATCAACCTTCAGATCTGACACCCTGCTCAGACTGGGATTACTGTTTTGAATGGAAATCGAACCCAAACCAGTAATTACCCTGTTGAGTGATGCCAGTCTTGCTCTGGAGCCTGCTCTAAGCACAGAAATGGCACCTGTTTCTTGGAACCAGCCCATGAGGGAGGGGATTCAGCAAAGCGTCCCTTCTTGGGGTCACACCTAAAAGCACCAACCGGCCTGGCCTCTGCTGACATAATAGGACATAGTTGACAGGAACACCCACTGTTCTTCCTAGGAATTGCAGGGGGTTGTCCACAGTCTCAGCACAGTCCAGACCTCAGACCTCCCTGCCTTTGGCTGGGTGGAGGCTCCTTGTTGACATCGTCTCTAGCTGTCAGAGGCAGCTGCTTTGGCAGGCGGGTAGCTGTCCCCCGACACAGCTGCAGCACTCTGAGCCTATTTCTGGGACCCCTGGACAGCCACACATTGTTCCCTATTAGACTGGGATGCTCCAGAATGGCCTAAGCTGGGGCCAGCTGAGAAGGGCAAGGCCACAGCAAGCACCAGAACCCATCCCGGGCTCTGCCTCTGGTCCTTGCTTGCTCTGGTGCCAGACGTGGGCCAAGGATGCCTGAAAGCTCTACCTGGAAGCAAGCAGCATCCTCTGGCCCTCCACATCTCTCGGTGCCTCTCATCCTATCTACAGAACCTCTGGAATGCTGGCCTCATCCAGAACCAGGCCAGAAAGGTGCTCCTCTTTCTTACCAGCCCCCTCCTCAGGTGCACACATGCTGGGTCCTTCTCCCTGGGTCCCCACCTGGGTAGCTAGGTACTAGAAACCATTCACTGGGCAAACTGGTGGCCGAACAGCAATGGCAGCACTCTCTTAACATCCTTTGCAACTGGGCTCTGTGCCAGGGCGAGTGGCCCAGAGCAGAATAAGACAGACCCTCCCTGAGAAACACCCATGAGGAGCCAAAGTCTGCAGGTAATGACAGCCACAGGTAGTCCCTGAGGGCCATTCCGACATCTCAGGCCTTGTACAGACTGGAGGTGTTGATGAGCTGCCTTGGAGCGGGGGAGGAGGGATGCAAAGGTGGTCAGGCCTGGTGAGATTCAGAGCATGTGTGACCACAGCTTTTCCTGTCAAGGAAGGCAAGTGTCAGAAACGCCCAGCGCGCTCGCAAGCAGGCACGGACACCTCGAGGGTGCCACCTAGTGACAGCATGGCAGGAATACAGCTCTGTCTTCAGGCTTCAAAGTTTCCCTTTGCTGGTATCGCTGGACTGAATGGGACTTCTGACCTTTAGCTAGAAGTGCAAAGGGTAGCCAAGGAAAGGGGTTTTGTTTTGTTTACGGAAGCTTGGGGCTTGGGAGAAGAGATGAGATGGGCCCCGGGGTCTAGAAGCGGCAGGGCAGGCTGGGAGCCGACAGCTCCAGTGGCACAGCCTGCCCTGCTATTCTCCTGGGGGGCCGAGGTAAACTTAGGGACCCAGAGCAGCTGTGCTCCTCCTCAACACACACCTTGCCCTGTGGCCAAGGAAGGGGCTTTCTCACATCCAGCTTGGTTGTCTCCCAGTCCTCAGCGATCCTATTGGATTCCGGAATGCTTGTTGCCCCAGTCATTTTCCTCTCTTACCAGAGAGAGTAGTCTCCAGGTGTGAGGTGAGGGTCCCTAAAGCGAGGTTCCCAGGTGAGCCGGATGTGTGGGATGTGCGGTGTGGGAACGTGTCCAGGAGTGAGGGGGGGAGGAAGAGAACGCACTGTAGGGTAAGGGGCGTTCACGGGGCGATAGTGCAGACTTTTTCCTAAAGGGCCAGGTAAGCATTTCAGGCTATGAGTCATACTCAGCCCTGAGTTTGTAGGTGAAAGCTGACATCCCCCACCTCTTAAGGGAATAGGCAGGGCTGTTCCAAAAAACTTTTCAAAAGCTGACTGCCAGCTCGCTGACCATAATTCACCTGACCAGTCCAACCTTACTGCCCAGCTAAACGGCTGTCCGTGCAGCACGGTAAGGCCACAGCCCAGAGATGGCCTCATGTCAACCACTGCCGGGCCCCCGGTACTCGGGGACTACCAGTCGCTCCACTGTCCTCATAGGGCAGGGCCTGGGCCAGCTGTGTGCTTGCCTGCCTATCCTAGGCCTGCGGGTCCGGGGCTGCAGTAGGAAAGGTCAGCGTGTCAAGAAGCACGGCCAGTCTGGACCCCATGTCACTGCTCCCTCCCAGCCCTTCCCCCAGCACTCAGGCCCACACTCACCTGCAGCGGGAGGCTCTGCGCTGTCTCTGCGACTCCCCTGCCTTCCCCTAGGGGGTCTCTCTCCACCTAAGCGCTGCCCCTCCAGCCCCTTCTCGAACAGGAACCCCCTCAGAGACCGGCAGGAGGATGGGACTGAACTGCCCCAAGGACACGCCGCCAGACAGATGACACCCCGGGGAAGGCGAGGTGGCCCGAAGAGGGAGGAGGTGTAACCCGGCACCGGCACCGGGACGCAGGGGCAGGGGAGAGGCCAGGCTGGAACCGACCCCTGCCCGGGGCGGCTAGGCCCGGCCGGCTCCCGCCCGGTACACTCTGCGGGGCCTGCGCCAGCCTTCCCACCCTAGCTCCTGTCCCCACGCAGGTGGCGCCGCCACAAGTGGAGCGCGCGTCGCAGGCTCGGGCTGGTCCCTGAGCGCTCCAGTTACACTAAAAGTGAGACCGGGGAAGATGGTATCGGGGCCGCGCGGAGGTAGCACGAGCTCATCCAACATTGATGCGGCCCCGGATTGCCCTGAGCCCCTCGCAGCGGACGCGGGGTCCTCGCTCCCAGCACTTTTAGAACGGGCTTGGAGGGCAGGCAAGGGTCCTCCGCCCCGCCGCTCACCGCCCACGCTCACGCGGGGACTGCTGGGCCCAGCCATCTAAGCGGATCCCTCCCGCACCGCGCCCAGGCTTCGCCCACCTGCGCATAAACTGCACAGGCGAAGGCTGCTGCCTCAACAGGCTTGCACTGGATTTGCCACCTGGTCCTGGGCCAAGAACACTGTACCCCACCCCTCCACTTCACATACTCCCCCCCCAAAAAAATGCAGGGCAAAAGAGGGAGGGAACTGGCCTCTCTCTCCCTCTCTCTCTTACACACACACATACACACACACACACACACACACAGTCATTTCTCCCCTGAACACATGCTTCCAAATTACACACATTCACACACATCCTCAGGACCACTCTGTGGCTATTCTCCTGTCCTCCTGCAAAGGTTCATAACGCAATACACACCCAGTGTGCATGCACTTCACATGTGCTCTGACTGCTGTGCACACACACAGACGTGCACACTCACAGAAGCCTTTTCCGGAGGAGCCTGACCCCTGCCTGCATCTGCTCTCTCACCGCAGGGGAAGGGAGGAGGGAGCACCAGCCCAAAAGTCAGGCTGTGGAGGGAGGTGTGGGCCTCCCTGTGCATGGTGGGGGCTTGTCCCCTTGAACGTGTGCCATCCCTGCTAGCGCTTGATCTGCAGGGCGGGAGAGGCCATGGCGGCAGAGCTAGGTTAGGATGAAGACTTTGATTGGGAATGTGACTTTGTAACGTGATCGTCCTGGGTCACTGTTACTCTGGTGCTGTCCCTCTCTGACTCCAGAGTCTCCCCACATACTGGACACTTGTACCCCTGACCTGAGCTCTGCGCTCTTCATTCTGACATGAGGTCCCCATCTGCTGACATGGGTCTCTAGCACTGTTCACCTGTGGAAATATGCCACCCCAGGACAACGGCGTGGTCAGGCTGTGCCTGCAAGAGCCAACACCACACACACACACACACACACACACACACACGCAGAGCTTTCTTTGCTCATCTTTACTTTCACTCATTTTTTGGAGAGATTTTTTTTTTTTTTTTTTGGCTATAGGGTGCATGTGCTCACCAGAGAGACAGAGACAGAGAGACAGAAAGCAGGAAATTACACCCCAGAGGGGGTGCCCACACCACAATCCCTTCTCCTCCATTCTCCTCTTGTGATTTTGGGCACACACGCACAAGCACTTGGCGTGGGTTTCAAGCCTCTGGGTCCAGGGACACAAACTGTGGTTGGCCACGTGGGAGTCCAGTGATGTAGCCATTATGCCATCTGCTGGTCCCAACTCATCTTTTTTTCTTTTTCTTTATTTTTTTAACAATTATTTTATTTAACTTTATTTATTTATTCATTTTTAATTTGACTAGAGAAGTGCAGAGTGAAGAAAGAGAGGAAAAGTAAGAAAGCAAGCTGCCAGGTCCAGGACTTGAACTATATAGTCAACCATGTGGGAGTCCAGCACTCTTAACCACCATGCCACCTGCCAGCCCCCTCATCTTTATTAAAAAAAAAATAATAAGATTTTTGCTATAGGGTATGTGCCCACTGGAAAGACAGAGAAACACAGTGAGAGAAAGAAAGTGAGAAACCATGGCCACACTGCAGTCCCTTCTCCAGTCTCCTCTTGGGATTTTGGGCACACACACACACGTGCCTGGTGTGAGTTTCAAACTGCTTGGTCCAGGACTCAAACTGTGGTCAGCCATGTGGAAGTCCAGTGCCTTAACCACTATGCCACCTGCTGGCCCCATCTGCTCATCTTTGAGAGGCAGAGAGAGGCTGACTGGGAACACATACCTGAACACAAAGATCTAATTTCCGCACTTTCAGGACCATCCCCACCACTCAGGATGAAGAGAAAAGGTGTGTGAGCACAGGCTGGGCTAGAATCGCCCAGCTGGGACCCAGGCTCACCTGGCAGTGACCTATCACCAAAGCACAGGATTTTCCAGAGTGAAAGTATAAAATATCAACAAGTTACCCATGAGCCCCTGCATGGCAACTGTTCTCCAGATTACAGGCACCGCCAGCCCTTCTTTCCCCCTCTGGTCACAGATGAGGTGTCCCTGTCCCAGGATCTTTTTGCCTGTGTTTGAATGCATCCTGTGACCCTACCTGGGAAACCACAGTATTAGGTCATTCTAAACCCCACTGTGGGCGAATCCCAAAAGAGTTGAGAAGTCCATCTCACCTCCATAACTGGCTCTTCTCCTCACCCCTAACCACCCCGAGCTCCACTCACATCAGCTGCTTGGGAGATAGACCACCTCTCACTTGCTTCCTTCTGAAGTTATATCTCAACGACCCTCTATAGCACCACTCCCATTTGCCCCCACCCGGCCCAGTCATCTTGGCCCTGTTCTGCTAAAAATCCATCAAAAGAGAGTAGCTGGGGATCAGATGGTGGTGCAGTGGTCAAACACAATGCTCTCTCTGTGAGGCAGTCCCACATAAGAAGGTTTCCTGTTCAAGTCTAGAGACGTCCCTGAGTACACCAGGAACATAGCTGTCCATGACCTGGAGCTGACTGAAGCCTGGGACTGGATTGTGGCATCAGAAGTCTCTTGGAGGTGCTGTCTCTGTGTGTGTCTCTGCCTCTCTCACTCATGGAAGAAAGGAGGAAATAAACTTTAAAAAGAGAGAGTAGCTTTACTCAGAAAGAGCTGAAATGAAAGTAGGGCCTCTTGGGACCAGCAGTTAGCGTGATGGCTATGTCGCTGGACTCCCATGTAGTTGACCGCGGTTTGAGTCCCGGACCTGGTGGCTTAAATTCACGCTGGGCGCTTGTGCATGCGTGCTCAAGAGTAGAATGAAGGAGAAGGAATTGCAGCGTGGTTATCCCCCCAGGGGGTGATTTCTCGCTTTCTATCTCTCTGTCTCTCTCTGTCTTCCTGGCGAGCACATGCGCCCTATAGCAAAAACCTCTCCAAAAAAAAAAGAGAAAGTAGGGCCTCCAGCTACCCACCTCTGGGGACCACCCAGCCTCCCGAGTCCAGCAGCCCCCAAACTGGCATTGGTACGGCAGGATCTCAATCCCAGCCCACCCTATTTTCAGCCCCTCCACCCTGGCTTTGCCAACTACAGAATACCGAGGCCACAGGATATCAGGACTAGAAGAGTGCTGGTAACTACTTTGTCCCATTACCTGTGGGAAGACGGGCCCAGGGGCCATGTGGCTTTCCCAGGGCCAGAATGGGGATTAATAGAGGAGTCATATCAAATCCTGGACTCCTGCCTCTCTTCACCGTACTCTTTGGAAGACATCTTCCTCCCTCATGAAACCAAGTGTACAGATCGTAAAAGTAACACTTCCTCATCTCTGAACGAGCTGCCCGTGAGGCTAATACCCACAAGGGTTAGCCTGGCTGCTCCTGCCCAGCCTCTTCCAACTTCTCTACTGATTCTCACCCACCAGCAGTGGGGACTGGCGCTGGCTGGGCTCATCCCTGCAGGCTCCTTTGCAACAGTCTCTCCACCACTGAGACATGGGCCCAAGTCCTAGGCGTGGATGTCTGTTTTAGTGTCCTAATATACTTCTGAAGTCTCCACTGAGGCAAAAGGCCCAGTCCCTCTTGAGGGAGTTAAATTTTGTCACCCTTGCCTCAGGCACTGGCAAAGATCCCCAACCCAAGTCCCCATCTAAACCTGCTTCTTATCCCTAACCTGGAGGCCCTGCAACTGTGCCCCCTCACCCAACTGGCCCGACTGGTGCATATCTGGACTTCATTAGGCATGTGTCTTCAAGGTGGGACTGCCTCCCTACGTACAATCCTGACCCACCTTGGCCTCCTTCCCTGACTGTCCCCCGTCCTCACAGAGCTCCTGAGGACCTTGGGACGGTGCCTGCCTAGGTCATCACATCTATCCTTGTAACTAGAAAATGCTAATTTTCGGATTCAACAGGACAGAAAGTCCTGATGGTAGAGGAAGGCCCCTGTTAGGTGCCAGGTAAGAGCAATAGCTAATGGTCAAATAGCACTTACTCCACATTTAGTAAGCCTTAGACACAGCAACTCACCTAATCCTTACAACAACCCTGAGTGGGTACTATTATTGTTTCCTCCAGTTTAGAGATGCAGAAAGAGACTCAAGCAATTAAGTAGCTTCTCCAAGGTCATGCCTGTACCATGCAAGTGATCTGAGTACCGTGGAGGAGACAGAAATAACTTTCTGGAACGTAAGAAAGCAGAAGACAGCTCTGAATCTGACCCCACTCCTCCCAAACTCTCCACTCTGTAACAGTTGGGTTCAAAAACCTGGAGAGCCCCTGCTAGGTGCCAGGTAATAATAATGATAGCCAACAACCGAATAGCACCTATTCCACCTTTACTAAGTTGATTTCTAAAAACAAAGCACACATTTTGTGACTGTTAAATTCTCCCAGAATTGTAAAGTACAGCTTAGTAAAAAGGCAGAAAATACAAAATAGGTGTGAGTAAAATTAAGATGATGTAACTAAATAGAAATATATACCATATTCATGGCTAGAAGGCCCAATATTACTAAGATGTCAGGTCACCCCAAATTGATCTACAAATTCAACAAAATTCCAATAAGCATTTTTTTGGGGGTAGAACTCATAGCCAAATTAATGTGAAATTGAAAAAGACTTAGAAAAGTCAAAAACAACTTTGAAAAAATAATATACTTGAAGATCCCAAACTATCTGATGTCAAGACTCATTACAATGCTACGGTAATCAAGAAAGTGTGTTATTGCATCAACAAAGACAAATAGATTGGTGGAATGGAATTGAGAGAACAGAGATAATCTTAAAATAAGAACAACTGATTTTTGATAAAAGGGGCATAAGCAATTCAAGGGAAAAAGGTAAGTCTTTTTGATCAATTGTGCTGAAACAACTGTATATCCATTTTTTTTAATGAACCTCGTACCATAGACAAAATGTTAACTCAAAATGGAGCACAGGTCTAAATTTAAAACATAAAATTAGAGAATTCCTAGGAGAAAACCTTTGTCACCTTGAGTTAGGCAATGGTTTCTTTCTCTTTTTTTTTTGGAGAGGTTTTTACTATAGGGCGCATGCGCTCGCCAGACAGAAAGCGAGAAATCACCCCTCAGGGGGGATGGCCACGCCGCAATCCCTTCTCCTCCATTCTCCTCTTGGGATCTTGGGCACGCATGCACACACACCCCGCATGAGTTTAAGCCACCGGGTCCGGGACTCGAACCGTGGTCGACTACGTGGGAGTCCAGAGACATAGCCATTACGCTAATTGCTGGTCCCAGGCAATGGTTTCTTATAAATCTTATATGAAACCAGAAGCTCAATCCAGAAATGAACAAATTGGGTTATAATCAAAAGTAAAATCTTCTGTTCTTGAAAATACATAAGAAAATGAAAAAGAAAAAGAAAACCACTGACTGAGGAAGATACTGCAACATCTTATATGTGATAAAGGTCAGGCATCCACAATGTATAAAGACTTCTCAAAACAATAATGAGGGCTGGCCCTGTGACCAAGTAATTAAGGGAGCAAGATTTTACAAGCTCAACTGTGCGGTTTCAATCCTGGTCCCAGTTGCTTGAAAAACATGCTGGGCATATGTGTGTAAGTGCTCAAAGTCCCGACGGGATGGAGAAATGGAGGAGAAGGGATTGCAGCATGGCTATACCCCATTGAGGGATGCCTCCTCTTTCCCTCTTTTCTCCCTTTGGTCCTTACACATGCCCACTGCTAATTAAAAAAAAAACAAAAACAAAAACAAAAAACAACAACAACAAAAACACCAGTGGTGGGCCACTGGTAGATCCTGGCTCCATCCCAGATTCACAGGGTAAAAAACACATCGGGCTTGTATGTGTGTGTGTGCCCAAAACCCAAAAAGGAGGGAGAAATGAGGAAAGGGTATTGTGGCATTTCTGTGCCGCATGGAGGTTGCTTTTGTGTTCCTTTTCTCTTTCTCTTTCTCTTTCTCTCTCTCTCTCTCTCTCTCTGTGTGTGTGTGTGTCTGGCAAGCACAAGTACCCTCTGGAAAATAAAAACAAAACAAAATTCAATAATAAAAGCACAAACAGGGACCAGCAGTTAGCGTAATGGCTATGTTGCTGGACACCCATGTAGCTGACCGCGGTTTGCGTCCTGCACCCGGTGGTTTAAACTCACACTGGGCGCGTGTGCATGCCCAAGATTCATAGAGGAGAATGGAGGAGAAGGGATTGTGGCATGACCATCTCCCCTGGGGGATGACTTCTCACTTTCTGTCTCTATCTCTTTGATGAGAGCACATGCCCTATAGCAGATTTCTTGCTTTCTATCTCTCTGTCTGTCTCTGTCTGGCTGGCAAGCGCATGCGCCCCATAGCAAAAACCTCTCCAAAAAAAAAGCACAAAGAACTAAATTTAAAAACGGGGAAACTATTTTAGTATAAACGTCTCCAAAGAAAACATTAATAATATATGATGAAAAAAACATATGAAAATATACTCAGCAGCATTAGTCATTAGGTAAATGCAAAATAAATCACAATGACATACCACTACATGCCTTTAAGAATGGCTAAACTGCACAGCAGAAATGTGTAAGGAGAGAGACCTGCAAGCCATTCTTATTTTTACAACAACCTTCTCTTAAAGCAACTAAACCCTTCTCACAAGAGTGAGAACCCATTCCCTCTTGTGAGGCAGCATTAATCTATTCATGATGGTGGTGCCCTCCATGATCCAAACACCACTTACTAGGTCCCACCTCTCAAAGGCCTCACCCCCTCCCAATGCCATGACACAGGGGACCAAGCTTCCAGGTCATGAACCTTCGGGGGTGCAAACCACAGCAATAGAATACTATTCAGCAATGGAAAGAAAAGATGACTGACTCTTGGGAGAATGTCAAAATAATTATGCTGTGTGAATGAGGCCACAAGAAAAGGTATTGCCTGAGTGATTCCATGAACAAAAAATTATAGGAAATGCAAACAAATCGTATTTGTGGTTTTCTGAGGATGATGGTGAGAGGTTCTGAGACTGGGATAGGAACAGAAGGGAAGTCTGACAAGGAGGAACAGAGACACACCTGCCTTGCTGTTCCCAAACACACTGGATACACTTTTACCTCAGGACCTTTTTCCTTGCTGCTCCCTGCCATGAAACATTCTTCCCCACTAGCCATGGGATTCCTTCCTCACTTTTCACCTCTCTATTGAAATAGCACCTTATTAGAAAGAGTGCCCCGGCCATACTGTATGACACAACACATTCACCACCATCCCCTCAACGGTCAGACTCTGTCCTTACTCCATTTTATTTTTCTTCTTTACACTCCTCATATTATGTAAGTCATTTAGCACTACATATTTTTGTTTTTGTTTTGTTTTGTTTTGTCATTTGTTGTTTATTTTGGAGAGGTTTTTGCTATAGGGTGCATTTGCTCACCAGAAAGGCAGAGAGACAGAAAGCGAGAAATCACCCCCCAGGGGGAATGGCCACACCGCAATCCCTTCTCCTCCATTCTCCTCTCGGGATCTTGGGCACACATGCACACCTGCCCAGCGTGAGTTTAAGCCACTGGGTCTGGGACTCGAACTGTGGTCGACTACATGGGAATTCAGCGACATAGCCATTACACTAACTGCTGGTCCTGACATGTTTTTGTTTTAAGGTTTTGTTTTTTTAAAATTTTTTTATATTAATTAATTAATTTATTATCATAATCTTGTTTATATTACATTGAATCACATATAACTTTACAGTGAGGTTCATTTTTAAATTTTTTTGGTCTACCTCCCTCCACTAGACAGTAAGAACTTTGAGGCCAGGGTCTTTGTTTCGTTCACTGCTCTGTCTCTAGTACCTAAAATGTTGGCTGGCATTTAGGAAGGGCTCAGTAAACACATAACTGAATGAACAGACCACCATGAGAGGCAAGTGCTATTATTATGTTTATAGATGGGGTTAAGTCATTTGTCTTGAGTCACTTGACCAACAATTGTGGGAGCGAGGCTTCAAAGTCGGGTTACTGAGACTCCCAAAACCCAAGTACTGAGCATTTATATTACTTGTCTCAGAGTCTGAGAAACCAAACTCACAAACAAGTAATCAAACAACAATGCAGTTAGAGCAACTGCCTCTGGAACAGACACCAATTCCTTCCTTCTGGAGGATAATCAGGCAAGAGCAAAAATGTGAAACCAGCAACTTCTCTTCCAGGAATTATTATAATAAAATAGTCAGACATGGAGGGAAGAAATGTTACATGCACAAGGATGTTGTTGCAGAATGGTTTATAATAGCAAAACCTGGAAACGACAAAAGAGTCCCCATAAGGGAGAGAGTGAAGTGGGAGAGAAGTGATGTGGTCTCGGGAAGTGACAGAAGATCATGCCTGATGTGATCAGTGTGTCTAAAAAGAGTAGGAGGCAAGACCATTTGCTTAGAGTATGGGGGTGTGGGTAAGGAGGTGTCTTCAGAATGCTTAAGGGTTTGAGGAGCTCTTGGGAGTGGAGCTAACCAGGGAGAAGTAAAAAGATTGACAGATGGTGTAGGTGTCCCAGCTGAGGATGAAGACAATGCAGGTGGTGACAATCTGCGTAGCTATATGGTTTTGTGGTAGTGTGTGGTGCCATGAAAAGAAAGGGGATGGCGTTTCTAACACGGATCACACAGGGCTGGAGTGCTGAACAGGTGTAACAGAATAGAAAGTGCTAGAGTTAGCGATTGAAATAATCTACCATGAGCTGAGGTGTGAAGGAAAGGAAAGAGGCCAGGAAAGGGCTTGCAGAACAGCAGAAAAGCCACTAGATGACTCTACGGTGTCATAGAAGGGAGGTGCCTGAGGTCAGAGTGTGGGATGTTAGTGTGAGGTCAGAAGTGAAACGTCCCACTGTTAACATCTAGGACTATTCTGTGAATACCGGAAGAGGTCCAGAGACTCTGAGTGAAGAAGGCTCGTTGACGACAGACATGATACGGGGACTTTTAGGAAAATAACTGGGGCTTGAGCGGAGACAACATGGTTAATGAAGTGCCAAGATGTTGAAACAATGCACTTGATACCTACTTTATGCCAATCATTTAATTTTATCTTCTTAACAATCGGTGGTATAAATAAGAACAGGCAGGAAATAACTAGACTTGGAGAGCTCAGGGCCAATGTCAAAGTTTTAATGAGTTCATGTGGCTGGAGGATGTTGAATAGAGAATATAGAGTCACCAGTGAAGGGTCTGATTTTGAACACGTTGAGCTAGGGGTGTTGGTGGAATATCTACATGGAGATGCCCACAAGCAAATTTAAAGATGTAGGCCTAGGACTTGGCAAAAGCGCTGAAATTAGGGACGTCTATGTTAAAATAATTGAGTTCATAACTGAGACCAAGGGATAGCCTGAGAATAGAATGGACTACTAGGACTTGGCAAAAGCGCTGAAATTAGGGATGTCTATGTTAAAAGAATTGAGTTCATAACTGAGACCAGGGTATAGCCTGAGAATAGAATGGACTGGAACAGAATGGAAGAGAGGCAAGCTTTGTCATGCATTTATATTTGGGGAGTGGGGGCCAAAAGGAGTCAGTAATTTTAAAAATGGAGACAGCACATTGTGGTAGATTATAAAAGTGACCATACGTAGTATGTAGCTCCTCCCTTTAAGAAATAAGGCTTATTTTTCCCAGTGGCTGGCGTTTTGAATACAAAATGGCAGAATGATGTTGTGCAAGTTCCAAACTTAGGCCTCAAGAGGCCTTGTAGCTTCTGTTTTCTGGCGGGGAACCCTTCCACCACCACGTGAACAACACTGAGTGAGTCTCCTGGAAAAGAGAGACAAATTCAGCCCAGAAAGGCTGAGCCTTGCCCAGACCACAAAAAACACCAGCTGAGCCCAGCCCAAATTTCAGAATCTCTTTTTAATGAGAGAGAAATATAGGTATTTTTGATAGGGACTTGCCATCTCATAACCTTCCTGCCCCAGGCTTCTAGTTTCTATGATCACAGACACAAGCCACCATGCAAGCCTCTTTATGCTGTTCTGGAAACGAAACCTGGGTCTCCCCTGTGGTTTCAGCTACCACGCAGCAGTGCCCTCCCACTTGCACCATTGCAGCTAGGCCTGATCAATAGAATCTTGAACTAACTGAAACTGTAGTTATTTAAGTCACTAAGTTTAGGCCTGGCTTTTCACATAGCAATAGGTAATTGAAGTACATATTGCCACAAAAGCACAAGGGAAAACCCACTTAAAATAAACACACTGAGGAGTTCAACTTGAGTGGGGCCTTGAAGAGAGGTTTCCCAAGTTCGAGAATGTGGGGCAGAACAAGGTTGAAATACAAGGGTTAACTACTTTTTTAAAGATTTGTTTTATTTAATTTTATTTATTTGTTTATTTTAATTTGGCCAGAAAGGGACAGAGAAAGAGAGAGAGAGAGAGAAAGTGAGAAAGCAAGCACCAGGTCTGGGACTTGAACTGTGGTCCACCATGTGAGAGTCTAGCACCCTTAACTACCATGCCACCTACCAGCCTCAACAAGGGTTAACTATTAACAATGATCACTGGGGCTGGCAGGTGGCATGATGTTTAAGGTACTGGACTCCCCACATAGTTGAACGCGGTTCAAGTCCTGGACCTGGCTGCTTATTTCTCACTTTCTCTTTCTCTCTGTCTCCCTCTGGTCAAATAAAATAAATAAATAAATAAATAAAATTAAATAAATAATTATTTAAAAAACATGATTACTTGTAGGACTGAGGATGAGAATAAAGGCAGGCAGCAGAATCACAGAATTTCACTTTTACTATCTGTATGTCCTGTGTACATGTTGCTGGTGTAATATTTTTAATAGCTTTATTGAGAATTGTGTGATTTTAAAAAATATGGTCATGAGGGGCCAGCAGGTGGCATGGTGATTAAGGTGCTTGACTCCCACATGGCGTACCGTGGTTCAAGGCCCAGACCTGGTGGCCTGAAAACCACACTGGGCATGTGTGCATGCATACCCAAAATCCCAGGAGAAGAATGGAAGAGAAAGGATTGCAGCCTGACCATCCCCCATGGGAAGTGCTTTCTCACTTTTCCTCTGTTTTTCTCTCTTTATCTCTTAGGTGAGTGCACGTGCCCTGTAGCAAAACAAAACAAAACAAAAATATAGTCATGAGTTGCTTTACAACAAAAACATCTGTTTTTTTTTTTTTTGGAGAGTTTTTTTTTTACTATAGGGCACATGCGCTTGCCAGACAGACAGAGACAGAGAGACAGAAAGCGAGAAATCACCCCCCAGGGGGTATGGCTACACCGCAATCCCTTCTCCTCCATTCTCCTCTCGAGATCTTGGGCACATGCGCCCAGCTTGAGTTTAAGCCACCAGGTCCAAGACTCGAACCGCTGTCGACTACGTGGGAGTCCAGCGACATAGCCATTACACCAACTGCTGGTCCCACAACAAAAACATATTTTAAGGGGCCAGTGTGGTTAAGGCACTGGACTTTCACATGGCTGACCAGGTTCAAACATCAGATCTAGCATCTTACTTTCTCTCACTTTTTCTTTCTCTGTCTCTCTCTGGTGAATGTGTGTGCCCTATAGTTAATTTTAAAAATAATACTAATAATACATAAAATTGAATAAATAGGGACCAGCAGCTAGCGTAATGGCTATGTCACTGGACTTCCACGAAGTCAACTGCAATTCAAGTCCCAGACCCAGTGGCTTAAAATTCATGCTCGGCACATATGCCCCAAGATCCCGAGAGGAGAATGGAGGAGAAGGGATTGCGGCATGGCCATCCCCCCTGGGGGGTGATTTCTCGCTTTCTGTCTCTCTGTCTCTCTCTATCTTTCTGACAAGCTCATATGCCCTATAGCAAAAACCTCTCCAAAAAAAATTAAATAAATAATTCTTAAAAAAAAAAAAAACACATTCTAAGAAATGCAACTTTGTCATTGTGTAAACACCGTAGAGTGTCCTTACATAGATCTAGACGGCACAGCCCACCACACACCTAGGCTTTGTGGGAGAGCCTGCGTATGGCCCATCACTGACAGCAACGGTGGTACGCAGCGAATGTCTGCAATTCAATAGTCAGGCTTCCAAAACCAAATACTGATTAGAAAATGGAGCTGGGTGGAACAGAAAAGGGGTTGCAGAGGACAGCCAAGCCAGTTATATCGTAATCACTTGGGATGCTTAACACAACTATGGCACCCAGGGGCCCACCCCTGGATATTCCGATTCATTTCTGGTGAGCGCCAGGGAAGTTGCTTTCTTCACACAGTTCCCAAGGTGCTGGGATTGTCAGGGTGAGAAGAAAAGAGCTAAGGAAACAGAACCCCAGGAAATGTCTTCATTTAGGGGTCCAAACAGCTGAACGATGATTTTCAAGTTCTGTTTCCATGGGAATATTAGGGCCCCCAGAGACACTGACGATACAGTAGTTATTCATAAGACAGCCACAGACATCATCTACTGCATAATTAACTATTCTCAGGCAATATTTTAAGCTCTTTATGCTTATTACTTCATTTAATACTTATAACACTGCCCCATTTTACAGACAAGGAAACTTAGGCCCAGAAAGGAAAAGTGATTTGTCCAAGGATAGCTACTGATAAGTGGAGTCAGGATGTGAATCCAGATTGTCTAATTCCAATCTTTTTGCTTTTGTTTGTTTGCGGGAAGATGATTTAGTTACCACATAGCATCAACTCCATTTTCAGCTTTCCTCTCATACAGGGACCTCTGCCATGTGCTACCACTTACTTCTAGAGTCTAGTCTGTCTCAGCTCCTTCCAGGCCCCCGATACTTGTTAAATACGTGAATGAATGTGCCCTTTGGAATCTGGACACAAATCTATAGACTGTGCTATTTTAAGTTTAATATTTCAGTAAGGTTAGAGTGCTTCTCCACAGACAGCCCTACTTTTCCAAAGGGTAAGTTCACTAGCATTGTGAGGTAGACCCGGGATTGCTCCGGCCGTGCAATGAAGGGCTGATGAGGAAACAGAATCAACCAATGCAGACAGTAGTTTTCCCCAAAGAAGACAATGAAAGCGTAGAAAGGGGCAGGTCTGGTGTCCCTCCTATCTCCAGGGAGACAGGACAAACTTGAACAGGTCTACAGGGGGAGGAGCGATTAGCAGCGGAGAGGGGAAGTAAGGAAGAGCTACAGATGGGAGGACTGGAGACCAGACCTAGAGGGTGAGGAAGGGTCCTAGGGGAATCAGCCTTGGGCTGGAGGGACACCTGCTCCTCTGAATCCATGGAAACGGAAGCTGTCAAAGATGCAGGAAGGGTTTTAACAGAGGAAAAGGAGAGGCGCAAGGGGCAGGGCCTCACACAGCAGCCCAGGGGGTAAAGTTCTCTTCGGCTCCTAACCACTTAGGGCCATGGATCAGAGCATTTTACTCCAAGATTCTGAAGCTCCACAGAGGGACGGGAACTTAAAAACAACCCAAACTAATTACTACCTATTATCATTATGTTTTCATTTACAATAGAGCGGTGGCATTTAGTCCAGCGAAAAAGTACAACATAAACTCGCAATAAATCTGCTACTCTGATTTTTGACTGGCTTTCTGTCGTCCTTATTTTTCTCATTTCTTCAGGGAGGATGATTCCTTCCTCCAGGACAAGTGCGTGGGGAGCACGGCTCCAAACCGCCCCCGCCCGCAGCCGCTTTCCATCCCCGCGGGGCGGGCAGGGAGCCTGGCAACCCGTAGGGTACCCCGACGCCTCCCCTGCGCCCCTACAGCCGGCCTCAGGCTGCCACGCGCCCAGCCAAGCAGGCAGCGACTCGCAGGGCCGGGTCAGCCAGGGCCACTCCGCAGGGCCAGCCTTTGTCCCTGCCAAGGGCCAGCAGGGCGCGGCCCCGGGCGGCGGGGGCGGCACTGCCGGGCAAGGTGCGGCCTGGAACCCAGGGGCGCCCTCCTAGCCCCGCACGCCCACAGATCCGCGCGGGGCTGGGGTGGCGGTGGGAGAGTAGGAGTGACAGCTCGCGGGTGCCAGTGCCGCGCGCTCCGACAGCCCTGCCCCGCAGGTATCAAGGCGCCCCCGCCCGGGGTTCCGAGGGTCCGGGTGCCCAGGTCCTCCGTGGGGTCCTGGGTGCGCACGCCGCTCTACGCCCCAGGCCCGCGTCTCCCAGCGCCCACGCAGGGCCACCCGGAGGGCCGGGGAGCGCGTGCTCCGGCGCGCCCTACCTGTCGTAGCTCCAGCGGCTGTAGGACAGGCTCCGGTGGCTGCTGACTCCCTCCATCGCAGCCTCCCGCCTCGGCTCCCGGCTCCCCGCTCCCCGCTCCCCCGGCGGGCGCGGGGCCGCGGGGG
>NW_006201028.1:22467-44524 GCF_000334495.1 Tupaia belangeri chinensis | reverse complement strand
CGCTCTCGGGCTCGCGGCGGGCCCGGCGGGGGCGCGGGCGGAGGCCTGTACCTTTCGCCCCCCGGGGGGTGACCCCCTCCGGCTCTGCCAATGACGGGGACGCTAGGGCTGCGGGGACCCAGGCCCGAGGGGGCCCCTCCCCCGCGCTCGGGGCACGCGGGCCGCGGGGGCGCGGCTGCGGCAGCCGGGACTGCTTATTTATTTATTTCCGAGGAGTGCTCCACATCGCCATGGCAACCGCCCCATCTTTTCGGGCGTCGCTAGGGCACCGCTGCTTTTCGAACCTTCCCGGGACCCGGGCTGCTAAGAAACTGCTCCTTCTGCTCGCGTGGGTGCCCCGCGCGCACTCTCCCTCCTCAGACCCTTCTGCAGGGCTGCCCCTCTTTCCCCACGGGGGAGTCTGATTCCGTCCGTCCCTTCCCACCTTCCGTCATCAAGGTATCCCCTTCTCTGGAGTGGGAAAACCCATCCCCCAATAGCCTAGTTCCCGGCGCTTCCCCACCCCGTCTAATCCAGCGTAGAAGTCTTTTAACCACAGTACCCTCTTCTCCAAATTGCCTCCTCCCTACCCCGAATGGAAATCCACTTTGCTCCCTCTCCCCCACCCAGGCCAGCTCTCTGGCATATTGTGGCCCAGCTCTGCGAACATTCCCATTTCTAGGCCACCTCGTTCTGTTTATGTCCCTTTGTGCTTTCCTTTCATTACAACTGGGAACCTTTTGGAAAAAATCCAGTTGTCTTGGCACAACCACGGGAGAGTGTCTTTTTTGTCTGTAGCTGGCTGACGGCGACTCTGGCAGGCTTTGGAGAGAGGGGCCCGCCTGGCAGGGCGGGACGGGGCGGTGGGGGGAGGCTGGCCCAGGGCCTTCAGCTTCCCAGGCCCTTCACCTGCCCTCCCCCACCCTGGGCTGCAGGCTTTGGGGATTTGCAGGTGTAATCTTCTTGCAGAGGTCAAAGAAGCCTAAGAAGGACCTTTCCATGCAGAGGTTGTGGGGAGGCTGTTAAACTTCTTGCTGGGGTCAGGGTAGGGGGGTGGAGATGCCAAAGTTCCCTTGAGGCGGGGATCTAGGGTAGGGTGTGAGCGTCTCTAATCCAAGGATCCCACCAACTCCTGTAAAAGCAGATTAACCCCATGGGCTACCCACGTGCAGCGCACCTGTCGCATCTAGTTCACAATTTTCTTTTTATTGAATACACGGACAACACTTAGAACTTGGGAGATTTAATAGACATAACTTTCCATCATCTCTTGAGTACTGAGAAAACTTAAGAATGCTGGACTTGCCTTCAGCGTGACAGGCACAAGGCACGGAGCAGGGGACTTGTATTCTCCCATTGGCCACAGTCTTTGCTCACATAACTGCCTGGCCCAGTAGCTTTTGAGCTTGCCAGCCCATGCAATTCAGTCATCATCAAAGTTTCCCATCTGTCCCTCAGAGCTGGCCAAAGTGGGGGAGGGGGAGAGTCAGGGACTTCACAGAGTGCTGTATATATACCAAGCAGATACTGTTACTGCCGGTTGTGGAGTTTACAGACTGACTTGCTAGGACTGCCTTCCAAACGGAACCACTATTTCTGGACCTTGTCTTGGTGGTGAGACTTTTGGTATTCCCATGACTTCGAGAGTAGTGGATTGGGATTCTAGTCCCAACAACTAGAATCAACTTCTTGAGACTACGTGAAGCCTCATTTTATCATCTGGGCTGGAGTTAGGAGTGAGCTTCCCTATCTGGAAAATATATGGGAATCTGTGGGGTCTCCCACAGAAACTGCAAACTGGAAGCCATGGCTGCTGACCTGTATGCTATAAGAAAAGACCGAGGATGTCCTTTCTCCACAGGACTGATGATGGAAAACCAATAGAACTTGAGAAGGAACTGCCTCAAGAAGAGAGCTCCAGGGACCAGCAGTTAGCGTCATGGCTATGTCACTGAACTCCCATGTAGTCGATCGCAATTCAAGTTTTGGACCCAGCAGCCTAAACTCACGCTGGGTGCGTGTGCGTGCGTGCCCAAGATCCTGAGAGGAGAATGGAGGAGAAGGGATTGCTGCGTGGCCATCCCCCCTGGGGGTGATTTCTCACTTTCTGTCTCTCTGTCTCTCTCTGTCCTTCTGGCGAACACATGACCTATAGCAAAAACCTCTCCAGAGAGAGAGAGAGAGAGAGAGAGAGCGCTCCTGCTCCCTCCAGCAGCCATGCCCTACTTTATTTATTTATTTATTTATTTATTTGAGAGGTTTTTGCTATAGGACATTTGTACTCACCATAAAGACAGAAAGAGACAGAGAGAGAAATCACCCCCCAGGGGGAATGGCCACACCACAATTCCTTCTCCTCCATTCTCCTCTTTGGATCTTGGGCACACATGCACACATGCCTGGCACGAATTTAAGTCACTGCGTCCAGGACTCGAACTGCGGTTGACTACAAGGGAGTCCAGTGACATAGCCATTATTCCAACTGCTGGTCCCATGCCATGCCCCACTCTAATCCATGCTAGCTCAGAACCTGCAGTCAGAGAGGTCTCCTGAGGCTGACATTGGGCACTGACTGCTGGGCCCCTGAAACTTGCTTTGGAGAAGATAGTAAGTAGTACACACAGATTCTGCCTCCCCAGGAATCCAGTTAATTGGCACAAGAGTTTTATAGCTGTAAGAGCCAATAACAGGTGTGCTGGTCTCCCAGACCCCTACTTTCAATACTGACACCCCTAGAAATGCAAAGAAGATGATTGGGGCCAAATGCCCTAAGCCAGAGTTGTAAGCTGATATTGCTAGAGGAGTTCTGGGCTAGGCTGACGGGAGAGCCTAATAAAGCCCCAGAGAAAAGACCCTTGATCCTTATCAATGCCAGAAGCAGTGTGTTAGCATTCTATGAGAGGGGGCTGTGCAGCAGGTTTTTTTTTTTTTTTTTTTTTTAGAGGTTTTTGCTATAGGGTGTGTGCACTCGCCAGACAGAGAGACACAGAGAGACAGAAAGCGAGAAATCACCCCCCAGGGGGGATGGCCATGCCGTAATCCTTTCTCCTCCATTCTCCTCTCGGGATCTTGGGTACGCACACACATGCGCCCGACATGAGTTTTAAGCCACTGGGTCCGGGACGCGAACCGTGGTCGACTACGTGGGAGTCCAGCGACATAGCCATTATGCTAACTGCTGGTCCCTGTGCAGCAGTTTTAAAGCATAGCAGTAAAATCATGGACGTTTCTCTCACTGACACATAAGATCTGCTACCTCCACTTGAATCTGGATGCAATGTAACCTCTGAGGTTAGAAAATAAATAGCCCTTTGGTGCTCCTTCTTTACTGGAGCCGGAGCTTCCAAGTCAGAGGTCCGAATACTGTAATGCTGCCATGTTGTGAGGAAGTCTAAGCTACAAAGAAGTCATATGGAGGTGCTTCAGTTGACAGTCCCAGCTCTGTCCAGTCTTCGAGTCACCATGACTAGGCACAAGACATGAGTGATGAGTGTTTGGATGATTTCGGTCCCTTGCATTTGAATCATCTCCAGCTGCTTGAGTCTTCCGAGCTCAGCCCCACGCATCATAGAAGAGAGACCTTGCTGTGCCCTGAGTTGACCCAGAGAAGTTGTGAATATTTTGAAGTGGCTGTTTTATATCATAGGTAACCAGGCAGGCCAAATCCATTTCAGAATAGCTGGTTCTTTTTTCTTGGAAACTGATTACTGGATCTCATGGTTATGATAGGAAGGATCCCAATTAGCCTCCAAAGAAGAGCTACAAGGAAACTGGTTTGCTTTGCATAGTAAAGCAATAGGAATTTAGGAATTTTCTTCTGATAGCTAAATGATTAGTGTTAGGAGTAAGGTTGGGACTGGGAGAAGGGAGAATACAAGAGAAAGGCCTGGGTGGAAAGAGAGCCAAATGGCACAAGTTTGGACTCCAAGAGGGAAAATCCCTGATGAGACATTCCTGGAGTAGGAATGGCCAAGGAACCCAAAGAATTAAGATGATTAGGTTGGTTCCTGATCCTTGGTTTTGCTCTATTTTCTCCAAGTCTTCATTAAAACCTGATATGTATACACCATCAGTTTCTATGAGTGATGCTTTGAGAATGCTGAAGGGGGACGCGGTCTACATGTGGGACAAGTAGAGTAGAAGGGAGATGGCAACTCCAGCATTGTGCTGAGATTAGGAATGAAGTTGGGAGCAGAAATGCAAAGGCAAAAGAGACTAGGATAGCATGTCCTTTCCTGGAAATTCTTGCACATATTAGCAAGGACACTAGATTTCTCCAAATAAAGAGAAACAGGCTAGAGATAGCCTATCTGTTTTTTTGTTTATTTTATTTTAGATTTTTAAAATATTCAGTCACTGAATATCTTTATAGCATGCAAAGTGAATTTTCCCAGCATGAACACACTGTATATTAGACTAGTCAGATATTATCATACACATTATCATCAACAGATAATTTTCCATTTTTCTGTCTCTTAAATGTTTTGCTCCTTTTTTTCCCTTGATTCTCTCCCTCTCACACCTCCACATTTCTCACCTTCCTCTCACACTGTCTCTAGTATAAACAGTTGCTCTCCACAGTTTTATACTTTCCAATCTTTCAGTTTCTACAATAGAGTGCAGACATTTGGTATATATTAAGTGGGGACATACAGTATCTTTTTTTCCACAGTCTGACTTGCTTCATATAGCATTAAATCTTCCATATTCATCCACTTTTTATCAAATACTCTTTTTTTATGACTGAGTGGTATTCCACAGCGTACATGTGCCACACTTTTTCTATCCATCGCTGTTCTTGGACATTTGAGTTGATTCCATTTCTTAGCAACTGTGAATAGTGCTGCAATGAACATGGATGTGCAAGTGTTTTTCCAACTGAGTGTATTCCTATCCTTTGGATAGATACCCAGGAGTGGAATTGTTGGGTCATGTGTTAGTGCTATTTTTAGGCCTTGGCCATATTGTTCTCCACAATGGCTATACTACTTTACATCCCCAAACAGTGTAGGAGAGTTCCCTTTTCACCACAGCCACACCAGCACTTATCCTTCCTCCCTCCCTCCCTCCCTCCCTCCCTCCCTTTACACTCGCCAGAAAGACAGAGAGAGACAGAGAGAAAGAACATGAGAAATCACCCCCTAGGGGGATGGCCATGCTGCAATCCCTTCTCCTGCATTTGCCTCTCAGGATCTTGGGCACATATACATTGCTTTCTTCAATTCTAACTCAGTTTAATCATTGCTGGTATATAGAAATGCTACAGAGTTTTGTATGTTGATTTTTGTATGCTGTCATTTTTCTGTATTCATTCATCACGTCCAGTTGTTATTGTTATTTTGTAGATTCCTTTTGGTTTTCCATGTATATAATTGTGTCATCTGCAAATAAAGACAATTTCACTTCTTTCTCTATTTGGATGCTTTTATTTTATTCTCTTGTTTGATTGCATTGGCTATGACTTCCACTAATACACTGAAAAGAAGTGGAGAAAGTAGGCAGCCTTATTTTGTTCCGGATGTTGGCTACGGGTTTTTAATAGAAGGCTTTTATTATGTTGAGAAATGTCCCTTCTATGCTGATTTTGCTGAGAGTCTTAATCAGGAAGGGATGTTATTATCAAATGCTTTTTCTGCACTGATTGATATGATTATATGGTTTAAAATTTTTCCTTCTGTTAATATGATGTATTACATTTATGTTTTTGCATATATTGAACCATCCTTGCATCCTTGCATCCCTGAACAAAGTCCACTTGGTCATGGTGTATGATCTTTTAAAAATGTGTCATTGGGTAGGATTTGCTAGTATCTTGTTGAGAATTTTTACTTCTATATTCATCAGAGATATTGGTTTGTAATTTTCTTTTTTTTGGTCATGTCCTTGTCTGTGGTGGGGATCAGGGTGATGAAGGCTTTGATATAGTCTATTTGAATGTTAAATTCTGTTAAAGGAAAGTAACCTCAGAAAGTTGGAGGGCATGGGGCTCTTTGTGAAGATATCTGACTGGTGGTCCTGGCTGCCCTCCAGTAAGGAAGAATCCTTCAGTCATGCCCAGGCCAAACTGTCCAATGCATTTCTTTCTTTCTTTCTTTTTTTTTTTCTTTTTTGGAGAGGTTTTTGCTACAGGGCACGTGTGCTTACCAGAAAGACAGAGAGGCAAAAAGTGAGAAATCACCCCCCAGAGGGGATGGCCACACCACAATCCACTGCAATCCCTTCTCCTCCATTCTCCTCTCAGGATCTTGGGCACGCACACATACGTGCCTGGCGTGAGTTTAAGCCTCCGGGTTCGGCACTTGAACTGCGGTCGACTACATGGGAGTCCAGGGACATAGCCATTACACTAACTGCTGGTCCCTCCAATGTACTTCTGAGAAAGCAAATAAGCAAAGGAGAAACTCAAAACCAGAACCCAGGACCAAGGGTGTTCCATGGCAGAATGAAGGACAGGGACCTGATAATCTGTCATCAGTAAATAAACTTTGGAGGAAAAAATATTCTTTGGTGCATCAGAGATGGAGATCTCTAAAGAGAAACTACCCCTAATAGTAAAACAAGGTCCATGCTCTCCAAAGTAAAACTCTGGGAAAAAGTGCTGCTGCCCAGAGCCAAGTGCACTCTACACTGTGCCCTAAGGTCCACCTTTTCCCTTTAGTTTCTGTCCCCACTGTTCCCATTACAATTTATCCCAAGAGGCAATGCTCTCCTTTAACGCTCTGGTCCTGGTGGACATAATCTTTGTGTGCCCCTATTGTAGCTATGATGGGCTGGATCATGAAGACCTCTTTCATTTTAGCAAAACAGCAACACAAATAGATCCATTACATGAAATGGTCCAGGAACCTGCACCATTCTCTGGTCATCTGCACATGTCTATACTGATCCCCAAAGTGAACTCTTCTACAGGATGAATTCCCAAGACATCCTGACACCTGCATGTCCAAGGTCAGGAGGCAGAGATGCCTATTTCTGTTCTGAGAGATGATGGGCTTCATTTATAAGCGACTGGCACTTTGAATGACCTCACCAATTGATGAGCCACATCTACCTCTATATTCAGTGTGGTGGCTTCACCATCTGAGGTCCAACTAACAACCACACTGCAATCTCACTCATTGACCTCGACTATGGGCTGTATATTAGTGTCTCCATAAAATGCGTATGTTGAAACCCAACTCCCAAGGCAATGGTATTAGAAGATAGATCCTTTGGGAGATGATTAGATCTTGAAGGTGCACCCCTCATGAACAGTATTAGTATCCTTATAAAACAGACCCAAAAAATCCCATTTCACCATGTAGACACAGAGAGGAGACGAATTTCTATGAAACAGAAGCAATCCCTCACTAAACAGTGGATTGGATTTGCTGGCACCTTGACACTGAACTTTGCAGGCTCCAGAACTGTGAGGAAAAAAATTCTGTTGTTTGTAATCCCCCCAGGTTATGGTGCTTTTGTTATAGCAGCCCGAACAGACTAGGACAACCTTGTTCCCATCTCTCCACTCCAAACACACCAAATGGAAGGAAGTTTTCACACAGAACACCTGCTCGGGCCTTCTGAATCCTTAGGTCTTTCTGCAAGTGATGAAAGGCGTGGAGATAGGGGTCTGAGGGATCCATGTAAAATGACAGGTAAATTTTCTTTTCTTTTTTTTTAAAGAATTATTTTATTTAACTTTATTTATATTTTAAATATCTGACTGGGGGGGGAGAGAAAAAGAGGGAGGGAAGGAGGAAGGAAGGAGAGAGAGAGAGAGAGAGAGAGAGAGAGAAAGAAAGAAAGAGAAAGCAAGTTGCCAGGTCTGGGGCTTGAACTATGGTGCTAAAGGTAGGACAATCAATGAAGGAAGAGCCCTGAAGGGCCCTCACTCAGTTTCATTTCCTTAGCTTGGTGTCAGAAAAGTCCATAGAAAGTTATGGGCTCCCTACAAGGGAGATGAAAGGGCTAAGAGGGCTGGAAGATCTAAATGGGCTTCAGTGTTTGGGTGAGGAGGATGCCATGTATAGTGACCAGAGAGGTCATAGAGGGATGGCAAACATCAACAGAGGTGCTAGAGATGAGTTAGTTCATATGGAGAAGGTATTTATGATCAGATACTTTCCTCTCCATAGGTGACGGGATGATACAGAAATCCCTCTCTTAGGAGTTTAGGAAAGGAAGGAAATGAAGGTGTCAGGAGCCCCCAGGGTCCTCAAGTTTGACAATTTGCTAAAAGGACTTGTAGGACTCAGCTATAGTTATACTGCTGGCTATGATTTATTACAGTGATAGAATTCGGTTTTAGTGTCTACAAGACCAATCTCAGACTTCATGGTTCACTAGAATTTATGAGACTCAGAAAAAGCTGTTTTATTCACAGTTATGGTTTATTGCAGTGAAAAACCACAGACTAAAGTCAGCAAAGGGAAAAAAGCTTTGGGGGTAAACCCAGGATAAACCATACAGGTTTCTAGGTAACCTCGCCCACAGTGTTGCATGAGGACTCACTAATCAGAAAAAGCTGTTTTATTCACAGTTATGGTTTATTGCAGTGAAAAACCACAGACTAAAGTCAGCAAAGGGAAAAAAGCTTTGGGGGTAAACCCAGGATAAACCATACAGGTTTCTAGGTAACCTCGCCCAGTGTTGCATGAGGACTCACTAAATTCTCCCCACAATATGGGACAACATGGGCAAAATGATGCCAATCAGAGACACTCATCCAAGCCTTGGTGTCCAAAGTTTTAAAGGAGGAGTCAGTTACGTGAACAAGCAATGCTTATCACACTAACACCCCTTCCAAAAGCCACCAAGAGCAAAAACAAGGGTTTCTCATAAACCATTTTGTTGGGAGAAACTTATTTGGTCAAACTGGTATGGCATGGCCCAAGGCCTCAGGCACACAGGATCACTCTCATCAGGTAGGATAGTCCAAAGGCCCAGCAAACCCAGCAAATGAACTTTTCTCTAGAGGAATGCAGAGCCACTTTGTTCACCTACACAAACAGCCATAGGCACTAGGAGTTTACTTCTACCCTTGACCTTTGCCTAATACCGGACAGGGGCAGGGGTGAGCAAGGACAGCATACTTGCCCTCCACCAGACAACTCACTGTAATGTGTACTCTGCAGCTTCCCTGTAGGGGCTGGTTGATTCCAATCTCTGTGGGGCTCTGCCTGAGAACACTGTCTTGCTTGACCTCCTCCTGTTTCTTGTTTTCCAGCACTCACTGCTTTCTCTCCCCTAGCAGCACGTCAGTGGTGTGCCGGAGCGGGCCAGTTACCCAGAGTCGATTGTTCAACTCTTCCCAACTCCATGTTCAGAGATGTCCTGGTGGTAGTATTTACCATGGGGTAATGGGGTATTCATGGAAAATGGCAAATGGTGTAAATCAAGTCTTATTTATGTTCTTTCCAGAGAGCTAGCTGTTAATCATTTGTCATCACACCACTGGTACCTGTATCTGCGTATTCATTTCAGAATCATCTTCTGGAGGACCCAACCTAAGAAAGGAACTAGCTTGGCAGTTTATTGAGGCTAAGGGAGAGAGAATGGAATAAATTTGTTATATGATACCAGAGAACCCACCACCTATTTAAGTCCTAGATGTGGACTAAAGCCAGAAGGGCATCTTTATCAGGTTCAAGCTAAAGTGCCAGCTACGGTTAAGGGTCCTAACCCAACTTTAGGGTTCTTTGACCTGACAGAGCAATGGTGCCAGAGGTACCTGGACCTGTTAGATAAGACTGTGTGGAAGAGCTAGCAGTTGACGTGGTTAAGGCACTGGATTACTGCAGTTTGAGTCTTGGACTTAGTGGCCTGTTTTCTCACTTTCTTTCTCTGTCTCTGGTGGGCATACATGCCCTGTAGCAAATTAAAAAAAAAAAAAAGAGAGAGATCAGCAGATGGCATAATGGTTGCATTGCTGGACTCCCATGTGGTCGACCACGGTTTGAGTCTCAGACCTGGTGGCTTCAAATTCATGCCAGGCATGTGTGTGTGCATGCCCAAGATCCAAGAGGAGAATGGAGGAGAAGGGATTGCAGTGTGGCCATTCCTCTTGGGGGGGGGGTGATTTGTCCCTTTCTGTCTCTGTCTCTTAGGTAAGGACATGTGCCCTATAGCAAAATCTCTTAATAATGATAAATAAAATTAGATAAATAATTCTTTTTTAAGAGAGACAGAAAGTGAAAAGTTACTCCTAGGGGAATGGCCACACCACCTTCTCCATTCTCCTCTCTGGATCTGGGGCATGCACGCACACATGCCCAGCATGAGTTTGAGGCCGCTGGGTCCAGGAATAGAACCACAGTTGACCACATGGGAGTTCAGCAACAAAAACATTACACCATCTGCTGGTCCCTTAGATAAGTAATTTTTAAGAAATTAACAACACTGTGTGGGTTCTCTGGAAAACTGTGTGGAGTTTCTAGGTTTGGGAGCTCTGCCACATTTCGTGCAGCAAATACCCTTATTTGAAAAGGAATTTGTGGTTGTGCTTCTGGGCCCCAACAGAGCTTGAATACCTGACAGTGACACATCAAGATACTCTATGACTAGAACTGCCTGTTATAATACGGGATATCAGTTTAAGTTCACCCAGCCATGAACTGGGTGATTTGTTTACCAGTTCATCAGTCACAAACTAGCAGTTCATTGTACACTGACAATGGTACCTTTGGGAGGGGATCCAGGCAGGTACAGAGGACACAAACCGCATGAGGAGGTGATTCAGACTCCATGTCATATACCCCTGCTGCACTAACCTGCTTTCTTGAAAGCTTGCATTTACGGCTTCACGTAGTGGGAGTGTTCCCTACCACCGTTTCTGTAGCAGGAAAACATATAAGCCCAGTGGCTTGGTTTGATACATTGGTATGAACCAGAAACGAATCGCAGCCATAATACATACCCACTCAGGAGAGAGGTCCTTAAGGGGAGTGGGGAGGGAAATCCTTCCAATGGGAGACTTAGGCAATACACCTGGCCGTCAACTGTGTGTACAGGCGGCATGGCCTGAGGTAAGAATATACATGGAATTCTGAGCAGTGGAGAATAACTTGACTGGTTGTCCCTTAGAAAACTCAGAAACTATGGGAATGAAATTGATCATTGGCAGCCTTTAAGTGATATATAAGGGTGCCCTCTAGTGGCTATGTCTCAGAAAGCCTCGGGCTTAGAAAAACACTCCGAGATTGGTGACCCCACCATCACCTACAGAAGGACCAACAACGAGAAACGATTAAACATTGAACGACTCCTTGGTTAGATACGCAGGACTGGAATTACTGGATCATATGGTAGTTCTATTTGTAGATCTTTGAGAAATTTCCATATTGTTCTCCACAGTGGCTGGACCAATTTACATTCCCACCAACAGTATAGGAGGGGTCCCTTCACCAGCACTCCACCAACATTTATCATCTATTATTTTTTTTAATCTTCACCATTCTGGCTGGGGTTAGGTGGTATCTCATTGTGGTTTTGAGCTTCATTTCCCTTATGATGAGGGATGTTGAGCATTTTTTAATATGGTTTTTGGCTGTTCATGTCTTCCTCAGGGAGTTGTTTATTCAGCTCCTTTTCTCATCTTTTAATTCAACTAATTTTTTTTTTTTGGCTAGGCCACTTGAGTTTCCTGTGTATTCTGGTTATCAGTCCCTTATATGAGGCACAGTTTACAAAAATCTTCTCCCATTCTGAAGGTTGTCAATTCACACTACTTACTGTATCTCTTGCCATGCAGAAACTTCTTAATCTGATATAATCCTACTTGTCTATTTTTTGGGTTATTGCCAGTGCTTTGTGCTGTTGGAGAAGTGCTTACACATCTGTTTACTGTGGCATTATTAACAATTGCTAAGATGTGGCACCAACCCAAGTGTCTATGCACAGATGAATAAGATTGAAAAAGTGAGCACATATACTCTATGGGCTACTCAGCCATAAAAAACAAGACCCTGGCATTTGATAGAAAGTGGACGAATATGGAAGATTTACTGCTGAGTGAAGCAGGCCAGGCTATGAAAGAGACACACTGTATGTCTCCACTTAACATACACATATTACCACTCTATGGTGGAAACTGAAAGATTAGAGGACACAGAAACATTGAAAATGGTTATAAAGTCTGGAGGCAATGTTGGAACAGGGCAAGAGAAAGAGGAGAGTGTAAGGAAAGAAATTAAAGAGGAAAATGGAGAGGCAAGAAATTTATGGGACACAGAAATGGGTTATTATCTGTTGATGATGATGTGTTTTGTATCAACTGGACTGGTGTGAAGTGTATTCATATGGGGTAAATTCAGCTTATAAGCAAAGTGATGTATAGTGATTAAATGTATAAAATAAAATTAAAAAAAGAAAAAAATTTAACGACCATGATTATGGGACAAAAACATAAGCACAGGGTTGGCAGACCTCAATGAGACAAAGTATCATCACAAGGCAGACAGACTACCATGAGACACATACAGGTTTCATAATTTCACTGAGGAAAAGAGGGAAAATCCCAGCAGCTTAAAACTCACGCTGGGCATGAGTGCATATGTGCCCAAAATCATTAGAGGAGAATGGAGAAGGGACTGTGGTGTGGCCATCCCCCCTTGGGGAAGTGATTTCTCCCTTTCTGTCTGTCTCTCCAGCGACTGCACATGCCCTATAGCAAAAATCTCTCTCTCAAAATAAAAGGACTTACATGACTGATTGTGCATGGGTTTGAGGACACCATGATGGGACGTCAGTTCTAACAACTGGATTCCTACCTTAAAACAACTCAGGCCCTTTTTAAGCACTCCTTGAATGTCACCTATGGCTCTTTTGTGGAAAAAATGCTAATTTCTTCATCAGATATGCTTATAACCTGATGTGATAGTTCAGGCTGTGCCAAGCAAACTTGCAGTAAGAACTGACTCAATACTCCAAGGCAGTTTTCTTTTTGCTGAATGAGATTACAAATGCTCTTGCTACAGGGTTTGGGGAAATGGGTTACTGAGGCCATTTGGGGTTGAATATGGCTGTTGCTGGCAGTTCTGCAGGAGATGGAAGGCGAAATGGGCTCTCCATCTAGGACGGGAAGGGCAGAACCAGATGAGGTGCCAATGCTCTGCTGAAGCCTGTCTCATTATATTCTCCTGTCGCAGGGCAGGGAATACTTAGTTAAGACCCCCTCAATTTGCTTCTTTTCAAGGGTCTGCAGGTTTCAGTAGGTTCTGTTCTCCACAAGATCCATAGCTTTCTGGTACTTGGTTGAGACCCTTCCCTAAAAGCCTCCCAATACTCTCCAGGCCCATTAAGAACAAAGCCCTGAAACAATTCTCTTAGGAGTCAGCAGAGTTCAAGGCCTTACTGGTACCCAAGCAGTTAGCAGGTTCGGAAGAGTACACAGACCTGGGTTTGGGAAGAGAAATTTTTTTTTTTTTTTTGAGAGGTTTTTGCTATAGGGTGTGGGCGCTTGTCAGGAAGACAGAGAGACTGAAAGCGAGAAATCACCCCCCCAGGAGGGATGGTCACGCTGCAATCCCTTCTCCTCCATTTTCCTCTCGGGATCTTGGGCACACACGCACAGGCGCTGGCATGAGTTTAAGCCACTGGGTCTGGGACTTGAACTGTGGTCGACTACATGGGAGTTCAGCGACATAGCCATTACGCCAACTGCTGGTCCCAGGAAAGAGAATTTTAAACACTTTTCCACATTCCTAGACTCCTCCTGGCTCTTCAGAAGTTAAATTGATTAGTTTTTGTTTGTTCTTAATATTTATTTGTTATGATTTTTAAGACACTGGGTCTGGGACTTGAATTGCAGCCAGCCCTGTGGAAATCCAGCACTTTAATCACCATGACACCTGCTGGCCCCTGGTTAATTTTGTTTGAGGGCTCTGGCTTGGGCAGATGGAGGGGTGAGATTTATGGTATGGGCCCATGGAGTGCTAAGGTGGGGTATCACCTCTGGTCCCTTTCAGCTTTCCATTTCCTTGTCCAGTGTCTCAGTCCCGTGGAAAGAGGACACGCAGAAACTGATCACCATGATCTTCACAGGCAAAGCTGACCTCACACATACGCACCTGTTATGAGTTTTAAGCCACTGGATCTAGTCTCAAACTGAGGTGGGAGTCCAATGACATAACCATTACGCCATCTGCTGGTCCCTTACTTATACTTTAATTCCGTTTTTCCATAATCTTTTTGAAGTTCCCTCATACTGATTAGTTGACAAAAATGTGGCCAGATTCACTAATGTAGTGTTCATCACAACTTTATAAGAACCTAACTACTATGAATGAGAATTAACTATGTGTATATCTAAGTAAATTTAGTTTCACTTTTTAAACTTTGTTTGTAAGTATTATTATTAAAACTTGCTCACAGAGCCAGCAGGTGGCACTGTAGTTAAAGTGCTGGATCTCACATGACTATGAGGTTGGAGTCCTGGACCCTATGGCTTGAAAAGCCCACTGCACATGTATGCATGCATTTCCAAAATCCTGAGAGAGGAATGGAGAAGGGATTATAGCATGGCCATCTCCTTTTGGGGAGTAATTTCTCAAATTTCCCTTCCTTTCTCACTTTGGAGAATGCATATACCCTATGGCAGAAATCTTAAAAAAAAAAAAAAATACTCATATTCTTTCTTATAGCTGCAGGACAGTTCTCTCCATTGTTTTAGCTATTTCTCCTGTAAACAGCATATGGCTGGGGTTTGTTCTGCTTTAATATTCCATCCTCTCCCCAACCAGCTAACTTAATCCTTTTACATTTACTGTGATTACTGATCTATGGACTTACTTTTGTCATTTTGTTTTACCACCCTTTTATTCTCACTTTTCAAATTAAAAAAAAAAATTAATTTTCCTTTTTATTATCATATTATCTCTTATCACTCCTCATTTAGAGATATTTATTATACTTTTTCAGTAATTAATCTTAGAATTTACATAAACTTACTCTAATCAACCCTTTCCTTACCATGTATTCTATTTTTTTAAAGATTCATTCATTCATTCATTCATTCATTCACTTTAATTTAACCAGAGAGAGACACAGAGAGAGAGAGAGGAAAGTGAGAAAGCAAGCCACCAGGTCTAGGACTTGAACCCTGGTCGGCCATGTGGGACTATCCAGCGCCTTAACCACCATGCCACCTGCTGGTCCCACCATGTATTCTATTTTTAAAAGCATAATTTGGCATGACCATTACCATTTTGCAGATGTTCACATTCTTCTACATGTAAGTCACTGTCATTACTGTTCAACCTGTATAACTCTCAGACCTTGTATCTCCTAAGTTTACATGTCTCACAACTAGAATTAAGATTCAGGCTGGGGTCATGTTGCTTATTCCTTTCAAACTGTATTCAGCTTCAGATAAAGAACCTACCCCTTATTTATGCTTACTATATACCAGGTACTATTCTCTGCAACTGTTAACCCAACATTTATTAATTCATGCAATCCCAACCACACCCTAATGGGTCGTGTATTATTATAATCCACATCTTGTGATTTTTTGTTTTAAGAGATTTTTGCTATAGGGTATGTGTGCTCACCTGAGACAGAGACAGGGACAGAGAAAGTGAGAAATCACCCCCGTAGTGAGGATGGCCATACTGCAATCCCTTTTCCACTCTCCACTCAGGATTTTGGGCATGCATGCACACGTACCCAGCATGAGTTTCAAGCTGCCAGGTTCAGGACTGGATTCTTGGGATGTGGAAGTCCAGTGCCCTAACCACTAAGCCACCTGCTGGTCCCCACGTCTTGTAACTCTTCATGTTACTTATCTCGGAAACAGAATTAGGATCCAGGTCATTTTGATTTCCAGTTGTCTTCACTCACCTCTACACTGCAATATGTAATAAACCCTTCAGTTGCTGAATAATTACTTTTTCTTTCCCAATCTACGACACTTCACAGTGCCCAGGTAGAACTCCAGGATGAGGATGAAAAGGATCTTTGAGGTTACCCCGTCCTATAAGATCTCTGGGAGGTGTCTTCTAGTTTTTGCTTAGGTTCAGTTATTGGCACACCTCAACAGACTCAAGGCTTCTCTCAAGTTACAAAGAGCCCCTGAGTGTTTTCTGAGGTTTTAAGGTGATCTCTCTTTTTAAAAAATAATTATTTTAACTTTACTTATTATTATTTTACAATTTGACCAGAGAGAGACAGAGAGAAAGAGAGAAAGTGAGAAAGAGCCACACCATCTGGGACCCAAAATCTTTGAGGTTACCCCGTCCTATAAGATCTCTGGGAGGTGTCTTCTAGTTTTTGCTTAGGTTCAGTTATTGGCACACCTCAACAGACTCAAGGCTTCTCTCAAGTTACAAAGAGCCCCTGAGTGTTTTCTGAGGTTTTAAGGTGATCTCTCTTTTTAAAAAATAATTATTTTAACTTTACTTATTATTATTTTACAATTTGACCAGAGAGAGACAGAAAGAGAGAGAAAGTGAGAAAGGAAGCCACCAGATCTGGGACCCAAACCATGGTCAGTCATGTGGGAGTTCAATGCCCCCAACCACCACACCATCTGCCGGGCCCATGAGATGATCTCTTTAAATTTCAACTCGTAGATCCTAATTTGCCTCCCTGAACTAAATATAGCAAACAACTCCGTCCTACTATTCAGGTACTTAAGACACTGACCACATACACACTCTTTTAGTCTGGATTAAGCATCCAATTCTCTCAACAATTTTTCTCCATAGATTCTCATTTTCACTTCCTGTGGAAATCACATCACCCATCAAGTGATGTTCACAGTACTGTCAGTGGCCCCTTTCCAGACTGAAAACCAAAAAACTATTTGGTAAAGTAGTTAACTCTCACCACGGACAAGGTTGTCATGCTACTGGCATGGACACACGGGTCCCAGCACTGAGATCTGCATCCCTCCTCCTTTCTCCTCTCCTCCCCCTTACTAGCCCATCTCCAGGTACTTCAACATGGCATGCACAACCCGTTGTACTGCCATCCACTAAGATGCTATGGAGAAGCAATGAGAATCTATTTTTTCGAGGTGTGGTTTGCTCCGATCATAGCCAAGAGACTGGGGAGAAAGTGCTCCTGTAACATTAGTGTGCTAAGAAGGCTATCTGGTGTGGGGGCAGGTGAGAATGAAGAGGCCTGGGCTGTGGGAACAACTGCTGATGACGAGACACACCAAACATGCAACCAACTCCTACCTGCAGCGTCACTTCCTGGTTTCTGTGTGAGCTCTACAACAGTTTTCTCTCTTCTATCCCACAATAAAGTCACTAAGATGGGGTTCACTTGTAATAGGTTGGATGTTTATTTAGAGTCATGAGCAGCTGACTGACTCACTATGACTCAAGACCACAAAGAAAGCATTTCTTCTCCACTTCATTGTGAGTCCTAGTCCAGACTGGCAGGAGGGCTGCTGGGGGCCTATTCACAGGTTTACAAGTTTCTCATTGAGGGCGATCTGTGACTGTGTGAGATTGGCCAAGTAGGTCACCATCAGCAGGTCCTGGAAGACAAAGAACACACAGTGAGTGAGGGATGGGAGGAAAGGGCAGGCGGGCTGGTCTCAGCTAGCTCCACGGTGGACACTGGGTATGAGGATGATCTTGGGTAAATGACAGCTGGGACGGACTGAGTAATGTTAAGGGTGAGAGACAGGAAGGATGTGCTTGAGAAGATTTGCCCATCTCTACTGACATACTTATAGACTAGAACACTCAGTCACTGAGATCCTTAGGAGGGATATAGGGTGGTCTGTGAACCCAGACGGGGAAAATAAGAAATTACGTTTCCATTGACCTCTGAATTTTAGCATCTTTCCATCATGAATCTGATAACAAGTCCCAATAGCACTGGCCGTGGCTGAGACAATGGAATCGAGGGAAGAGAATCTCTGGACACGTGTGTACCACCTCTTCCTTCTCCCAGGCTGGACTGTAAGGAGGCCAAAGCGGAACCTCCCTACCTTCTCCAGGCCCCCACCCCACTCCCTTCACATCTGTGTGTGCGTGCTGAGGTGGGCTGAAGGAGCCGGGCTCCCAGGGCCCCAGGAATGGCACTCACGTTGATGTTGCTGTTGAGCATGGTCTCGAAGTCATCGGGGACTATTTTGGGTACTTGGTTAACCAGGCTCATTAAGAAGCGGCCCACAGTATTGTCGGCTGACACCTTTCCAGACTGAGTGCACCAAAACAAAAGATGGAAGGAAGCACGGTTAGTTCTCACCAGTGAGCACTCACTCATCAGCACACTACGAGCAATCGTGGAGTGGAGCTCCATGTCCTCCCCTTCGCTCTGTTCTCCCCCTCACCAGGACATCCTCGGCATACTGCAGCACTGTGCTCAGGGCGTCCTGGATGCGCGCCGACGCCCCTCCTACTTGCTGCAAGTCACTTGAGAGTCCGATCACCCGGTTGGGGCTGAAACAGGTCTTCATGATCAGGTCAACTGTGGGAGTGATTGGTGGGGGTGCGGGGTGGTGGATAACATGAGACGTAGAATTTGGTCACTTCATCAGGGAAGACATCCATCTTGTCAATGCTCTTCCTCACTTCCCTCTGGGCTTAGTCAGCTTCCCTAAGCCCCTGCTCTGTCCTAACCAGGTTTTCCTCTTCCCGGTAGACCTCAATGCCTTTGTCTAGTACCCTAATCACTGGTTTCCTATGAATGGTCACAGGGCCTCTGGTGCTGTCCACATGCCACAATTTCTCAAATAATTCCGAGTCTCATTTACATAGGAGAATGACTAACTTCTAGTCATCACAAACCTCAGAGCAGTGGCTTCTCTTTAAACAACCCAAGGCCTCCTTCCTTGTTAAAAAGCAGCAGCCCTTTCCCCTAAAAATTGCCCCAAACCTCTAAGGAGTGATTAGGAAGGTCACTCACCACCAATGCGTTCTGTGTCATAGTAAGCGTATTTCACCGTCAGAGGTGTGAACATCACTCCCATGGTCCTCCCGGGGACACCCATTAAAGTGCTGGAGAGGGAGAGGGAGAGGTCAAGGTAAACAGAAGGCCTTAGAAGATGGCCTAGGGTGTCCATGCCTAGTCTGGGCTGGGAAAGCAGTCAGAGGAGGAGTATGACTCCCACAGTTCTGAGATTTGAAGGCTGGGACTGCCTGTACTCGAGACCTCACAAGAGCAAATGCCACTTTTTCTCCTTCACTATTTCCATGCACCAAGCCCTTGACTTATGTGAGAGGAATCCGTCTGCAGACCTGGCCCGGTACCATTAGAGGACTACTTCACAAACTGAACAGTCTCAGTGATGGGAGGACGCCCTGTGGATTCCCCTGTGGGGCTGGCTCCCTAGATACCCCTTCCCATGGAAAGAAGAGTCAAGACAAGTCTTTTTGTGGGATTGAGTCCTTCATTAGCACTGAAAAAAAAGATCCCACCCACCATGACTAGATGACTACTTGTTGCTCCAATAGTAGGTAAGTATCTAAGGAAAAGACACGTCTTCACTATGTCAACTGTATGTTTTCACCTGGACTTCGAGAAGTCTGAAATATCTAGAAAGGCTATGCAGTCAGGCAGCGGCTAGATCTTTCTGGTACTCAACCGGCACATAAGGACCCGGCATCCACCATCCTTGTCTTACTGCACAGCCATTAACTGGCTTCCCGAGAGTCAGACACAGAAACAGCATGAAGTGAACCAGCCTCAGTGATGTACTAACAAGCGCCTTATTCTAACCAGAGGAAATAATCCTGCCAACTCCCACAGTAGCCTCTCCCTCGATGTGCCACCAGGGCCTTTCCTAACACCCCACCTACTGGCATGCTGAAATGTTATGTATCCAAGCTGCACTCAATCCTAGGTTAATAGATAAATTCGAAATAAGGACAGTCATCCTTTAGTCTGTGCTACCCTGAGCACTGTGCCGAGGATGGATAATGATAAACTAAAGGGCCACTCAGAAAAGCACCACAGGGACCAGCAGTTAGCGTAATGGCTATGTCGCTGAACTCCCATGTAGTCGACCGCTATTTGAGTCCTGGACCTGGTAGCTTAAACTCACACCGGGCATGTGTGCGTGCGTGCCCAAGATCCCGAGAGGAGAATGGAGGAGAAGGGACTGTGGCATGACCATCCCCCCTGGGGGGTGATTTCTTGCTTTCTGTCTCTCTGTCTCTTTCTTTCTGGCAAGTGTAGGTGCCCTATAGCAAAAAAACCCTCTCCAACAACAACAACAACAACAAGCAGCATGCATGGTGAAGGGTCACAAGAATACCATGAGGACTGGCTGTGGGCACAGTGGAGAGTCAGATCTAGAAAAGATGACATGAAAGAAATATGAAAGCTTGCTCAAATACCTAAATGGTTACCACTTGAAAATGGTTAAGAGCAGTGAGTGGAAACCTGGAGTGTCACTAATATTAGCGAGTGGAAATTACTGTGACAAATCCCGCTTCGAGTAAATCTTTCTAAGGGTAACTTTTAAAGAGAGAGAAAAGGACTTCCTGAAGAAGCAGTGAGTTATACACTGCAGGAAGGAAACCTGCTGGGGTAGGGGTGGGGTGTCAGATGACATGCACCTATGAACTAGACAGACGGCCTTTCATAATCTTGGGGCTCAAGACTGGTCACCTGACGTAGGCCTTGATGCTCATGCGGCCATTCTGGAGACTCGTGTCCACAGTGAGGTGAATGGGGTTGGGGGCCTCCCGGCTGTAGTACTCGTGGATCAGCACCGAGTGCTCTGTGATGTCATGGCCTGTGGCGTACCTGCAAAATGGAACGTGGTTGCGGACTCGTGTCCATGTGTGACATTAATAACCAAACAAGCTGCTGGGTACTTCTAGAGTACCTGACATCCTATGGTAGTGGTACCTAGTGATACCAAACACAAAAACCATATAAACACACCGAAAACTGTCAAACTAAGTTAAAGGCTAACTTAGTGCTCCTGGAAAATTCTGAACCAACAAGGAAAAAAAAAGAAAGACTCACACAGTAAAAGCTACAATTGAAAATACGTATTCTTGGGGTCAGCAAGTGGTGTAGTGCTTAGGGTGCTGGACTCCCACATGGCTGACTACAGTTCAAGTCCCAGACCTGGCATCTTGAGGATCACACCAGTGTGAGTGCATGCACATTCAAAATCCCAAAAGGAAACTTGAGAAGAGATTGTGGCATGGCCGCCACTTGGGAGGTGATTTCTCGCTTACCCTCTCTTGTCTGTCCTTAGTTAGCACATGTGCCCTTTGGCAAAAACCTTAAAAAAATGTATTCTTGGCTGCATAGGATCAGAACTGATAGCAAAATGCACCGAATTCACAGCTTCTCAAGGTATTAAACTTTCTACACTCTGTCTCCAAAATAGGAGGGCACGCTCTGTCAGGTGGCAAAAGATTAGCAATCACTGTGGCTTTCTGTCTGCCCCCGGCCTCCCCAACTTACCATCCCAGGATGAGCTCATTTGGAGAGACTTTTTTATGCAACTCATACATGTTCTTAGCAAATTCCATGTCAACAGCCACCTAAGAGGGGAGGTAGGAAAAGAAGCTAAGAATCAGAAGTCCATAGAAAACTGGATAAAAAGGATACATTTCTTACCCCCAACAGAAAGAAAAGGCCAGGGAAGAACGTGCAAATGGAATGAAGCTCCCTGGCTGTAGGAGCTCTGGCTCTGAGCGCAACACACTGCGCAGAAAGGGCCCCAGGGGTGCCGAGCAAGCCAACAGTATCAACTGCAGAGGGGCAGCTCAAATCCCCACTCACTTCATCTTCTGACTCATTGTGCGGCACTGAAAAGCAATTGGTGACCTCCACTGAATGCTTGTCAACGGTTCCTGTGAAAGAGAGAATCATTGAGGTGTTACATAATCCCAGAGCTACCGAAAGCTGATTAAAAAAAAATAAAAAAGTTTATTTACCCTGAGAGAGACAGAGAGAGAAAAAGAGAGAAAGACAAGCACCCCCAACAGTGTCTCACGCTATATGCCTCTCGTTTCCCAGCCTTTTCCAGCTAGCCAGGACCTCGGGTACATGCCTGCATGCCCAGCATTTACGGGTGTGCTGGGCCCCTATCTGGCTGACTCTGGAACAATGTGGGGGTTGGAGCACAATGAGAAATCTGCATGTAACTTTTAACTCTTCCCAAACTTTACTA
>NW_006201028.1:19389-22435 GCF_000334495.1 Tupaia belangeri chinensis | reverse complement strand
AACAGTTGATTAACATGTACTTTGTAGATTGTATATATACTATATTCTTACAAGAAAATAAGGAAAACAAAATGTTATTAAGAAAACCATAAAAGGGACCAGCAGTTAGCGTAATGGCTATGTCGCTGAACTCCCATGTAGTCGACCACGGTTTGAGTCCCGGACCTGGTGGCTTAAACTCACGCCGGGTGCGTGCCCAAGATCCCAAGAGGAGAATGGAGGAGAAGGGATTGTGGCATGGCCATCCCCCCGGGGGGTGATTTCTCGCTTTCTATCCCTCTGTCTCTCTCTGTCTTTTTGGCGAGTGCACATGTCCCATAGCAAAAAAAAACCCAAAAAACCAAAAAACCAAAAAACCCCCAAAAAACCAACAAAAAAAAAAACCCTCCAAAAAAAAAAAAAAAAAGAAAAATATTACATTTATACCTTTATAGTACTGTACTGTTTATATCCTAAGTTTATCATCACTCGTTATCTTTTTTTTTAGTTTTGCTACAGGGCACATGTACTTGTTGGAGACAGACAGACAGACAGAGGAGAGGAAAAAGCCTCCTCTCCCGCCACGGGGCATGGTCATGCTGCAATCCCTTCTCCACCTCTCTCTTCCTTCAGGATTTTGGGCATGATTCCAGAATGTTTTTCAAACTACTGGGCCCGGGACTTGAATTGCACGATCGGCCACGTGGAATCTGGCTGCTTTAACTACCAGACCATGGAGCTGGCTCAGATGATGTCTGTCCTGACTTTGAAAAAAAATCTGTATGATGGTGGACCTACATAGTTCAAACCTTTGCTGTTCAAGGGTCACCTGCAACGTAGTCCACAGAGCCATCCAAAAGATTTTAATATTTATTCAGACTGTCAGTACCATGGCTTAGTCTAGGACATCAAACACAATTTTAGGGTGCTTCACCTGTACCTCCATCCAGCTATCTGATCCCGTGGTCACTGCATAAACCCTATTATTATCCAGAAGCGCTCTGTGAACTTTAAATGTCAACACGCCTGTCTTTTGCCATAAACTTCCATCCTAGCTCTGATACCTTTTTC
The DNA here is from genome assembly GCF_000334495.1 of Tupaia belangeri chinensis. NCBI lineage: Eukaryota > Metazoa > Chordata > Mammalia > Scandentia > Tupaiidae > Tupaia > Tupaia belangeri. The sequence continues at coordinate 21,385 of NW_006201028.1, read as the reverse complement.
TCCCACTGTATTTGTTTCTTAGCCTCATTAAAATCACTAGTCCCTTGACTGCTCCACCACAGACTACGATGTTGCCACTGCCCACCAATGTTTGTAGAATTCAATACATTATGGTTTCTGCTCTCTTAGCTGAAACTATGTCCCTAAATCCAATGGACAAATATTCTTTATTTTACTTGACCTCTCCTCAGCATTCAATAGACCTGGCCACTTAATCTTAAAACTTTCCTTTCCTTGGGCTTCCATGACACCAACCTCTTCTAGTTTTTTTTTTTTCTTCCTACTTTTACAGGGTACATGCACTCACCAGAGAGAGAAATGGAGAGAGAAAGTAAGGAAACACCTCCCAGGACAAGCATGTGATGTAGTGGTTAAAGTGCTGGATACTCCCACATGGCCGACCACGGTTCAAGTCCCAGACCTGGTGGTTTCCTTTCTCCCTTTCCCTCTCTCTCTCTCTTTCTCTCTCTGGTCAAATTAAAATAAATTAATGAATAAATAAAATGAAATAAATAATAATTAAAAAAAAAAAAAAAGAAAACACCTCCCAAGAAAGTTGGCAACACTGCACTCCTCCTCCATTCTCTTCTCAAGATTTTGGGCATGGGACCAGAGGGTGGCATAGTGTTATGGTGTTGGATTCCCTTATAGTTGACCACAGTTGAACCCCAGACCTGGCAGCTTGAAATTCATGCCATATGTGCCCCAAATCCCGAGAGACAGAACTGCAGTGTAACCATCTCCCTGGGGAATGATTTCTAACTTTCTGTCTCTGTCTCCCCAGTGAGTGCAATATACCAATAGCTTCCTATGGCATAAAGACTACTGCTGCTTGAGTAAGAAAGAAATGATGCATACAAGTGTAGTGGATTCATAAAGGTGCTTAAAACTTGTCACTAAGATAGAGTGAAAACAAATTTGATGAGACCACTCAGAGAAAGGACGTTACTATCAACAATTTCTCTTTAGTTCTTTTCTGTTTTACAAACCACTTTAACATAAAATATCCATTTACAAATTTTAACACACCAGAATGCAAAAGATTATTCAACCTAATGGTTAAGTGCAGAATGACAAACAGGTAATACAACAGTTTGTGCCCCAGCCCCCCTCCCCCCCAATTCAGCATCAACACTGAGTGGATGTTAGACACTACGGGATGAGGCTTAGAAGTTTTAGCAAGCAAGCAAAGCAGGACATTATAATACCCTAAATGAGTTCCAGTTAAACAGGTTTACTTGTTGGGAGGACTATCTTTCAAAACAGATGTCCCCACTACTTTGCTAACTTGTTAGAAAAGTCTTTGTAAACGTCTGGGAAACGAAGACATTTAGGGAGTCAGTAAGGGTTTGGAAAAAGTCCTTGGGCTTAGGGAGTCTAATCGGTGTACCCGTTCATTTTTTGTAGCTTGGGGCCGATCATACCTGACTTGAAATGCTTATGGGAAGACGAAATCAAATGTAAATCACTTTTCCCAATGTAAATAACTTACTTAGTAAACATTAACCACTACTTGCATATTTTATGTCATTCAAATGACAGCAACCTGGCAGGATAGAGAAAAGAAATTTAAATTCTTTTGGAAGAAAAAAACGTACCTGGGAGGAGGGATGGAGAACTAGGCAAGAGGTCAGGAGAAATGCGAGGAGAGTTAGGGCGCCATGAGTGAAAAGAGTGAGAGACAGAGGCAACACAAACGAGAGGTGGAGGAAAAGATCAGTTTTCTCTGGCCACTCACCTAGCAGGGTCCCGATAACTCGGGCAGCGCCCTCGTTGCGTCGCTCGTAGCTGTCCACGATGGAGGCCAAAATGACCGGGTGTAGCCTGACCACGCGGCCGCCAGGAAAGGGCCCTGGAAGAGCAGGGCCAGCCAGTGAGGGCGCAGCGGTCTGCGCTGGGGCTTGCGCGGAGGCCGGGGTCTGGCCCGGAGTCGCGGTCGAAGACGCTGCTGTCGCCGAGTCTGAGGATGCGACAGCAGCTGGAGCTGGAGCTGGAG
>NW_006201028.1:8798-19300 GCF_000334495.1 Tupaia belangeri chinensis | reverse complement strand
CTGGTAGAGAAAAGAAGGAACGAGGAACAGACGGGAGCGAGACTGGAACTGTTAGGCCCTCGATAGGCAGAACATGCACCACGTGACCTAGATCTTAGTACCTATTGGTTAGGATGCTACTTCGGGGCACTAGAATTTCCTGCTGTTCGTAATTTCTTCCGGAGTTTGTGTTCTGTGCTTTCTTTCCCACGCGCACTCAGTAAGATGAGGGCTAAATAGTTCCGAGTAAACTTGGGACAGTGTTAGAAGCGAAACAAACTTAATTTGCATTTATGCCGCCAGGTGGCGCCGGAGATCAGCGCAAGAGTCGCAGATTCGTGTTTAACACTAACACTAACCTGAAATACTGCGCGCCAAAGTGTCTTCCAAAAGGACATTGCTCTTGATAGCGTCATAGTGTCGATAGGGCGGTTTATTCATTCAATAGTTTGAGTGTATACTAAGTGCCAGACGGTCTTTTAGGAGCTTGCAATATAGAAGTGAACAAAATAGACAAAAATACTTCCCCCCAAATTTACATGCTAATGGGGAGAGACAAAAAATAATTAACCTACATAGTATGTTAGAAGTGCTATGCCAAAGGAAAAGTTAGTGGAGTGTAGAGGGGACTCTGGAGTTGTAAAGGACCAGAATGTGTTGCAAAGAGAATGTGAGGTGTGGGTGAAGACTTGAAAGAGGCCAAGGTGGTAGATTGGTTTATTTCAGAGAAGAGACTTTCAGGTGGAGGGGACAGCTAGTGCAGAGTCCTTAAAGCAGGAGTGGGTCTGGTGTGTTGGAGGAGGCTGGAGTCCTAAGCTCAGAAGAGAGAGTAGCAGGAGCTGGATCCCTAAGCAGGGGGTAGGGAGCAGATTATTAAGAATCTCCGAGGGCATGGTGAAGACTTCACTTTTAGTCTAAGTGTGATGGGAATCATGGCAGGGTGTTGTGTTCAGGAGGGTCATGATCTTAGCTTTTTTTTTTTTTTTTAGTTTTCTTTATTCATGATAAGTGTGATGTGTGTTGTGAATGAGAGAGAGAGAAAGAGGGGAGAGAGAGAGAGAGAGAGATACGAGCACCCTCTGCAGGGTCTGGTCACACTGTAATCTCTTCTCTCCAGTCCTCCAACCCAGAGGATTTTGGGCACTCATGCATGAGCCTGACCGTTTCAGGCCAGCTGGCCGGAGATTTGAACTGTGGTTACCATGTGGAATCTGGCTTCTCTTACGGTGCAGCACTGCCGCACCATGGAACTGTCCTGTCTTAGCTTTAAATCACTTTGACTGCTTGGAAGACTAGAGTGGGGGTGGGGTAATGGGGTCAGGGAAGTGAGGATGGCAGAGCAGGGAGAACTGTCAGGAAGCTACTACTGAATAATCTAAGTGAGCGATGACGGAGGCCAGGACCAGCTGGTAGCATGGCAGTGCTGCGAAGGAGGAAGTCTATGAATATGTTTTGAGAGTAGACACAATAGGATTTCCTGAGAAATTGTATGTGAGGTGCGGATGAGAGGAGTCAAGGATCATTCCATTTTTTCCACTGAGCGACGTAGTAGTTGAGGCAGTGAAAGTTATAGGGGAAGCAGGCTTTGGGGAAAAGATCCCAATTTCATTTCCAGCTGTGTCACCCTCGTGATGTCTGTCAGGTATCCAGGTGGGGTTGTGGTCAGTTGTATATACTCGTGTGTCCTTTGGGGGAGGATTAAATGAGGTAATGCTTCGTGACACTCCTGGCTCATGGCAGGTATATGGTGATGATCATTCATAAGTCATAATTATTGTTGTTATTGTGTGATAGAAGGAGCGGGGATCCTAACTCACTATTTGGGACCATCTACGATTTGTTTTTGAGCCTTAATTTCCTTCCTAGTGTAACGGGGATGACCGTATCTGCCTGTGAGGAAACCTGTCATGTCCCGTAATTTCAGCATCCAGCTGGCAATGTGGGTGAGGTTGGACTGCTTAGTCCTGACTCTTACACCCAAGAACTGATTTCTCGTCAGAGCCACTCTCCATAATTAGAATTCACCTGGTCCTGGTCCCCTGTTAGTGCTCTGGGTAGATGTACAATTTTTTCTTTTCATGCCCCAAACACAGGCTGAAAGCCTACCAGAAGAGAATTGAAAAGTGACTCCTGGATTTGACGACTGGGGTCTTTAACAACTCTATTTGGGCAGAGTTAGTGGAATTGGAGGGGGAGGGACACAGGAACTGGAATTCAGGTATGAGCGGATGGCCAGTTTGAACTGAAGGCTGTGAGTGCTGGCTATTCTTTGAAAGAGTTGTCTGGGAGAGAAGAAATATTTAAGGCAGCAGCAGGATTGGGAGGTGGATAATTTAGGGTTGGAGTTTCAAGTTTACATAACAAATATAATATATATCTTAAAAGGTTTTTTTTTTTCCTTCTAAATTTGCTAGAGGGTATGTGTGCTAGCTGGAGAGAAAGGGGGGTGGGGATGAGAAAGAACACCACCCATGGGTATGGTCACACTACAATCCCTTCTGCTCCCTGTCTCCTTTTTGGGGTCATGGGGACTCATGCACAAATGCTCAATGTGTATTTCAAGCTGTTGGTTCCAGAATTTGAAACATGAAGTTGGCGATGTGGGATCCAGCTGCCTTAACCACCAGACCGCTGCCTGGCTTGAGTGCCAAGTATGTTTTAAATGGAGGGTAAGGATGTAGAGGAGAAAGGTTGAACATACACGTAAGAGTGTGAGAAAATATCTAATGACACGGGGAAGGAAGGAGGACGCATCAAGAAGCTTACAGAGGGATGGTCTTGCATGGGATGAGAGAGAGAATGCCCTATGGTCCCCCTGGTTGGTGCCTAAGGGGGTCTGCCTGAGCCAGGGCCCGGGCCCTGAAATCACACTGTGGGAAGAAGGCCAGAGGAGAGATTCTAGGTGAAGAGATGTTGCTATGCCAAACTGATCACGTCCACCTTGGGCCCTGTCCTCGTGGACCTGAGTTGGATGTTCACATTTCACCTGCAAGAACTTTGCTTTTGTCAGTGCCCTAAAAGCCTTTCCCTTGGGAAGGAAAGATAAAAGGGAATAGATGAAAACATCTTGGGGAGGAAAGATAGAAGGGGAAAGTTGAATCTTGGGGAGGAAAGAGAAGGGCCTAGGTGGATAGTCAGAGCCAGTTTGAATTGCAGAGAAGGGGAAGTCGTGGGAATATGCCTGCCAGACAATGTGTTTCTCAGGCGAGTTGAGGCAGTGCACTCTGAGAATGGCAATGCAAGGCTGGAGTTCGGCTTGGGGAAATGATAGCCTTTGGAAGCGATGCTAAGAATAAACCAGCCATCGAAGGCACTGATCTAGTAAGGCAGGGGTCTGCTCAGCCTGGAGCACTCAGCGCTCTGGCTGGTTTTCGTCTTTTTTTCCCCCTCCAGCCACATAGCCCAGGGGCAGGAGGATAGAGTTCACTGGCATGGCTTTCCCTGGGATGCTGACTTCCCAGGATGAGGGAGAGGACGTATCCAGGATGCTGGCTTTCCATGGTCTAGCTGAGGGGGCTCTAGGGCCCAGAGTCATCAGGAAAAGAGAGAAAGAATGTATGAAAAGAGAGAAAGGAGACTTCCCCCTTGTATATGGGAAATGTGTCGTGCACACGGTGTATTAGAGTCTCCCTAGAGAAACAAAACCAGCAGGATATCTATATCTCTCTATGTGTGTGTGTGTGTGTAATTAGAAACTGGCTGTGATTACAGAGCTGAAAAGTCCCCACATCTGCAACTAGCAAGTTAAAGAGCCAAGAGAGCCAATAATGTCAGTTCCAGTCTGAAAGCCAGCAGATTCGAGACTCAAGAAGAGCCAGTGTTTCAGTTTGCATCCTAAGGCCAGAGAAGACCAAGGTTCCTGCTCAAAGCAGCCAGGCAGGAGGAGGTCCCTTTTATTTGCAGGAGGTCAGTCTTTGGTTCTCTTGAAGGCATCCGATGGATTAGATGAGGCCCACCCACTTTAGGAAGGACACTCTGTTCTATTGAGTCTACTGATTTGAATGTTCATCTCATCCTGAAACACTCTCACAGACATTCCCAGAATAATGTTTGACCAAATAGCTGGGCACCCTACAGCCCAGTCAAGTTGACACATGAAGTTTTAACCATCACACCTGGATTTCTGGTTGCCCCAGGGGACATGCTCGAGAAGTCTTGCCTGGAAAGACCAGAGTCAGACCTGCCTACGGCATGTAGCTTGATGCCCCATTCCACCTCTTAAGTTACTAGCAGGAGTGAAGGGAGCCCCAAGTACAGGTCATTCTATGAGAGAACCACGAGGAGGAGCCGTAGGCTACCTCAACTCTACAACAGGCAAAACGTGGAACTTACTAAAGCTTCCTTCCTGGAACAGAGTAGAGGAGGACCCACACTTGGGTATTATGTTTTGATAACTACATTTTCCGTTTCTAGAGCTTCTTCTTCACTTCTTTCCTCCCTTCATCTTATAAAAAACTCTTTCTTTTTAAAAAAATACGCATTTAACTTTTTTTATTATTATTATTGTTTTAATTTTATCAAAGAGATACAGAGAGAGAGAGAGAGGGAAAGTGAGAAAGCAAGCTACCAGGTCCAGGGCTTGAACTGTGGTTGGCCATATGAGAGTCCACCACCTTAACCACCACATCACTTGCTGGTTCCAAGAACTCTTTCTTGAAGTTCAATATTACACCCTAAAATATATGGCTTCAACATATTGATTATTCTGAGTTGCAGGGAACTGAAAAACAGCAGATGTAGGAAGGGCTCTTTGCTCTCCCCCTTTCTGCCTAATCACAGGGCAGGACTTCCTGTGAGAAAGATACCATCCCAGCGCCAGAAAGAAGAGAATATAGTTATCACTAAAGATGGGGAAAAAAATAAATAAAAATAAATAAATAAAGATGGGGAGTTGACACTGAGTTGAACCTGCACAAACAAACCTTACTAAAATAGCACTTATTTCCCATCAGTTTCCCCCATATATTTTTAAAAGAATTGGTTATTTACTTTAATTTTTTATTATAAATAGAGTTTTTTTAGAGGTTTTTTCCTATAGGACGCATGCACTCGCCAGAAAGACAGAGAGAGACAGAGAGACAGAAGGTGAGAAATCACCCCCCAGGGGGATGGCCACGCACAGTCCCATCTCCTCTGTTCTCCTCTCGGGATCTTGGGCACCCATGCACATGCGCCTGGCGTGAGTTTAAGTCACTGGGTCTGGGACTCGAGCTGCGGTTGAGTACATGGGAGTCCAGTGACATAGCTATTATGCTAACTGCTGGTCTCGGTTATTAGTAATAGTTTTTAATGTGCTAAAGGGCAGTGTGCATACGAGAGAGAGAGAGAGAGAGAGAGAGCAAGCCACCAGGTCTGGGACTCCAACCATAGTCAGCCATGTGGGAGTCCAGTGCCTCGACCACCATGCCACCTGCTGGTGCCTCTCTCATGTATTTTTGAGCCACTTTCCCACAAACTGCTGCCCCCTGAAGCCCAACACCTATCCTTTGTTTGGGCAAACTTATTTTTTTATTTTAAATTTTGCTTCCGGCCATACATGCTCACTGAGAGAGAGAGAGAGACAGACAGAGAGAGGAAAAGTGAGAAAGTACCCTTCCTCGGGGGGTGGTGGATGGCCATGCTGCAACGCCTCCTCCTCCATGGGCCCCTTAGGATTTTAGGCTTGCATGTACACATACCCAGCATGTTTTTCAAGCCACCAGGTCTGGGACTTGAACTGCACAGTGGATTATGTAGAATCCAGCTGCCCCACCACCATGCCATTGGCTGACCCTTTTTGAGGGCAAGTTTATAACCCTTTATTAATATATAAATATGTTATATTATTGATATATTAGCTCCTGGATCTAACCGCTTTTTTTAAGTTTTCACTTCCTGTCTATGAAGCCTCACATGCCAAGTAAAAATAACACCAAAAGAAACTTGTATGCTTTTCTCCATGAATTTGTCTTCTGTCAGCTCAAGTTGCACACCAAGTTACAGAACATAAAAGGGTGGAAGGAAGTTTTTCTTCTACAAGGTAAGGAAAAAGATCAGAGAACAATGACACTTGCTATGATGATCACAGCTGGAATTCTGGGCTGGAGTGGTGACCCTGCTCAGAATCACACTGCCACACAGGTTCATTATCTCTCCACCCCGCTAGGCCAGCCTCCAGAACTGAGTTCACATGGGGATTCTTGCTCACGTGTAATGTGATGTTTATTAACCGTTAACTTAAAGCCTTCCATTATAATGCAGTTTTTCAGATGCTGACCAGCCCTTCCTCATCTCTATTTTCTTCTTCTTCTTTTTTTTATTTTGGAGAGGTTTTTGCTATAGGGCGCATATGCTTGCTAGAAAGACAGAGAGAGACAGAGAAACAGAAAGCAAGAAGTTTCCCCGCCCCCGCCAGGGGGGATGGCCACGCCACAATCCCTTCTCCTTCATTCTCCTCTCAGGATCTTGGGCATGCACGCACACGCGCCCGGCATGAGTTTAAGCCACTGGGTCCAGGACTCGAACCGCAGTCGACTACATGGGAGTCCAGCGACCTAGCCATTACACCAACTGCTGGTCCCCCTCATCTCTACTTTCTCTTCCTTGGGGTAACTGACTTTTCTTCATCTCACTTCAACTCCATTTCTCATTTGGGAGTGTCATTCATCATGTCAGAATCTGACTCTGACCTGCAGATTCTCTCTTTGGCCAGGTTTCCCACTCCTTCTACTGACGATGTGGTACTTGTCCTCTTTGAGTACCCCCTCCCTGGATTCATCTTGCCACAGGCCATTTTATCAGTGCAGGCTGCACCCTCTCCGAGCACTTGTTTCATGAGCAAGCCCCAAACAGTGGCCCCGGGCAGGCAGCAGCACCACTCCTCTGCCTGAATACAGACATATTGGAGGTCTTGGGGTTTATCCTTCAGCCCAGGACCCTGTAGTATGCCACAGAAGGCAGATACCAGAGCCGTCCAGCTTTGCATGATCCATATCATGTTACCATGTGCTTTGCCAGCCTGCCTGTTCTGACCACCATTTTTGCTCACAGTGGCTTGGCTTGGCCAAGTCATTGGAAAGGTTAATGGCTTCCTTCTTTTCCAAGATTATGCGACAATACTCTTAAGACGAGAGATCCACTAGAAGTAGAAATGGATACCTCCAGAATTGGGGCCTCTGTCTCAAGAGGACCTTTAAGCTCACTGACTCCATGTGCTAAGTTCATCGAAATGGGCTGAGGTTTAAGGAAGAGGGTGACCACTGTGGGAACCTTTGAGTTGGACGCCATCTCAAAGTATCCATTCTATAGAAGGGGCTGAACTGGGGCTGGGACCCCTGACTGTGTTAGGCAGGAGTCCTGGAAGCAGGAGTGAAGATGTGTACTCAGTTTTACTTTCCTCTCAGTCTCCAGGGGTGGGAAAAGATCCTGGTAAAGACAGGGAACTCCAGTAGCTTGACTTGGAAACTCTTGATTCCTTCACACGTGTTTATGGTTCCCCTTGTTTCCTGAGAGTTTGCTGCCAAGAAAAACCTTCATGCATAGAGTGAGTGCATGCCTGAGAAAGAGAGAAAAGACTCTTATAATCAGCTAGCTTCATTTGCAACGTTCTGCTTTGTCTACTCATTTCTCTCATGTCTCTCTCTCTCTCTTTTCTCTAAGTCTTTATTCTTTTTCTCTCTTACTGTTTCTAACCTTGGACTCTCTTTCTTTTGTCTCCACCTTTTCCCTTTTTGGGACTCGGTTGCTCTGGCTGATTCTGTCCACAGTCAGGTCAGGGTAAACAGGAAGGGAGGTCCCATTTCATGACTTGCTTCCATCCTCCAATAAGATGTGATCCTTATGCATCTCATTTCCACTGGTTTCAAGTGTGACTCGGTAGAATCCCTGGTCCAGTGATACCCAGACTTGGGGCCTTCACGTAAGTGGCCTCTCTGCTCTCTCTGTCATCTTGTCTACATGACGGTTTTGCTCTTATTTCCCCATCTTGGTCTCTTGATCTTGGTTCTTTGTTGTCTTGATTGAGTCTCTAGCCTCAGCTTGCTTAAGGTGGTGGGGAAGACCTCTTCTCTTTCCTGCCTTTTCTCCTGGACTCTGGGAGTCCTTTCTGAGCCATGGGAACAAGCAGCATTGGAGGAGGAAGGGAGGTACCCAGGAGAGAAGGCTCACAGTAGTCATCTCATCGCTTCTCCCCTCTTCAGTCACCCCTGCTTCTCTCTCATAGATGCTCTTACTCATACTTCTTAGAAAATACAGGGACCACCAGACAGATCAGCTCTTCTTCTGACTACAAAACCCACATACCCGCCTTTCTCAGCCAACCACCCCCCTCATTTTCCTCCAGTATGGATTGAGGGAGGGAGGGTTGTTTCCTCCAACTTCCTATCAAAGGCCATTTTTTTGCTTTTGCTTTGACTCCGATTCTAATCCCCACCTCAATTCTCTTCTCTGGTACTTCTCTCTCCTGAGTTTTTCACTTGATCCCTACTGGACCTTCTGTGTCAGCATTCAGCTATCTCCAGCCTTCTCCCAAGTTAAAGTAAACACAATCTTCTCTCCTCCCCACATTTGTCATGTTGCCTGAGACCTCTCTAGTTCCTGTCAATGCCTAACTTTCTGAAAGATTTGTCTACATATGTTAACTATGCTTCTTTACTGCCTACTCTTTCTTTGCTAAATTAATTTCTGTCTTATCAAAGTAATACACGCTCATGGTTTCAAAAGCTAATTAGTATTTAAAAGCTTATGCCCCAACCATAACTGCTCTTTCCTACCACCCAAGTCTCTCTTCCCTGAGGCAACTACTTTAGATTTTTTTTTTTTAAAAAGTTTGATATATTGGAGATTTTAAACCATTTTGTCTTACATCTCTGGAGAGTCTACTGGGTTCTTTTTGTTTTGGTAACAGAGTAGTTTGCGGCTTTGACTCCTCCCTTATTTATCAACTTTAATATTTGAAGGAATGAGGTCAAGTTCCCCATTGGTGAGTAATCACTCATTCTACAGCAGGCGGATCCGATGTGGGAGTGTGTCTGCCTCACAGGAGCTTGGAGGGGGGTGTCTTCCTTCTGCTCATCCCCACATGTACTAGGGTCTGTTAGGTAACAAAGGTACCTGGGTGACCACACCCAGCACCACCAAACAGAAGTGAACGGTGGGGCTGGGTTGGGAGGGTCCAGGCATAACCTGCAGAGCTGTCTGACCAGAAAAAGAAATCGATTTTATCTCAGTTTCTGGGACCTTGTGCCAGGGAGCTGAGTCATCTTTGTCTCATCTGTGGTCCCCTATGTCTACACTCGGGTAAACAGCCTAGACTGGACGTCTTCTTGGCAGATTCTAGTGTTGCTTTTTTCTTCTTTCCTGAATTAGCTCTGCCAACATCAGAGATTTGCAGGGGAGCCCCGAGTCTTCCCACCAGCCTGAAGCTTTGGCATGACCTGTCCCCGCTTCAGCAGGCCTGCTTTCCAAACTGGCCCATGACTTACAGCCGAAGTCCTTTTGTCCTAAAGCATTCCTAAAATTTTCTTTCTCTTGTCCGTACATAGTCAAAATATTGGCATTTGAATCTCAGCAACTCTCTCCTTTCCCAAATACTCTTTCAAATGGTCTCATTGTGCTACCCAGATGGCTCCCCGCTGGCCTCAGAGCAGGAGTATAATCCCAGACTGCAAAGGCTTCTGATTGGCTGTTGCTTTTCTGCTCCCCAGGTTACCAGCTTGCCCACATTTTAGTTCTGTGTTTTAAACACATCTCCAAATCCTGCTCTCCTTTCCCTGCTACTTTAATGTCTTAGATTTCTCCAGGTTCTGGTAACATTGAGTCTAAATGCCTGGTTTCTGAGTCTGTCTTTTTCTTTAGACTTCTTTGTCTTTCCATCTGCATGGGACATAGAGCACAGTTAAAGTCCTGCCTCTTTGCCTGTGGTCTAGCTTGGGAAAAACTCTTTCTCGCTGACTGTGGAGTTCTCATCGAGTAATACCCGAGACAGTTTTAGTGATAACCAAGAAGCACATGGAAATCACTTGGCCCAAAGTGAGCACTGGAATGCTCCTCCTCCCCTCATTGTTATCTGAACTTGTCTCCTGACCTGAATTAGGAGATGTCTGCTTTTGAGAGCCCAGGTGCGGGGTCGATGAGTCAAGGAGACTGTGTGAGGGCCAGTGTGCTGACAAGATGGATTTTCCCCCTCCCTGCCATACCTCAGCAGTGCCAGCAAATAGACCCCGGCTCTGTGTAGGCTCACCCAGAGGCAGGTTTACTTTTAAAACTCACAACTTACACTTAAAAATACACTTTTCTCTTTTAGAATTGTTTGCTTAATCTTATTTATCATTATTATTATTATTTTATTTGCTACAATGCATGTGTGCTCACCAGAGAGAGACAGAAAGTGAGAAAGCAAGCCTCCAAGTCTGGGACTTGAACTGTAGTCAGCCATGTGAGAGTCCAGCACCTTAACCACCATGCTACCTGCTGGCCCCCAAAATGCATATTTCTTAACCTATTGGTCTAAGGAGGCAGGTAAAGCTTAATAAACGACATGTGTC
>NW_006201028.1:3073-8728 GCF_000334495.1 Tupaia belangeri chinensis | reverse complement strand
GGAAAGAGGTACCAATACACCCACACACCTTCCTTGCTGGTTGCTGACACAACCACTTGACAGATGATGAGGGGAAGGACTAAGGAAATTACCCTGTCTCATCCCCTTGCTTTCTTTGGAATTTTGCCCATCCCCTGTCTCCCTGGCTCCCTCAGCAGCTTGTTGAGCACCTAGAAAGCAGGACAGGCTGAGCTCTCCAGGCTCTTTTCCCTCCCAACCAGCCTCTCCTCTTGCCTCCTTCTCCAGATCCCTGGTCTGAAACCTTCACCTCATCACCATGGCCCTGGCCCGCAGCCCCCGGGAAGCATTGCTCTGGGCCTTGAATGACCTTGATGAAAACAGTTTCAAGACATTAAAGTTCTATTTATTGGATCATGCCAGAAGCATGTCTGGGAACCAGCGGCTCCTGACCCGTGGGGAGCTGGAGAACCTGGGTCAGGTGGACCTGGCATCTCGGCTGATTTTGAAGTATGGAGCCCAGGAAGCTGTGAAGGTGGTGTGCCAGGTCTTGGAGGCCATGAACCTGCTGGAACTCGTGAACCAGCTCAGCCACATTTGCCTCAATGGTGAGTGCAAAAGAGAGGGGGGAGGTCAGGGTGGCCCTAGCACCCCTCCCAAGGCCTGTAATTTATGCCGTCTCTTACTCTGCCCTTGCCTGGGAGTCTCTAGTACCCCAGGATGCCAGATGGTTTCCATCTGAAGGTTTCCATAACTGCCAGGTGGAGGGCTGAGGCCAAGGGTGGGTATTTATTTATATAAAAGTGATATACACTATCTGTGGCTGCGATGCCCCACCTCCTCCCTCCACTGCAAAGAAATAGGTTTCCATGGACTCCAAGTCAGGCTCCTGCTCAGATCTGGTTATCTTTAGCATCTGGGGGGTTCTTTACTGAGAACAGACTCCTATTGTTTCCCCATCTTCCAGTGTCCCTGTCCTTTCTCCTCCCGTGTCCTCACCTTTTCACATGGGAACATTTTGCACAAATGCTCATTCACACATTCTCACACCCAGAGAATTTTGCACACACACACATATTCTTACAAACACATACTTGCTGATGCACACTGACATGTTTTCCCTGCATACTGCACATGCTTCTGTGAGCACATTCTGTGAGCACATGCAGATGCAATCATTCCCACCCACAAGTATCCATGCAATACTCTTGCACATGCTAACAGATGTGCATATGCACACACACACGCAGACACACACTCATATACATATACGGTGATCCTTCTTCATGAAGCTAGAACCATAATCTTCAGGAAGCTACAGTCAGAGAGCATAGAAGATGAGACCAAAGAGCAGAGTCAAGGCTTAAGAGTCCACTTTGCCTTTAAAAAAATACTCCTGCTTTATAGCCTAACGCCTCATTTGTCTGGCTCAGATTACAGAGCTATATACCGAGAGCATGTGCTCAACTCAGAGGAGAGACGAGAAGGGGACGTCGGGAGCAGCTACAGCCAGCTACTCCTGGTGGCCAAGCTCCACTCGGGGAGCCCGGGCTCATCTGCCTGCTCCATCCCAGAACAGGAGGAGTTGGACTCGGTCATGGTGGATGCTCTGTTTGGTCCAGACCCTTCCTTAGTGGTGCTACAGGGAGCTGCTGGCACCGGAAAGACCACCTTGGCCCGAAAAATACTGCTGGACTGGGCCTCTGGTACCCTATATGCAGACCGGTTTGATTATGTATTTCACGTGAGTTGCAGAGACGTGGTCCTCTTGCTGTGGAACCAACTGGACAAGCTCCTGTGCTGGTGTTGTGGGGACAATCAGGCTCCCGTTGCAGAGATTCAGAGGGAGGCAGAGCGGCTCTTGTTCATCCTGGATGGCTTTGATGAGCTGCAAAGGCCCTTTGCAAACCAATTGGTGAAGCGAAGTTCGAGCCGCATGGAGGATGTGCTGCGCCTTCTAATTAGGAGACAGAAACTTCCCAAGTGCTCCCTTCTCATCACCACTCGGTCCCTGGCTTTGCAGAACCTGGAGCCTTTGCTGAAAGAACCGCTCCATATCCATATCCTAGGCTTCTCTGAGGAGGAGAGGGAGAGTTATTTCAGCTCCTATTTCGCAGATAAGGAGCAAGCCAGAAAGGCTTTTGAGTTTGTACAAGGAAATAATGTCCTCTTCAAAGCATGTCAGTTCCCGAGCATCTGCTGGATGGTCTGCTCCTGGCTGAAGGAGCAGAAGGAGAGAGACAAGGCCACCTCAGAGACACCCAGTAACAGCACTGACATCTTCATGGCCTATGTCACTACCTTCCTGCCACCCAATGATAGTGGGGACTGCTCTGAGCTCTCCCGGCACAAGATTCTGAGAGGTCTATGCTCCTTGGCAGTGGAGGGCGTCCAGTGCCAGAGGTTAGTATTTGAAGAAGCTGACCTCAAGAAGCACAATCTAGATGGCCCCAGCCTCACCGCATTCCTGAGCAGCTATGATAACCCAGCGGGTCTTGACATCAAGAAGTTCTACAGCTTCCGCCATATTACTTTTCAGGAATTTTTTTATGCCATGTCCTACCTGGTGAAAGAGGACCAGAGCCAGCTGGGAGAAGCATCCCGCAAGGAAGTGGAAAGGCTGCTGAAGGTAGAAAAGGAGAACAAGAGCGAGGCGATGACCCTCACTGTGCAGTTTTTATTAGACTTATTGCAAAAAGAGAACTCCTTAAACTTTCAGCTTAAGTTTTGCTTCAACATTTCTCCTTCTCTAAAGCAGGATCTGAGGCGTTTTAAAGAACAAATAGAAGCCATAAAGCACAAAAGGCCCTGGGATTTGGAATTCTCCCTGTATAAATCTAAAATGAAGAGTATGTTAGGAGGTATTGAGATGAGTGATGTATTGTTTAAGGTGGGGCATTCAAATGAAATAAAACCCCATAGCAAGTGTTCAGTTTCTGTCAAAGCCAGCTTGGGTACTGGACAGGAAAAGGAGCAACAGTGTCCTCTCGTCGGCAAAAGAAAGAGAGTAAAGGCATTAAATGGGGCTAATGGAAAAGACAGACAGGTAGAGGAACTAGACAAGGAAGTTGGGAGCAATGGGATGGAAGCAGAAAAATGGGAACAAGCACAGGCACAGGGCGAAAAGGATGGCCAGGTGAAGGACCAGGAGAATGGGGAAAAGAGAAAGTAGAAAAGGTTAGAGAGAGACCAGACTGACAGGTAGAAGAAGGAGTAAAAGATAGGAACAAACAGGAGGGAGAATTAGAGAGCAGATTAGAAGACTTGGAACAGAGGACCTGCAGAAAGACCATGTGAAATGAGGCCTCAGGGGCAACACATTTACCACCAATGGCTCATGTTCAAGGATTCAACCCCCTCCCTCTAGACGCTGTTCATAACCTCAAATAATGTAGAATCGAGTTGCAGGAGCTCCCCTCATATGTTGATGTCTATAAGTACCTTTGACTCTTCCCTATAAAATAAACTCTTAACTATCATAAAGTGTGGGTCGTGTGAATTCTAGAAGAAATAGATAAATGTGGGACATAGAAATCTCAGTATTTAAAGGAGATATTTTATTGTTGCATTGATGGAATATCCCTTTGACTCCCTAGTTGTGATCAATTGCTGCTTAAATATAGAGAAGCTTTCTGTTCTTTTTAGAAACTTACAGAATTTCCATATGTTAGAAATGAACCAGGGTGGGGCCAGCAGGTGGTATGGTGGTTAAGGCACTGGATTCCCACATGGCTGACCACAGTTTAAGCCCTGGACCTGGTGGCTTGAAAATCACACCAAGTATGTGTGCAAGCATGCTCAACATCCTAAAAGGGAAATGGAGGAGAAGGGACAGTGATGTGGCAATTCTTCTGGTGTGTGTGTAATTTATCACTTTCCCTCTCTCTGTCTCTCTCTGCCTCTTGTGAGTGCACTCAGCTTGTGGCAAAAAACCTGTAACATAAAAAGAAAACCAGAAAAGAAATCAGTCAGGGCTTGTTGCAGTCCTGAATGATCTTGGACACTGCTATGGTTCAAACTTGGAAGCTGTTATGTGCCCACCGAAGTTCATGAGTTGGGAAACTTAATCCTGATGCAACAGTATTGGGAGGCAGGACCTATAAGAGGTGAACGCTGTTATTGCAGGAATAGGTTAGTTATTTTGAGAGGGCGCTCCTGATTAAAGGGTAAGTCTGCCCCCTTTTCTCTCTGTCTTGTTCACTTGCTTTCCTTTCTATCTTCCTCCATGGGATGATATAACATGAAGACGCTAGCCAGATGCTGGAGCCATGCTCTTGGGCCTCCCAGCCTCCATAACTGTGAGTCAGATGCATTTCTTTATATATTACGTAGTCTGTAGTGTTCTGTTACAGCAGGATAAAACAGATTAAGACAGAGCTCTGCTGTGGCATGACTCAGCTGCCTATTAAAAACTGTCACTCATCCCTCCCTCGCTGTACCATTAATTGATTTTTCTTTTTGAAAAGATCAGTCAGTTTCAAGCACTAACTCATAATCTCACTTTCTTCAAAGAAGACAGAAGAAGAAAACAGTTCTAGTTGTAGGTGTAGTCAGTTTCCAGCCCTCATTTCATAGATAAGACAACTGAGTTTCATCTAGGAGCCTCACTGATTTCTGGGATTTCCTGGGGAGCTCTCCTACTTTCCACACCTCAGCAAGCAGGGTAGAGACCCAGAGAGACTCTGCAGGGATCTCAGACCTGGCCCAAATCCGGCAGTCGTTACTGGCTCCAATACGGCTGAAAACAGGAGACTCGGTGTCCCACAGAAAGGTACAGACATTTCTCTTTTTGCTTTTCACACATTTTTATTGTTGTCACAACCCTCTATAAATTGATTCTATTTGTATCAACTCCAGCCGTTTGCCATACCATGCCCAAATGTCGGAGTCCAAGGAAACTCTGCTTGAGTAGTCAACTTGGGACACCATGACACTAATGAGGAACTGTTTTTGACACAGGAAACTTGGAGGCTTGACACTTCACAAGGATAAACATGGACTGCTGAACATATATTTTGTGTGTATATACAAAATATGTGTAAGAAGCAGCATTTACGAGTGCGGAGACCTATTTAAAAACATGAATCTAACATCCAATTTAGATGTAGGTTTGTAATTTCACTTAGAATTCATGTTCCATTCAAACTATCTCAAGCAAAAATCAATGACCCAATACATTTGTTTAAAAAATAAACACCTGGGGCCAGCCAGTGGCTGATTAAAGGAGCTGGATCCCACACAACTGACTGTGCAGTTTGAGACCTGATCCTGGAGGCTTGAAAACTATGCCAGGCATATGCTCGCATGCCCAGAATTCTGAGAGGAGAATGAATGAGAAGGAATTGTGGTGTGGCCATTCCCCTGTAAGGTGATTTCTCATTTTCCCTCTTTCTCTCTGTCTCTATCTCTCTCTAGCTAGTGCATGTACCCTATAGAAAACTAAATAGGGACCAGCAGTTAGCTGGTCTCCCATGTAGTCGACTGCGGTTGGAGTCCTAGATCCGGTGGCTTAAACTCACGCTGGGCACGTGTGCATGCATGCCCAGGATCCCAAGAGGAGAATGGAGGAGAAGGGATTGCGACGTGGCCATCCCCCCTGGGGGGTGATTTCTCACTTTCTGTCTCTCTGCCTCTCTCTGCTTTCTGGTGAGCGCACACGCCCTATAGCAAAAACCTCTCTAAAAAAAAAAAAAAAAA
>NW_006201028.1:0-2209 GCF_000334495.1 Tupaia belangeri chinensis | reverse complement strand
TTCCCGAGCATCTGCTGGATGGTCTGCTCCTGGCTGAAGGAGCAGAAGGAGAGAGACAAGGCCACCTCAGAGACACCCAGTAACAGCACTGACATCTTCATGGCCTATGTCACTACCTTCCTGCCACCCAATGATAGTGGGGACTGCTCTGAGCTCTCCCGGCACAAGATTCTGAGAGGTCTATGCTCCTTGGCAGTGGAGGGCGTCCAGTGCCAGAGGTTAGTATTTGAAGAAGCTGACCTCAAGAAGCACAATCTAGATGGCCCCAGCCTCACCGCATTCCTGAGCAGCTATGATAACCCAGCGGGTCTTGACATCAAGAAGTTCTACAGCTTCCGCCATATTACTTTTCAGGAATTTTTTTATGCCATGTCCTACCTGGTGAAAGAGGACCAGAGCCAGCTGGGAGAAGCATCCCGCAAGGAAGTGGAAAGGCTGCTGAAGGTAGAAAAGGAGAACAAGAGCGAGGCGATGACCCTCACTGTGCAGTTTTTATTAGACTTATTGCAAAAAGAGAACTCCTTAAACTTTCAGCTTAAGTTTTGCTTCAACATTTCTCCTTCTCTAAAGCAGGATCTGAGGCGTTTTAAAGAACAAATAGAAGCCATAAAGCACAAAAGGCCCTGGGATTTGGAATTCTCCCTGTATAAATCTAAAATGAAGAGTATGTTAGGAGGTATTGAGATGAGTGATGTATTGTTTAAGGTGGGGCATTCAAATGAAATAAAACCCCATAGCAAGTGTTCAGTTTCTGTCAAAGCCAGCTTGGGTACTGGACAGGAAAAGGAGCAACAGTGTCCTCTCGTCGGCAAAAGAAAGAGAGTAAAGGCATTAAATGGGGCTAATGGAAAAGACAGACAGGTAGAGGAACTAGACAAGGAAGTTGGGAGCAATGGGATGGAAGCAGAAAAATGGGAACAAGCACAGGCACAGGGCGAAAAGGATGGCCAGGTGAAGGACCAGGAGAATGGGGAAAAGAGAAAGTAGAAAAGGTTAGAGAGAGACCAGACTGACAGGTAGAAGAAGGAGTAAAAGATAGGAACAAACAGGAGGGAGAATTAGAGAGCAGATTAGAAGACTTGGAACAGAGGACCTGCAGAAAGACCATGTGAAATGAGGCCTCAGGGGCAACACATTTACCACCAATGGCTCATGTTCAAGGATTCAACCCCCTCCCTCTAGACGCTGTTCATAACCTCAAATAATGTAGAATCGAGTTGCAGGAGCTCCCCTCATATGTTGATGTCTATAAGTACCTTTGACTCTTCCCTATAAAATAAACTCTTAACTATCATAAAGTGTGGGTCGTGTGAATTCTAGAAGAAATAGATAAATGTGGGACATAGAAATCTCAGTATTTAAAGGAGATATTTTATTGTTGCATTGATGGAATATCCCTTTGACTCCCTAGTTGTGATCAATTGCTGCTTAAATATAGAGAAGCTTTCTGTTCTTTTTAGAAACTTACAGAATTTCCATATGTTAGAAATGAACCAGGGTGGGGCCAGCAGGTGGTATGGTGGGTAAGGCACTGGATTCCATGCTCAACATCCTAAAAGGGAAATGGAGGAGAAGGGACAGTGATGTGGCAATTCTTCTGGTGTGTGTGTAATTTATCACTTTCCCTCTCTCTGTCTCTCTCTGCCTCTTGTGAGTGCACTCAGCTTGTGGCAAAAAACCTGTAACATAAAAAGAAAACCAGAAAAGAAATCAGTCAGGGCTTGTTGCAGTCCTGAATGATCTTGGACACTGCTATGGTTCAAACTTGGAAGCTGTTATGTGCCCACCGAAGTTCATGAGTTGGGAAACTTAATCCTGATGCAACAGTATTGGGAGGCAGGACCTATAAGAGGTGAACGCTGTTATTGCAGGAATAGGTTAGTTATTTTGAGAGGGCGCTCCTGATTAAAGGGTAAGTCTGCCCCCTTTTCTCTCTGTCTTGTTCACTTGCTTTCCTTTCTATCTTCCTCCATGGGATGATATAACATGAAGACGCTAGCCAGATGCTGGAGCCATGCTCTTGGGCCTCCCAGCCTCCATAACTGTGAGTCAGATGCATTTCTTTATATATTACGTAGTCTGTAGTGTTCTGTTACAGCAGGATAAAACAGATTAAGACAGAGCTCTGCTGTGGCATGACTCAGCTGCCTATTAAAAACTGTCACTCATCCCTCCCTCGCTGTACCATTAATTGATTTTTCTTTTTGAA
>NW_006201027.1:0-1006 GCF_000334495.1 Tupaia belangeri chinensis | reverse complement strand
TTATTTTAAAACTTGCTATAAGTCATGTATTCTCACCAGAGAGAGTGAGTGAGAAAGCAAGCTTCCAGGTCCTGGGACTTGAAATAGAGCTGGCCAGGTGGAAGTCCACCACCTTAAACACCACACCATCTGCTGGCCTCTTAATGGCTTTTTTTATAGGGCTTCTGTACTTAATTAAGCTTTTAGACTTTTCTCTCCAATAGTATGGAACTAAATACTTAATGAAAATGTACTTTTAGGTTGAAAAAGAGCAAGAAAACACCAAGTGGCAACTTTCTTTAGAACAGAATATCAGAATAATACAAAAGGAGGTCTGGCCAGTCATCTTTGCAAACAAAAGAAGCTAGAAATTACACAAAAGAAAATGAATTCAGAGGTAATTTCTTTATGAATTTTCAAATATGCATGTTTATATATTTGTATGTGTATATATCTCAAAATCAACTCTATGTATCATGGAAAGCATAGATTTTTTAAAGAGAGATGTATTATTATTTATACATTCAGTTGCTACATATAATTTAGCTTGTATAGAGAATTTACTCAATAAGAAATATACCTCAGACCAATCTAGTTGAGAATACTATACATATCATCATCAGGTAATAAATCACTTCTGTGTCCCATGAATGTCTTACCTCTCTATTTTTTCTCCCTAATTTTCTTCCCTACAGTCTTCCCCTCTTCCACCCTCCTTCCACAATGTCCATAAGTATTTTCACTGCTTTTTATATCTTCCAATCTAAGTCATGTATGTATATACATGTTTCTGGCAGATGGTGGTGGTGGTGTTTAGCCATGTTTCTAATTCAACTCCAGTGATCTGTGACAGTCAAGTAGTGACACTCACAATAGCTTCATCAAAGCAGAGGCTTTTAATATTTACCATAGTAATTGATGATCTTCTTATAATCTGAAAACCCTTGCTACTAAGAGCAGATATTCTTGGTTTTGGCAGTAATTTTACCTGCTTTGAAATTTTTACTTTTTAAGAGAGATTTTTGCT
>NW_006201026.1:0-770 GCF_000334495.1 Tupaia belangeri chinensis | reverse complement strand
TTGCATTGAATTTGTAGATTTATTTGGGTAGGGTTGACATTAATTTTTTCCAACCCAAGAACATGGGATGTCTTTTCTTTTTCTTTTTTTTTTAATCATTCTAAATCTCTCTCTCTCTTTTTGTTTAATTTCAGTCTTTCTTTTAAAGGTTTTTCTCCTAGGTATATTATTTTGTGGTTATTGTAAATGAGATTGCTTTCTTCAATCCTATGTCAGATTGCTCATGTGGATGTATAAGAATGGTATAGATTTTTGTATTTTGATTTTGAAAACTGCCACTATACTATATTCATGTGTTACTTCCTGGAAATGTTTTGTGGATTCTTTTGGATTTTCCATATATACAATCATATCACCTGCAAATAGAGACAATTTTTTCTTTTTTTTTTAAATTTTTAAGCCTTTTATTTTAAACTCTCATCTGAATGCATTGGCTAGGACTTTCAGAACTATATTGAAAAACAGTGAAGAAAGTGGGAAGCCTGGTCTTGTTCCAGTTTTTAATGGAAAAACTTCTAACTTGTCCCAGTTCAGTATGATATGTTGAGGAATGTCCTTTCTAGGCCTATTTTGCTGACAGTTTTAATCATGAAGGGATGCTGTATTTTATCAAATGCTTTTACTTAATTAATTGATATGATCTTATGGTTTTTATCTTTCTCTGTTAATATGATATACTGCAGTGACTATTTTGGATATTTTAAAATGTTCTTGCATCCCTGAAATAAAGCCTGCCTGATCATGGAGTATAATTTTTTAAACGTGTTGTT
>NW_006201025.1:0-812 GCF_000334495.1 Tupaia belangeri chinensis | reverse complement strand
AGAGTGTGGGCATATCCTTCTATCAATCATCCCTTCTTGATGGGCACTTATTTCCAAAGTCTTCCTATTTCAGTAAAAGCAACAGAAAACAATATTCTTCATTATGAGAGAATCCTAGATTGATTTAACTTAGGGTAGAGTAGCTTCAGCCAATATGAGGAATACTTCCTCCCAATGGTTTTCTATGCCAACAGAGCCACAGTCATGCTTAGTGGGAATGGACACAGGAGAGAAACTACACAATGCTGCAATGTGGACAGGATGCCAGGGCCTGTCCTAATTGCCTTGAACTACATTTTTAGAGGAGGGGTTAAAATCACCTTCTGGTTACCCACAGATGGAATGGTATGATTACCACATCCAACCATTCTGGAGAGCCAAGTTGTGTAGTTTGTTTGGCAAATATTGACTGTGTAATAGGTAGAAATATCCGTAGCTGGCTCTGGGAGGGGGAAAAAAAGCTGCTATGTAAATACTTTTGGTTATCCCATTTACTCCTTAACTCTGCTAGGTATAATCAGTACCATTGGACAAATGGAGAAATTGATATAGTTAGGGAATTTCCCCATCCTCTATTTTCTCAGATTTCCAGCTAGTAATGAGAGTTGGGCTATGAACTTGTCAAAGCACAGGATTCTACTGTATGTATGTCCCTCAGGTAAGGATCAGCATGCAAAAACAGTTACAGAGCTCCCCAGAAACCTGCCCCTGGACTCTCCTGGCATTCACATCTGTGCTGGAGACCTGCTCTAGCCGGGTGGGCTGACTTGACAGAGGTGACGCAGGTGAGAAGAAATCAGACAGAGACCTCT
>NW_006201024.1:0-1456 GCF_000334495.1 Tupaia belangeri chinensis | reverse complement strand
CAAAATATTAGACACTGTCATACTATTTGTTGCCATTATTCTTCTTCTGCCATTTATACGTGTACCTTATATATTTTTTTCAGACATTAATATTGCTAAACCAGACTTTCCGAAGCTAAACCAAACTTTTGAAGTATTACACTTTTCTTTTTCCTATTTCGGTGTTTATATTCATTCACATCATTATGTTTAGGTGTGTTTCTATGTGCTGTGCCTGGGAAATTTCCCCACCAGATAACTCGGCTCACTAATTTACTATTTCATTATGAGTAGTCAGCTAATCAATTTACCTGTATACCTTTAAAAATTAAGCTCTATGTTTTTATTTTCAAAGTCCCTGATTAATTGTTTTCCTGTGTATGTGTTCTTATTTCATGACTGCCTATTCTTGTTTTATACCTACCTGTTACTGTTCCGTGTACACATTTAAACAATTTATTATTTTGTGTACTTAAAAAAGTCAAGTATATTCATTTAAAAGACCTTTTCATATAGCCCTTTTCCCATATTTTCTCAGATGCAATGTATTCATTTTTATTGTTCTTTATTGTTTTTAAGTTATTGTTCTTGATTTTTCTATAAACTCTTCTTATATTGTTTCCAAAGTCTTCAGTGATTCCTACCTGCACAGTCATCTTTTCAATAATGTTGCCTTACACAATCATAGATGACCCAGGTCTTCTGGAGCTGGAGCTGTCTAACTCTGCTATGGTGGCTGCTTATTGGACTATCATTGTTTTCTGATTTCTCTTGAAGATGCTTCTCCATTTGTATGAAAGGGAGAGTTAAAATTAAAGATTAAGAATTAAGAATGACTGCCTGTGTTTTCATCCTAAAAGCTTGGTGACCTCGGTGAACTCATTACTCTCTTGGTGCCACAGGTTTCCTCACCTTAAAAGTGAGGTTCATGATGCAGTTGCTTTGTTATGGAGTCAGTGTGGAGATTTTTCTTCTCTAATTTACCATGAGGTACATACACTCACTGAGAGTGTTAGAAAGGCAGAGAGAGAGAGAGAGAATGCAAGATAGCACTGTCTGTGGGTCATGGTCACACTACAAAACCTTCTACTCTATTTCTCACCCTTCCAGGATTTGGGGGAAGCATGCATACATGCCCAGCATGTTTCTGAAGCCACTGGGTCTCGGAATTGACCTGCATGGTCTCACAGTGGGATCTAGCCATCTTCAGCACCAAGCCACAGCTGGCCCCAGTTTGAAGATTTAGTGACTAAGCTCTCATACAGTGCTAGAAAGTGTCTGGACCACAGTACATATTCAAAAAATGATAGCTGACACTATTCCTTCATATCACATACAGATTCATGTCTCGTCTTAAAATGCATCTTAGATATTTATAATGTGCTTTTTCAGTTTTCACTTTCTTGTCTGTGTATTTGTAGCAGAGGGGGAAGATTTTGCCATGTGCACATCTGCCCCCATTGCACAATGAATTTGA
>NW_006201023.1:0-498 GCF_000334495.1 Tupaia belangeri chinensis | reverse complement strand
ATTCATTTCTAGTGGCCTCAATGCACTGAGTATCTAGACAGTCCAAGTGAACAGTATTCAAATATCTGAACACAATTAGGGGCAGAATATGCCTCAATTCCCACTGAATCTGATGCACAAAGAGTGAATAATGGAATGGAAGAGAGATTGCAAATCACCTCCTCCTGCACACTTCTGAATGCTCAGATTGAACTTCAAGAATTATGAAGAAATGCACAATCCATCAGATGACCAGAAATCACCATAAGGTCACAAGAAATATGAGAAAGCAAGAAAATTCTCACCCAAAGAAAAAGAACAATGCCTTATCATCCACAGACAGCACAATGAAACTCGTGGAAATGGCAGATAAAGAATTTAGAATATTCATGGTGACAAAGATAACAGAGATGCAAGAGGAGAGAGAGAATGAAATCTGGAAGAAGCAGGAGAATAAAGCTGAGGAGTTTCAGGAGGTGATAAACTCCTCCTTGCATGATCTGAAAGAGGAAATACACA
>NW_006201022.1:0-387 GCF_000334495.1 Tupaia belangeri chinensis | reverse complement strand
GCCCCGTACCCAGCACAGAGTAAGTTGTTGATAAATATTTATTGGGGGAAGAGTAAGGGAAAATACCTGACACTGAGAACAGCTATTTCCTTCCTGCCTCTGCCCTAGATTTGTGTGTGTGTGTGTGTGTGTGTGTGTGTGTGTGTGTGTAATCGTACATCTTTGTGGGCTGGTGTGTTTTATCAAAGCTTGCCAACATCTGGAGCAGTGCCCAGGCCTTTCCCTGCCCACTCACAGATGACTTCCTTAAGAATCAGGCTTGGGCCAGCAGATGGCATGGTAGTTAAGGCACAGGACTCTCATAAAATTGAACACAGCTTGAGTCCCAGACGTGGTGCCTTGAAAATCACACTGGGCGGGGCCAGCAGTTAGCATAACGGCTATGTC
>NW_006201021.1:0-931 GCF_000334495.1 Tupaia belangeri chinensis | reverse complement strand
GTGGTGTTTGCTCAGCGCATGTCCCCACAGATGACCATGCCACAATTCTTCTCCTCGTAGGATTTGGGGCACACACACATGTGCTCAGTGTGAGTTTCAAGCTGCCAGGTCTGAAACTCAATCTGTGGTTGTCCATGTGTGAGTCCAACGTCTTAACCACCACACCACCAGCCGGCCCACATTTGAGCACTTTGAAGAGTTGTATCATTACCAGAGAAGAAACAGAGACATCCAGCACCCTATCTAGTTAAATTTGCCCTTCAGTTAGCAAAATAAATAAACAGGTTCTTACAAAGAAATGCCTCATTTCTCAGGTTTGCCCCACCTTCCTGCAACTCTCTGAAATTCCTTAGGAGGAACAAAGTACAAACTTATTGTTATTCTAAGGTCTACGATGTCTTTCCCATTCCCAACTGGTCATCTTTCAGGATAAGCAGGATCAGGGACTCCAGAAACATGATGTATGAAATAAAACACACTTAGGTACAGTCTTCTCTTTATCACTTAGTCACTCAAGGAGCAGGATAAAACTGGTCTGGAGGTCTAGTGTTTAAAAGAACCCGATCCCCCATGGCCCATTGCTATCTGCATCCTATTGCTAATGACTTAAAACACAACTGGTGCATGTGTGCTCAAAATCCTGATCAAATAAAGAAATGTAAGAGAAAGAATTGGGGTATGGCCACATATCATAGGGGTTTGCTTTCTCCCCACCTCTCTTTCTGTGTGTGTGTGTGTGTGTGTGTGTGTGTGCATGTATGTGTCTTTTTATGTCTAGTGCTTAGGCCCTGTACAATTACTGTGTGGTGGTGGTGGTGGGGAGGACAATTGAGATAATTACAGTATTTTTTTTTTTGAGAGATTTTCGCTACAGGGCACATGCACTTGCCAGAAAGCCAGAGAGACAGAAAGTGAGAAATCACCACCCTGG
>NW_006201020.1:0-810 GCF_000334495.1 Tupaia belangeri chinensis | reverse complement strand
TATTTTATCTTTGATTTATTTTTTAAGAATTTTAAAATTATTATTTAAAAAAAATTTATCTGAAAGGGACAAAGTGAGAGAGCATCATAAAACAATTCACCACCTTCAGGATTTGAACCACAGTCAGCCATGTGAGGGTCCAGAGCTTTAACCACCATGCCATCAGCTGGCCCCTGAATTCCTTGTTATCTAAGTCAGACTGTGTTATAGTTTATGATTATCCTTTTATTTTTTTTAAAGGTTTTTTTTGCTATAGGGTGTGTGCACTTGACAGACAGAGACAGAGAGATAGAAAGTGAGAAATCACCCCCCAGGGGGATGGCCATGCCACAATCCAATCTCTTCCATTCTCCTCTTGGGATCATGGGCATGCACGCACACATGCCCGGCGTGAGTTTAAGCCACTGGGTCCGGGACTCGAACCATGGTTGGCTACATGGGAGTCCAGCGACATAGCCATTATGCTAACTGCTGGTCCCAGTTCATGATTATCTTTAGACAACTGTTCAAAAACCACATAAAAACTGTAGAGTTACTGTATGTATGTAATTGGTAATGGTACTTTTTGACAAGTTATTAGAAGGATTAAAGTAGAGAAAAATATCAGTCTTGTCATCATAAGACTGAAGATAATTACAAAATACATGACAAGGAAAAATAAGAAAGAATGAAATAAAATAAACAAAGAAAATATTTCAGAAAGTATGTCCAAACCCAGGAGACCAGGCCAGCTCAGAAATGCAATCTTTTTCTGCCAGGCCTTCTTTTTATTTCAAAGTCTGGTCAAACCTCCAGAAGGAGACCTAGGAA
>NW_006201019.1:0-544 GCF_000334495.1 Tupaia belangeri chinensis | reverse complement strand
CCTACTGCTTTAAAAGTTGACAAAATCGGGCCGTAGATTCACCATTCGCATGTACGTCGAGCCTCATCACCTGAATACGCACGAGCCAAAAAAGAGTAGACCATACGCCAACACCCTCACAATCCTCTGAAACTCCAGCTGTCCAGATCTTCGGACCAGCCAACGTACCTTCCTCAACATAATAATAATAAAAATGCTGGCCATAAGCCTGTTCCTTAGTAAAGGCACTGCGACAAGCCTACATCAGCCTTGTAAGCAAACGTGGGTGCTCACAGACGGGGAGACTGGTAACAATTTAAATTACACTACTCACACTGCACCATTAGACACATGGTGGCCACACCTTTATTTTGACCTCAGAGACCTTTTTAAAAAAACTCGTATTAAAAATCCTTCTTACCACGTCTTAATAAAAAAAACATTGACGATTAGAGACCAAATCAAGGGGTTCTGGGCCTGTCCCAGTAATCAAAGAGCCAATTACCGTACTTGTGGGGGAGCTAAAAGTTTCTGTTATAAGGCCTGGTCTTGTGTCACCTCCAAC
>NW_006201018.1:0-1417 GCF_000334495.1 Tupaia belangeri chinensis | reverse complement strand
TCTTCATTTCTGTTTCCCCAATATGGCTAGTTTCCAGGAGCCATGAAGCTGTGTGTTTTCAATAAGGCCTGTTCCCTTTCTCTGGCCAGGTGGCAGCATGCCTCCTGGTTCGCCACAGCCAGCATGCCACCATGTCCCGATTTTGTATGGGAAAAGACAATGACTTTTTTTTTTTTTTTGGAGAGGTTTTTGCTATAGAGCACATGCGCTCACTAGAAAGACAGAGACAGAGAGACAGAAAGTGGGAAATCACCCCCATGGGGGGATGGCCCCACCGCAATCCCTTCTTCTCCATTCTCCTCTTGGGATTTTGGGCACACACACACATGCTCAGCATGAGTTTAAGCTACTAGGTCCAGGACTTGAACCATGGTAGACTACATGGGAGTTCAGAGACATTGCCATTACACTAACTGCTGGTCCCAAGACAATGACATTTTATATACCTTCTTACTTTAGTTTTTAAAAATATTTTTGCTAGAGACCTGTATACTTGCCAGAGAGAGAGAGAGAGAGAAGATGAGAGAGCACCCTCCATGAGAGATGGTTATCCTGCAATTTCTTCTTCTCCATTTTTCCTTTTAGGACTTTGGGTATGCATGAAAACATTCCCAGTGTGTTTCTCAAGTGCCAGTTCCAGGACTTGAATCACACAGTTGGCCATGTGGGATCCAGCTGTCTCAACCACCATGTAATGGGCAGGCCCTCAAATCTCCTTTCTCAAGCTATTTTACACTTTATTCATTTCATGAATATCTACATCTCATAACATTTAATTTTCAGTAATAAAATTGAATTATTCTGAATTGTAGACAAGTGCTGTTTTGTTTTGTTTTGCTTTGTTTTTCAGCTCCATTCAGAATCTATATCTATAGCCTTAGGAGCTAGACACAGGTCAGATAGGTGATTCACAATGATATCTGCCTTAATTTTGGGTGATAATTGTAATGTACATATGTTGTTGTAAGAAATTCACATCTTAGAAGCATTGTATTCTAATGTTCATACTGAGATAAGTGTTTGTGGATAAAATTATATAAAGTCACACAGCTAATAATAATAATAATAAAGATCAAATTCATGTCAATTTTGCCTCAAGCACCATTTTTTAGGGGATCCAAAATAAAGTAAAAATTGTTAAGGCTACTTAAAAACATTCTTGTTATTACAAAGGATTAAGAGAAGTATTTTTACAGTGTTAACCTTTAAAAATATCACAAGGGACCAGCAGGTGACATGGTGGTTAAGATCCTGGACTTCAACATGGCTGACCATGATTTGAGTCCCAGAGCTGCCTACTTGCTTTCTCACTTTCCCCCTCTCTCTTTTTCTCTCTGATCAAATTTTCAAAACAATAATAAATAAAATTAGGGACAAATAGTTGGAGCAATGGCTACATCGCTGGACTCTCATGTAG
>NW_006201017.1:0-580 GCF_000334495.1 Tupaia belangeri chinensis | reverse complement strand
GCAATTAGTACACATAAGAGGAACATGGAAACAATGAAAATGGATCACCAAACATCATGCCTCACAGAATTAGAAAAGCAACAGCAAAAAGATCCAAAAAACTCCAGGAGCAAGAAAATAATTAAGATATGAGCATATATAAATGAAATAGAAAATAAACAAACTATACAGAAAATAACTGAAAGAAAAAGCTGGTTCTTTGAAAAGATAAACGAAATTGGTACACCATTAGCAAGACTTATTAAGAAGAAGAGAGAAAGGAACCAGATGAATCAGATCTGCAGTGAAGCAGGTAAAATAACAACAGACCTAGTAGAAATACAAAACATTATTAGAGGTTACTATGAACATCTGTATGCCAAGAAACAAGATAATCTGGATGAGATGGACAAATTCCTGGGCACATATAGTCTACCTAGATTGAGCCAGGAGGATATAGAAAGTCTGAATAGGTCCATAACAAGCCAAGAGATTGAATCAGTTACAAATAACCTCCCTACAAATAAAAGCCCTGGACCAGATGGATTCACCTCTGAATTATACAAAACGTTCAAAGAAGAGTTAACCCGTATTCTGCTCA
>NW_006201016.1:0-934 GCF_000334495.1 Tupaia belangeri chinensis | reverse complement strand
TTTTCCACAGTGTCTGTACTAGTTTACCCTCTACCAAAAATGATGAGCAATTACTTTTCTCCACAATCTGCTCAGTACTTGTTTTTCTGTTCCTAGCCATACTGACTGAGATTAGATAATTACACATTGTAGTTTTAATTTACATTGCTCTTATAAAAATTGTTCATGTTATTATATATGCTTTTTCGCCATCTTATGTCTTCTGTTGGATGTTGTCTGTTCAGATATATTGCCCATTTTAAAAATTTGGATTATTAGACTTTTCTTTCTTTTTTTCTCTATTTTTATTTCAGGTGAATTGCTTAAGTTTCCTATGCATTTTAACAAATCCTTATCTGAAGGATAATTTGCATAGTTTGCAAGTATTTTCTCCCATTCTGTGTTTTCTTTACTTAGTTTTTGTGCCTTGCTGTGCAGAAGCCTTTTAGCATGACATAATTCCACTTGTCTATCTTTGCAGTTGTTGCCTGTGCTTTAGGGCTCTTGTTGAAGAAATCTGCCTACTCCAATGTTTTCATTTCCCTGTATTTCCGCAGGTAGTTTTATATTTTGGAGACTTACATTTTAATCTTTAACTTGGGTTTATTTTTATTAATGGCAAGAAATAAATAATTCCTATGCCCTTTGCCAAACATCAATTGGTTTATGTCTGGGGGGATGATTTCTAAATTTTTATTCAGTTGCATTGTTCTGTGTGACTGTCTTTTTTTTTTTTTGTCAATATCATGCTATTTTGATTATTACACCTTGTAATATATTTCAAAGTCAAGTAATGAAATAGCTCCAACTTTATCTATTTATCTATTTATTTATTTATTTATTGCATGGTATTCTTTTGTTGATATTGGACTTTTTATGATTCCAGACACCTGTCATGATTTTTTTCAGTTCTGTAAATTATGCTGCCAGATAGAAATTGCATTGAATCTGTAAA
>NW_006201015.1:0-366 GCF_000334495.1 Tupaia belangeri chinensis | reverse complement strand
CTTTTCAATGGCAGCATTTTTAATCTCCACTTTTAAATATAGAGCATGGTCACTAAAGTCCTTTTCAAGAATCCAGGGACCAGCAGTTAGCGTAATGGATATGTCACTGGACTCCCATGTAGCTGACCATGGTTGGAGTCCCAGACGCGGTTGCTTAAACTCACGCCGGGTGGGTGCGCATGTGCTGAGACTCCCTTCCTTCAGTCCTCCATCCTCCAAATCCTGGCCACACACCCATCCAGTGACTCTCAGGCTAAGTAGACTCAGGACTTGAACTAGAGACCTCAAGTGACTTCCAACTCTGTACTCTGGTATGCTATAGCTGCAACACTGAGTCTGGCCCTGATCATCTAATTGTGACAGAGA
>NW_006201014.1:0-515 GCF_000334495.1 Tupaia belangeri chinensis | reverse complement strand
CTTAAGAAATTGTGTGATTAATAAAATGTGGCAGAAAGGAAATGGAAGACAAGTGTAGACACCAGAGATAGTGTGAGAAGAGGGTGGGACCATTCCTCCTCCTTGGACCCCAGGGTGGTTGACTGGGACTTTAAGGCAAACTCCCACCCCACCCCACCTGCAAACCAGATCGAGCTGGCCAGTAGTTCCAGACACCAGGCGGACTGAGGCTGCAGGCCGGACCCCTCTGAACCTTCACGCATCCCCACCGTTCCTTCTCCTTGGACCCCAGGTTGATTATCTGGGACTTTAAGGTGAACGCCAACCCCACCCCACCCTCAAATCAGATGGAGGCAGCCAGTAGTTCCAGACACCAGGCAGACTGAGGCTGCAGGCCCAACCAACCTGGTCCTGTCACTCATCCTCTGGACCTTTCCCACCAGCCTTTTGACTCTCTGAATTCTGGTGATTTGAATAGTGTGTGGCACACAAAGCATGCCGCACAATTCCCTTTTTTTGTTTTGTGTTACTTTGCT
>NW_006201013.1:0-4476 GCF_000334495.1 Tupaia belangeri chinensis | reverse complement strand
CTTGCTGGAGAGAGAAAGGGAGCAATTGTGAACCCACAATCCCATCTCTTCCGCTCTCTTCCTGGGATCTGGGGCTTGTATGCACTCGTGCCAGGTGTGAGTTTCAAACCACTGAGTCCAGGACTCAAACCACAGTCGGTCATTTAGGAATTGACCGATGTAACCACTTTGCCATTTGATGGCCCAGAGACTAGTTCTTATTGTGTATTTTCCTCCAGGAATGAGATGTCTTGATTTATTTTTTCTGTTTTCTTTTTAGACAGGTAGAAAATGATGACAATGGTGAGAACAATGATGATAATCATAGAGAGAAAGGGAGAGAGAGATATTAGTGAACATCCATTGTCTGTATTTACTATAAAGATTTAAGTAAGAAAACAGGAAAGTACAATCATAAAATTTAGTCATTAAAGCATTGCGTGGTAAAGACCCTAACTGGAGTAAGACATGCAAATTTAAAACATATGCAATAAAATAATACTAGTGTAAAGGACAGTGCAGAGATATCTCTTCATTTTAAAATATAGAGAATAGAATATGATTATAAATTACAAATTGACAAAAGCATTATCTCATATTTTAATCATGTAATGAAAATATAAAAAAGAGTAATAATGAAAAATGATACTTACAAATTAACAATGATCACGTTATGAATTCCCATTAGCCTGAAGTCCTCAGAAAGAATTAATCATCAGACAAATTTATTCAGATAAAAATAATGATAAGAAAATATGGACAATCATTGTACACGTGCAAAGTATATACGAGAATACTATTAATAACCATTGATACATAACTGAAAGCTTCAATTATTCAAAATAAAAATTTAGAATAAGAAAAAAAAGAGTCCATAAACTGAATACAAGCATACAAGATTCCTCTCATAATATTTTGAGATAAATAACTCCAATTTTCATTGACTCTCCAGTACTGACTTTACATCACTCTTTAATCCTTGACTAATCATCATTAAGAAATGGAAACCAACCAATCATGGGTCACCGAATTTATTCTGGTGGGATTCCAGCTCAGTTCAGAGATGGAACTTCTTCTCTTCTGGGTTTTCTCCCTCTTATACATCTTCGGTCTGCTGGCAAATGGCATCATCCTGGGGCTCATTTGGTCAGCTCCTCAATTGCACACCCCCATGTACTTCTTCCTCTCACACCTGGCCATCATCGACATAACCTATGCTACCGGCAGTGTACCCCATACGCTGAGAAATCTAGTGCAACACAAAAGAACTATCTCCTTTGTCTCATGTGTTCTGCAGATAGCTTTCTGTTTGACTGTTGGCTCTATAGAGTGCATGATATTGATGGTGATGTCCTATGACAGGTATGTGGCCATCTGCCACCCTCTCCAATACATCATCATCATGAACTGGAGAAGGTGCACAGTCCTTGCTGTCATTTCTTGGGTATGTGGATTTTCCCTGATAATGGTAAATATATTTCTTCTTGTAAGGCTGCCCTTCTGTGGACCCCAGGAGTTAAACCACTTTCTCTGTGACGTCTTAGATGTGCTCAAACTGGCCTGTGCTGACACCTGGGTCAATACAATTTACATGTTTGCTTGTGGTGTGTTTTTTTTAATCGTGCCCCTTTCTTTGATGCTCATCTCCTACACATGCATCCTCTGGAATATCCTGAAAATCAAGTCAAAGGAGGGTCGCAAAAAGGCATTTTCTACCTGCTCTTCCCACCTCTGTGTGGTTGGGCTCTACTTTGGTATAGCTATGCTGATGTACTTGGTCCCAGATGACAGTCAACAGCAAGAGCCACAGAAAATTCTGACCCTGTTTTACTGCCTCTTCAATCCATTGCTGAACGCCCTCATTTACAGTCTGAGGAACGCTCAGGTGAAGGGTGCCTTCTACAGGGCTCTGGGGCAGAAGAGGGTCACGTGAAGGAGGGCAGCATCTTGGTTCAGTGAACTTTTCTCCTTATGAGCTGTGATTTCCTTATGCAATAAATATCTGAAAAAGTCCAAAAGAGACTTGGTTTAATAATAATTGTCTAAATTCTAGCCCTAAAAGTGAGAAGCATTTTTATGAGTATGCATCTGCTATTACACTGTAGCCCTGTAAGAACAAGGAGAGCTGCATTAGATTACTTCATGTGTTTTGTAATGACATCGATTTTAACATCAAAAATATGGACATAAGAAAAAAATGTCTTCAATATCAGCAGTGATATCAGCACATTACTCTGACATGTCAGCTCTGGCATATGTGACTCCAGCATCATCTGCAGCAGCCGAAAATGGGAGATTCAAATTCATATCGAAAGAGAAAACTCCCAAGGGTACCACAACTTAGATAGAAAGAGGGCAGAATTCTGTGTCTCTATCTCACTGGTCGTGAGGAAAATGAAATCAATGAATAGAAACTCCCATTTCCCAGTGGAATAATTCAGGAAGGAGATAAGGGAAAAAATTTTGTGAATGTTTTATCTACACCTAATAGATAATATTTAAAGTAGTCTAAAGTATATTTTAAGCAATTTAATATGACTAAGTAAATGGAATTCATTCGAAAATGTTTCAATATTCTCAGAGGCCGATGTTGAAGCTTTGCTCTTACTCTGTACTTACAAGTAAGTGAAAAACATTCATAATAGGCAAGATTAGTCACCTGTACAGGCTCTGGCAGAGATTTTTCCTGTTAACATTTTGAATGTCTGAACTAATTTTCTTTAGTTTAAAAGCTCTGACACCAGGGACCAGCAGTTAGCGTAATGGCTATGTCGCTGGCCTCCCACGTAGTCCACCGTAGTTCACGTCCTGGACCTGGTGGCTTAAAACTCAAACTGGGCATGTGTGTGTGCTTGCCCAAGATCCTGAGAGGAGAAATGGAGGACAAGGGATTGCAGCGTGGTGATTTCTCGCTTTCTGTCTCTCTGTCTCTCTCTGTCTGTCTGGCGAGCACACACGCCCTATAGTGAAAACCTCTCCAAAAAAAAAGAACAAAGCTCTGACACCAGAGTGATGGGACAGCTCTCACTTAACCTGCATCAACTACCTCTCTTGCCAGCAAAAAATACTCAGCTTTTATACATCAAAATTGAGCTACGAACCTTGGTAAATGACAATAAAACCAATAAAGGTAGTGCCTACAGTCATTAGGTACATAAATCACTCATTTCTTCTCCTTTTTAAATTAAGGAATATAGTTGTAATTTGTTTTAGTTTTTACACTTATACTTCCTTTTTTTATGAAGGGCAAGAACATCTTTGTAGTTTTATGGACTGTTTCACACCTTTTGAAATTAGAGACCGAGAAATAATCTTTCATTCCCTTTCACAGGTAACAAAACTCAGATACACTGAATTTCATCAAAATTACAGAAAAGAAAAGAGTTGTTTTCTTATGGTTACCAAGTCTATGTTTGGTTGAACATTATTGAAATTACCAGTGGTGATCACTGTCGATACTGTGATGTAATTATTGCCACTGAATGTACATTAAAATGGTTAAAACAATAAATTTTATGATTTATATTTTATTGCAGTTAAATGTTGTCAGAACATAGAAATGTGTGGAGAACTTAACGCACTATTGCCATTTGAAAATTGAGGGGCCACTTGCCAAGAACACATAGTGGCAGTAAGAGCTAAGAACAATAGTAGTGACAAATACTGAGAACTCAGACCTCCAAACGCAAGGAACATAATTCTCCCAAGAGCTGCTAAAATTAGAAGACTCCAGGCTTCACAGTAGGGTTCTCAAACAAAGGTAAACTCCCCCTGGGACTTGTGCAGAGAATTCAGATGACCTGTCCCAGGAGATTGACTCGCAAAAAGTTGAAGATAACAATCATCGTGTTGCTCAGGCAGCTGCATTTGTGGCTATTGGGGACATCAGCCATAGAATGTTACCACACTTTGAAATCAGAGAAACATCCTTTGGCTATAGTTTTGGCCCTTGTGAGATTATTGACACTAAATTTAAGGCGATGATTCCTTTAGCACTTTGTTTTTAAGAACTATTTTTATTTTTTGGAGAGTTTTTGTTTGTTTGTTTATTTTTTGATTTTGTTTTTTGTTTTGTTTTGTTTTGTTTTTGTTTTTGTTTTTTTTTTGCTATTGGGCACGTACCCTCACCAGAAAGACAGAGAGAGAGACAGAGAGACAGAAATCAAGAAATCACTCCCCAGAGGGAATGACCATGCTGCAATCCCTTCTCCTCCAT
This sequence comes from Tupaia belangeri chinensis, assembly GCF_000334495.1. NCBI lineage: Eukaryota > Metazoa > Chordata > Mammalia > Scandentia > Tupaiidae > Tupaia > Tupaia belangeri. Next base: position 281 of record NW_006201013.1, on the reverse strand, counting down.
TCTCTTCTCAGGATCTTGGGCACACAGGCACACATTCCCAGCGTGAGTTTAAGCCACCAGGTCCAGGAGTAGAACCGCAGGAGACTACATGGAAGTCCAGCGACAGAGCCATTCCGCTGACTGATAGTCCCTTAAGAACTATTTAAATCCAAATATCCCAGAGGATGGAAATAGATTTTGCTTCAATTTGTGTTACTATTTGTCATTTTAGGAGTCAAAATAGACTATGTCGCATATTTAAATTAACCACCTTTTCTAAAACTAGAAAAAGAAAGGGTAGC
>NW_006201012.1:0-342 GCF_000334495.1 Tupaia belangeri chinensis | reverse complement strand
AGGCCCCGGAGCGCGGAGAGACAGAGGGGGGGGGGAAGCCAAGCAGTATGCCTTTGACAAGATCAGTGTGACACTCCAGTTTCATCTGTGGCATTGTTTGGGGTGATGCAGCCTGATAATGGCTGGAAGGCTTTGGTTCCTGGAAAGGACCTTGTGGGTTGTGGTGGGGGTGTTACCTGGTCAAGACTGTCAGTGCATCCTGGTTCTGTCAGCAGCATTGGTTGGAACAAGGTGGCCAGGTGGCGACGGGAAGGCTTCACATTTTGGTGAGGATCTGGGGTGAACTAGGATTCATGCCTAGATTAAGACTAGCATGATACTCTACATCTGTTAGAGTTGTTG
>NW_006201011.1:8918-9431 GCF_000334495.1 Tupaia belangeri chinensis | reverse complement strand
ATTTCCTTAACTGCTTTACCCTGCAAAGCTGTAGCCATAGCTAGTTCTTGGGTGTACGCTGGGCCAATGTCTGCACACAATCTAATATAATCAGACAGGCCACCTTTCTTTCTGAAAGGAGAGATAGCTGTTTGGCAGGCTGAATTCACATTTTCATAAGCGAGTAGCTTTAACAACAAAAGTCTTGCTTCACTTTCTCCTAACAGTCTTCCTGCAGTCTGTAGTAAACGGGCTATGAAATCCTGAAAAGGCTCATCTGGTCCTTGTCTAATCTTAGACAAGTCCTCTGTCTGTTTCCCAGCAGAGGGTAGTTTATTCCGTGCTCTCCTAGTCACGGCACTTACTTGTGCATACATGGCTATGTTAAAGTTAAGCTGTTGATTAACATCCATATTTTGTCCCTCTCCAGCCAACATTTCAAAAGTAATGGAAATATTTTGAGTACAATTTAACTCTGCTGTAGCCTGGCAATGTTCTGTAAATTCAGTTTTCCATAACAAATAATCGCCACCT
>NW_006201011.1:0-774 GCF_000334495.1 Tupaia belangeri chinensis | reverse complement strand
TTTTTTTGCTCATACTCCATAGTTCTCGACAGTTAATAAACAACTTTCAAGTTTCAAAATAATGAATTTTAAAGATAATGTTAAAAATATTTCTTATAATTTTTTATAATTTTGCTTGTGACTCTATAACTGCAGAAACAGTATGGTTTTAAATATTTTTGAGAAAATATTTACATGTCAGTTTCTCAAATTGTTGAAAAGCAAATGCTCTGCACAAAAGTCACACAAAAACCTTCTCGATGCAGCCCCGCTTACCAAGTATTCTGTGATATACCATCTGCTAGCAGAAATCGGTCTCTTTTTCTTCCTTCAACGTCTTTCTCAAGATAATCCTCTATTGCAGTAGCTCTTTTGCAATCTCTACTGATTACAATGCTGGGCTAGAAAAGTCCAGGTTATTTTATGCTATAACTTCTTTTACATATCTTCGCTAATCCTCTCTGCCAGGCAGAACTATTTATGATGATAGGCCATCTCTCTAAGAGCTTCTGTTGGCTTACATGAAATCCACCTTAGTTCCATAATTTTCTGATTGATCCTCAGATATGGCATTCTAGTCAAAACCCTTTCCAATAATGAGTATTTCCCATTTCTGATTCAATGCAACAAGCATTATTGAACTTAGGCAAATAATCTTTCTGCCACAAAATAAGGATACTCCCAAATATTTCCAGTTCAAGAGGGGTCAAAAAGGAAGAAAAGTTTATGTTTCCTTTTAAAGAAACAAGCAACTCAAAAAAAGTAAATTGGGAAAACAAAGCACAGTAAGAAGAA
>NW_006201010.1:0-563 GCF_000334495.1 Tupaia belangeri chinensis | reverse complement strand
TTTTTTCCTGCGTCCTGTCAGATAGGATCAGAATTGGACTTTTTCTCTTGCAGTTGACATGCAAAACATTTTTCATTTTAGAACACTTCAAATTTCAGAGTTTTTGGATTATGGATACTCAATCTGTAATCAGAGAGAAATTTACATCTTTTCTCTTTTTTTGTTGACATTTAATCACATATATCTTTACAGTGTACAACATTTCTTTTTCCAGCATTTATGCCATGCATATCAGTCAAGACAAAGACATTACTATATATTTTATCACCAGCATGTAGCTTCTCATGAATTTTAACAATTAGAGATACTTTTATTTTTTTCTTCACCTTCCCCTTCCTCCCATGTGAAACATTTTTTTTCACATTTTACCTATTCACAAAGGATCTTAATTAAAATAAATATATGGACAAAGCTAAAAATCTAGTCACAAGTGCAGTGAAATTTTCTTTGAAAATACTTTTTCTCTCTCCATTCTCCCTTTTAGTTTTAGTAAAGAAAAGCATAAGCTAACTCATTTGAAAAACCAAAAAATAATTTTTAGTCTCAATTTGGTCTGTTATTTG
>NW_006201009.1:1016-1486 GCF_000334495.1 Tupaia belangeri chinensis | reverse complement strand
GAGTTGATTTTTGTAAATGGTGAAAGATAGGAGTTCAGTTTCCTCTTTCTGCAGATGGATACTCAGTTTTTCCAGCACCATTTACTAAAGAGGTTTTCCTTTTCCCAATGGATTGACTGATATCCTTTGTCAAAGATCAGTTGACTGTAAGTTTTGGGGATTATTTCTGGGGTCTCTATTCTATTCCATTGGTCCCCATGTCTGTTTTTATGCCAATACCATGCTGTTTTGATGACCACAGCTTTATAGTGTATCTTGGGATAAGGGAGTGATATGCCTCCTACTCCATTCTTCTTGTGCAGGATTGCATTAGCAATACGAGGTCTTTTATGATTCCAGACAAATTCTATGATTGTCTTTTCTAGATCTGTGAAGAATATTTCTGGTATTTTGATTGGAATTGCATTAAACATGTAGATTAATTTGGGTAGAATTGCCATTTTGATTATGTTAATTCTTCCAATCCAGGA
>NW_006201009.1:0-397 GCF_000334495.1 Tupaia belangeri chinensis | reverse complement strand
GAAATGATCATATGGTTTTTATCTTTCTTTCTATTAATGTGGTGTATTACATTTATGGTCTTGCGTATATTGAACCACCCTTGCATCCCTGGTATAAAGCCTACCTGGTCTTGATGAATGATCTTTGTTATATGTTGTTGGATACAATTTACGAGTATCTTGTTGAGAATTTTTGCATCTATATTCATCAATGGTATTGGTCTGTAGTTTTCCTTTTTTGTCATGTCCTTATCTGTTTTGGGGATGAGGATGATGAAGGCTGCATAAAATGAATTTGGAAGGTAGGTTTCTTTTTTTTTTTTTTAATTAAGTTTATTTATACTTTTCATTAAAAAAAAGGACAGAGACAGAATTAAGAAAAAAAATAAGGCTCAACACCTTTATTCACCCACTAGCT
>NW_006201008.1:0-993 GCF_000334495.1 Tupaia belangeri chinensis | reverse complement strand
ACACACAAAGCCAGTGAGGACATTAAAAAAAATCTGCCTTGGGCTCGGGAAGAAATAACACAGAACCTGATGTCTGAGGGATAATAAAGAAGACTATTGTTATTGAACAGAGACCAGTAGGTCTGAAGTCCCTGACCTCCCCTGTCCTGTGGACATTCTCTACATGAATAAACAATAAAAGACCGTATGACACTTAGCACAGAAGATTACAGAATTCAAGGAAAGAAGGATGAGCACAATATTGTATTAACAGAATTTGGCACAAACACTTCCCGCATGATTCTAAAAGAAGTTGGAGGAGGAGGAGTCAATGTTCAGCCCACGTATTCTTACAAAGGCATTTGTATCAGTGAACACATAAACATCTTACTCAAACATAGTCTTCCTTGCTTGTTGGTAGACTCCATGAGGACTGTCTTCTTTGAAATTCCAAGGTTTGAATTCCACATATGTTGCTTCTTTTTCAGACCTCAGTGAATAATAGGTGTCCTGTTGGCCCTTTTTTCTTTCTGTAAAGGAGAAAACCATTTCCTTTGGGGAACCTGATGGTTTGGAATGGAATAAGGGAAAGAACGAGACAATCCTGACAACAGGGAGCCACTTTTCATTTTCCCAGTGAAAACTCATTTCCATGGTATGAGACTTCCTGCTCAGAAAACAACATACCTTCCAGCTTACGTACAATGGACCTCACAGCTCTTGGTCGTGAATTGCTGAGCTGGTCATTTATAGTCCCTGACCGTAAGACAGATTAGACAAAAGACTTTTAATAATAAATGATTGTATGACAATGTGAATGTATTTAACACTTCTAAATTGAACACTAAAAAAATCATTAGGAAAGCTAATTTTGTGTTACCACATAATTTAGTTCATTCTACTTCAGCACAATTAAGAATAAATGTGGTTCAGCTGGTGGTTAGTGGTGGTTAAGGTAGCTAGATCCCACATGGCCTCCTGTATGACTTGAATCCCAGACCCAGTGACTTGAAA
>NW_006201007.1:0-405 GCF_000334495.1 Tupaia belangeri chinensis | reverse complement strand
AAGGGATTGTGGCGTGGCTATCCCACCTGGGAATGATTTTTCACTTTCTGTCTTCCTAGCCAGTGCACTCACCTTATAGCAAAAACAAAAAACTCTCCAAAATATCAAACAAGGGGCCAAGTGGTGGTGTGGTGGTTAAGGGTGCTGGATTCCCACATGACCAACCACAGTTCAAGACCTAGACCTGGCAGCTTGCTTTCTCATTTTCCCTTTCTCTCTTTCTTTCTCTCTCTCACTCTTATTCTGTCCTTCTCTGGTCATATTAAAATAAGTAAATAAATAAAGTTAAATGAAATAGTTCTTTAAAAACAAACAAAGCACACTCTTTATAAATTTAGAATTGGAAATAATCTCATTGACATGTATCCAGCTTCTTGAATATGGCCTCTCTTTGTTTTTTTTTTT
>NW_006201006.1:0-1332 GCF_000334495.1 Tupaia belangeri chinensis | reverse complement strand
ATGAAGGACATTTGGAGGAGGGATATGGAGGTACTAGAGCATTGACAGGATGGGGAAGTGTGGTGTTATCAGTTGAAGATATTTTGATCAACGGGACTGGGGAGAAATGTTCACATTTTAAGTTAAACAATGCAATGGAATGTATATACAAAAATAAATATTTTTTTAAAAAAAAGAGAAATACTGTATATTTAAAAAAAAAAAGAAACAGAAAATGAAAAAGACCCTTGTCTAGGTCTGATGGGAGTGTTGTCTGTTCCTTCATTGATGCAGCTAATAAGCATTCCCACAAAAAAGAAAATAAGTTTCCAGTTTCCAGTGCTGTTGACAGATAACCTCCATATAATCTTTGTTCAATCCTTTGTCTAGGAAGAGAGTTGTACAGAGGCAACTAGGCCCTATATGTGCACCTTGGGTTGCATCAAACTCTAGGGCCAAGTGTGAAGTACAGACATCAAGTGGATGGGTAATGTAGCACACTTCCGAGTCCTTGACCACATTTCTGTTATCCTGAACTCACTGGCAAATCCATAATGTTGAAATCAACAAAGACAAGTGTGAAGAGTAGAGGGTTTCCTGCAAACTCTGCCCCTCTTTAACAAACAGAATATAATTCTGCTAAACTATTTTCTCTGTAGTTCAATGGTCTTGCTAATTTTTACATCCAAGCATTATTTTATGAGCATCTGTTGCCTTGCAAGCCGGGTGATTTTCTTGCCACTATTTTTGGAGGGATCCTTATCATGGTTCTTTCATCTGACGTCAGTCTCTCTCCTCTGATTTAGTTTGTCTGCATAAATAGTCTAATGAACTTTAGAACATAACACCACTATCAAGACCTGAGATGAAATTTCCCCTGTAGATAAAGTTTGATCCTGGTAATCCCAATATCCTAAATTAAATAAGAATTTTGTGTTTAATGAAGCACAGGAGATAGAGTAGATTCATGTTTGGCAAAGTTCAGGATTACTGAACAAATGGTATGTGAGTATGTGGAAGATGGTGAGAGTGAGAAACTAGAATGTTCTCCCTAGGAATAAGGCCAGTCATCCTAAGTCAGTGAGATAGAGGACATTGCGAAGGCATAAATGCAACATTCCTCAAGGTGTATAGTAGCATGAGCTCACTCTCACCTTACAACCAATATGGGGTCTTGCTTCCTTATGCCTTCAGTCCCATTTGTTAGGACAGATGTGATTGGGCACATCTTTCTGTTACTTATGCCCCATGAGAGATGTATTCCTGTGTTCTTCTCCTCAGAGCACTCTTCACTAGTCAATTACCCTATGAACACTGTGGCGTTCTCCAAATGCCAGTTCTAAAACCTGGAAA
>NW_006201005.1:0-1566 GCF_000334495.1 Tupaia belangeri chinensis | reverse complement strand
TATGTGTATATATACACACATATATATATATGAGTTTTTATATATATATATATATGAGTTTCAAATACTTTTTTATTCTAAATAATATCCAATTAATCAATGAATAAACAATATCATCACATTAGTCACCATATATATAGTATGGACATACTCAAATATGCCATGAAAGGCAGGGAAAGGTAATCTTTACCTTTTTTGCTATCAAGTTGGAGAGATTAAATACTTCTAAATAAGATAGGGCCCAACTGGTGGCACAGTGGTTAAGGTGTTGGATTTGCACATGGCTGACTTTGGTTCAAGTCCCAGAACTGGTGGATTGACTTCTTATTCTCCTTTTCTCTCTCTCATTAAATTGAAGAAGAATAAATTAAAAATTTAAATTAATAATTATTTAAAATAAATAAGATTATAAACTATATAAAAATTTCACATAAGTGTAAACGATAATACCAAGTTTTTATTTTTTCAAAAGTGGAAATCTCACTCTAAAAGAAATTAATTAGTTAATAAACTTACAAAAATGATAAAGAAATGGAGTTCTAGCTTTAATATATTAAATATATTAAACAAAAGTTTCCTACAAGAGTCTCTAAAATTTAGTTATTCAGTAAGTTTATATTGGGTTTCTATAATTAGAGTAATCATTTCAAAATTATTACTTCAAATTTTCCATCTACCTCTAATAAAACTACGTCATTTACATAAAACTTAAAGATTCTTAGTCATCCAGCTAAAGGAATATTAGTCCAGTGTGATAAACTATAAGGTCTGATTGACAGTTCTAATTACTTCTGATTATTATAAAAGAGAAAAAAATGATTTTTTTACTTATTTTTAATACAGTGAGTTTCTGCTGAAGGATAGCAATAAAGAGGGTTGTGAGGTGAAGAAGAGTTAAGTGAGAAAAGAAAAAATTCATAAGAAGGAAAGAAACATGCACTCCTTCAGGTAATCACTCAAATGGCCTCCATGAAAACTGCATTAATTAAATCAAAAGCTGTAAGAAGTAAATTCATAGGGAAATAGTGAACAACTACTAAAGCAAGATAATACAATTCCATTTTCTTTATTTTAAATAAGCTAAGATAAAAGTTGGGAATGTGAAGGCAGGAAGGTGTCCTGTTGACCAAGTGTATGCATTCATTGAGATCAACACAACAGAGTTTTATTACTGAATTCAGCAATTACTTCCTAACACTTCTCTGGGTCTCCATTCTTCACCTTTAAAAAGAATTAATAAGGACACACAAATACTTATTTTACACATTCTCTGAAACAGGGATTCTTTCTTTTACATTGTATCTATTAGTCTTTAAAGAAATTTTATAATTTCACAAGTTCATAATCCTTGTAATTGATGAGAAAACTGTGGCTCAAAAACTTTAAAATGACATGCCAAAGAACTTTTTCAAGATTCTCCCAGTTCATTTATACGTAAAAGGCCATACACTAAGGTGTGCATTTTTTTTTGAGATGCTTTTGGTAGATAGCCAGTCTTATTACTCATTACTAAGTCTTTCAGCAAAAGAGTAGAATATAGTGCAATCTCTTCATGGTATTGTCTTC
>NW_006201004.1:0-1500 GCF_000334495.1 Tupaia belangeri chinensis | reverse complement strand
AGTAAGAAGAAGAACTCAGACTGAAAAGCCAGCAAAATATGGAGCAGCCCCTCTGACTCTCTCTGGCCACGTGGTCTGTGTTCTCTAGCTCCCTCTGCCCGTCAGCCATGTTCTTTCCTCACGTCCTGGAAATTGTTGGCTCATTTCTCCTGTGTCTTCTGGAGTCATCTCTCTTCTCTTGCATTTCTGTTATCTTTGTCACTGTGAATATTCTAAATTCTTTATCTGACATTTCCATTAGTTACACTGTACTGTCTGTGGATGAAGAGGAGTTATTCTTTCCCCTTGGAGGAGAGGTATTTTCTTGCTTTCTCACATTTCTTGTGCCCCTTTGGTGATTTCTGGTCATCTGATGGGTTGTGCATTTCTTCCTAATTCTTGAAGTTCAGTCTGAGCATTTAGAGGCGTGCTAGAGGTGGTGATCTGCAATCTCTTTTCCGTTCCATTTTTCACTCTGAGTGTGTCAGATTCAGTGGAATTGAGGAGTATTTTGACCCTAATAGTAATCAGATGTATAGATTCTGTTCACTTGAACCTGTCTAGACACTTAGTTAGCAGAGGTTGAGAAGCAAATGTGTAAAATATCATATTACTCAGAAGTCACTGGATCATCCAGAGGCAATTCCAAATGTCTTAGATTTATATATCTGCCCTTATACTTAAATTATTTTTCTCTAGTGTCAAGGTAAATAATCTTTAATAATAATAATAATAACGATAATAAATTTTAAAAGATCTGCTACCTAAACTACCTAAGTTTTGTAGTTAAGGAAGCCACATCCCACATGGCTGACTCTGGTTTGAATTTCATTCCTGGAAGCTTGAAAAACACTCCAGATGTGTGTGTGTGTGTGTGTGTGTGTGTGTCCAAAATCCTGAAGGGATGAAGAAAAGGAGGAGAAGAAACTGTCGCATGACCAGACCCAAGGGGGGTACTTTCTCCCTCTCTGACTTTCTATCTTTCTCTGGCAAGCACATATGCCTTGCGGTAAGTAAAAATGTTGTCTTCCTGTATTCCTAATCTGATTCCCTTCAGTCTCATTTAGAATCTTCTCTATGTTCAAATTCTTACTCTTTGTTGGGTCTTCTCCCTACAGATAATAAACATGTCATCTTTCCCATGTAATACAAAGAGCAAGTCCCTTCTCTTTCTAGAACCTAGCGCCACCACTACCCCAAACTCCTCCTGGGTGTAAATAACAAGTGTCAAGTCCCGGACCTGGTGGTTTGAATTTCATGCCGAGTGTGTGTGTGTGTGTGTGTGTGTGTGTGTGTGTGTGCTCAAAATCTCTAGAGGAGTTTGAGAAGGAATTGTGGCATGACCATTTTCCCCCACCCACTGGAGTGATTTCTCACTTTCCCTCTCTTTCTCTCTCCAGAACAAGCCCACCCCCCATGGGCAAAAAAAAAAAAAAAAAAAAAAAAAAAAAAAAAAAAAACTCTCCTAGAACCTTAAGCTGAACTAATTACTCTCAGTGGCAGCTGTCATCCTGGATCACC
>NW_006201003.1:0-865 GCF_000334495.1 Tupaia belangeri chinensis | reverse complement strand
GGCTATGTCACTGGACTGCCATGTAGTAGACAGCATTTCAAAGTCTCGGATCCTGTGGCTTAAACTCATGCTGGATACATGTGTGTATATGCCCAAGATCCCGAGAGGAGAATGGAGGATAAGGGATTGCAGCGTGGCCATCCCTCCGGTGGGTGATTTCTCATTTTCTGTCTCTGTCTGTCTTTCTGGCAAGTGCATGCACCCTACAACAAGAAAATCTCTCAAAAAAGACTATAAAGAGTAATTGAAAAAAATTTTTAGAGATTTTTGCTATAGAGCACATGTGCTAACCAGAGAGACAGAAAGTGAGAAATCACCCTCTAGGTGGGTGGCAACACTGCAATCTCTTCTCTATTCTCATCTCAGGATTTTGGGCACCCACACAAGCCTGGTGTGAGTTTCAAGCTGCCAGGTCCAGGACTCAAACCATGTTTGACTACATGTGAGTCCAGCAATGTAACCATTTTGCTATATGCTGGTCCCCTAAAATAGTGTTTATAAAGGCCTTTTCCATTTACCCTAGTTAATGTGGCCCAAATCTCCATTCTTTTTATCCTGTGTTAGAACCTTATTTTCTCTTCTTCAGCAATCAACATTATCTGATATTTTATGGTAATTTTGTTTTCTTCCGTTTATGTGTTTATTTTCTGTGCCTTTCCACTATGCTTAATGAGGGGCTGAAACCACGTCAATATTATATTTACCACTGAATTGCCAAGGCCCAAAATAACCCCTCTCATATATTAAGTGCTCAGTACATATTTGGTGAGATAATAAAGAAATAAAATATATAAAAGGCCTGCCCCAATTGATTTCACTGATTGTCTTCTATACTTCTTTCTTCTTTGCCATTGTTGTCTGCATG
>NW_006201002.1:1673-2043 GCF_000334495.1 Tupaia belangeri chinensis | reverse complement strand
TCCCAGTGTGATTTTCAGTGCACCAGATCTGTGACTTGAACCCTGGTCTTCTATGTTGGAGTTCAGCAGTGTAACCACTACATCATCTACAGCTCTCTATTTCATTTTTTAATGATACTAAAATCCATAACACCAGTATATGGTGTCATGGTTAAGGGTCCATGGAACACCCTTGTGGCTGACTGCAGTTCAAGTCCCAGACCCAGTGGACTGAAACACATGTGCGTGCATTCCCAAAATCCTGAGAGGAGAATGGAGGAGGAATTATGGTGTGTCCATTCTCCCAGGTGTACAGCTTCTCCCTTTCTGTCTCTCTGTAGACACAGAGAGCACATGTACTGTATAACAAAAATCTCTACAAAAAAAAAAA
>NW_006201002.1:0-1295 GCF_000334495.1 Tupaia belangeri chinensis | reverse complement strand
AAAAAAAATGTTGATAACATTTTGTTTTTTTCACTCATTTATTTTTATATTTTTAACTTTTTTATTTTTGTAAATTTATGATATGGGATGATATAGGAGAAGATGTTTTGATTGATGTTAGCTTTGGAGGATGATGGCTATGTTGAGCCATTTAGCATATTCATTACCTCATGACTCATGTTTTTGTGGTCAGAACACAATATCTACTCTTAGAATTTTGGGGGTATAAAATATAATGCAATTGCATTTACATGATGTATGTGGGAACCTTTGAACTCATTCTTCTTGTTTAATTGAAATATTGTAATTTTTGACAAAAATTTTAAAAATCGGGCTTTAGTTTAGTTTTTAGTACCTATCATTTTACTCTCCATTTTTATGAATTTGAGTTTTTAACACCTTACTTACAGGTAAGATAATGTGATATGTCTTTCTGTACCTAATTTTTTTTCCATCAGCATAATGTCCTACAAGTTCATCTCTGTTGTAAAATGATAATAAATTTTGTGTTCCCTATAGGATACATGTGATCACAGAGACCAAAGGAGAGAGAAGCATTCTCCAGTTGAGCATTACCATGCTGAAATCCCTTCTCCATTTCCCCATTGTGTCAGGATTTTGGAAATGCACATACACATGCATAGTGTGCTTTTATTTTTAAAAAAAATTAAAAAAAAAACTTTTAAAGAGCTTTTTTCTATAGGGTGTGTGCACGTGCTGGAGAAAAAGAGAAAGACAGAAAGAAAAAGTGAGAAATCACACCCCAGAGGTATGGCTGAAACAGAATCTCTTTTTTTTTTTTCCATTTTCTTCTTGAGATCTTGGGCATGCACACACAGAAGCCCAGAATATATTTCAAGCCTCTGTGTCCAAGACTTGAACCATGGTCAACAGTGTGGAAATCCAGTACCTTAACCACTATGCCACCTGATGCCCCCATAGTGTGTTCCTTAAGCTACCAGCAATGGGATTGAAACTACAGTCAACTGGGGCTGGCACATAGAGTTGTTGTTGTTTTATTTTCTAAGAAAAAAGATTTGAACTATGGTCGACTGTGAGGGAGTTCAGCAACTTAATGACCGTATCACCTCCTGGCCCTTATAACAGCTTTAAAAAGAATAACTATTCATTGAATTTATTATTACTATTCAATTTGCTACAGGGCATATGTGCTCACCAGAGGGGAACATAGAGAGAGAGATAAATAAAGAAAGAGAGAGAGAGAAAAAGAGAGCGGAAAAGTGAGAAAGCAAGGTGCCAGTTATGGGACTCAAACCACACTCAGTCATATGAAA
>NW_006201001.1:0-1234 GCF_000334495.1 Tupaia belangeri chinensis | reverse complement strand
ATTGAAACATAAAATTTTCTCCCTTCCTGACTCCTCAGAAATACCTTATTTTGTGGCAGAAGGGTTATTTGCAAAAGCTCAATAATGCTTGTTGCATCAGACATTGGAAATACGCATTATTGGACAGGGCTTTGACTGGAATGTCGTACCTGAAGATTAATCAGAAAACTATGGAACTAAGGTGGATCTCAAATAATGCAACAGAAGTTCTTAGAAATTTGGCCTGGCACCATAAATAGTTCTTCCTGGCAGAGAGGAATAGATAAGATATACGAAAGAAATTATAACATAAAATAACCCAGACTTTTTCCTCCCAGCATTGTAATCAGTAGTGATTGCAAAAGAACAACCACTCCAGAGAATTATCTTGAGTAAGACTTTGAAGGAAGAAAAAGAGACTGATCTTTGCTAGTATATGATACATCACAGAATACTTGGTAGGCAGGGCTGAATTGAGAAGGTTTATGTGTGACTAATGTGCTGGGCTTTTCAACAATTTGAGTAGCTGACATGTAAATATTTTCTCAAGAATATTTAAAACCATGCTATCACTGTTGTTATAGAGTTACAAACAAAATTATAAGAAATATTTTGAACATTATATTTAAAATTCAGTATTTTGAAATTTTGAAAGTTGTTTGTTAACTTTCAAGAACTATGGAGGATGAGTTAAAAATTTTTAATATGTAAAGTAAATGATTGTGGAAAAATGTAAAAACACATTAAAAAATGAAAAAAAATAAATGAAAAGTATCCCTTTATATGCTGCTTACAAGAAATGCATTTCATGAATAAAAACAGATTGAAAGTGAAGGGCTTTTTCATATATTCCAAGCAAATGGAAATTTAAAAAATGCAAGAGTGATACTATTAGAAATAAATAGACTTTAAGAGAAAAACTAAGAAGAGACAAAGAAGGGCACTATATAGTACTAAAAAAGGAATTAAACAAGAATATATAATACTTATATATATCTATGAACCATGTACCCAACACTGGAACATCCACATACATAAAAGAAATTTAGTTAGATCTAAAGGGAGCAGCAAATTGTGCCATACTAATCAGTAGGGATCTAAACACACCACTGTATCCTCTGAATAGATCCTCTATACAACAAATAAGCAAAGAGATGCATGATCTAAATGGTAGCATAAATCAAATAGACTTCACAGACATCTATAGAAGTTACCACCCAACACCCACAAAATAGACATTTTTTTCCACTCCTGT
>NW_006201000.1:0-813 GCF_000334495.1 Tupaia belangeri chinensis | reverse complement strand
AGTTGGCCATGTGGAAGTGCAGTGCCCTAACAACCATCCCACCTGTTTGCCCCAACACATTTTGAGAGGTTTTCGCTATAGGGCGAGTGCACTCGCCAGACAGACAGAGAGAGACATAGAGACAGAAAGCAAGAAATCACCCCCCAGGGGGTATGGTCACGCTGCAATCCCTTCTCCTCCATTCTCCTCTTGGGATCTTGGGCACGCACGCACACGTGCCCGGTATGAGTTCTAAGCCACCGGGTCCAGGACGCGAACCGCGGTCGACTACGTGGGAATCCAGCGACATAGCCATTATGCTAACTCCTGGTTCCCTGTGTTTCATTTTTTATAGAGATTTTTTTTTCTGTATGTGCACCCACCAGAGAGACAGAGAGATAGAGATATAAAAAGAAAGAAATTACTCCCTGAGGTGATGACCACACCATAACCCCAACTCCTCCACAGTCCTTTTGAGACTTTGGGCATGCATACACATGCACATGCCCCGTGTGACTTTGAAACCACTGAGTCTGGGAAACTGTGGTCAACTCTTGAAATTCCAGAGCCTTAACCACTTAGCCCCACTCATTTTGGTTTTAAGTTGCATTTTCCTAATGACATGAGAATTTAAATTTTTTTCATATGACTTTTGGCCATTCATTGAAGTAATTTGCCCATTTTTTAATTGGGTTACTATAGGACTCAGAAAGGTCATGTAGTGATCATAGGTTATTACAGTGAAAGGATACACATGAAGACCAGCAAAGGAAAGGATGCTTAGACTGAAGTCCAAGAGAAATCAGAGCAAGTTTCTAGGTGTTCCCTCCCAGG
>NW_006200999.1:0-2612 GCF_000334495.1 Tupaia belangeri chinensis | reverse complement strand
CATGGGTTCAGGTGAAGTCTGGGCACCTTCTGTGACTATGGGTGACCTAATGGTGGAGGTTTCCCAGCCCCCTTTCTCACTTCTCTCCTATGAGGATGAGTAGGGCATGGACCAGCCCAAGAGGGAAAACCTGGGCACTGACTGGGATTCCCCAGTACCCAGTCCCATCAGACACCATACTGGGAGTTCTCCATTGACGCCCCCTCCCGACAGCCCAAGAGCTCTGAGTCAGATTTTTGGTCTGTTAGTCATAAGTACCGCACCAAGGGTTAGACTATCTCCAGAAATCTCAGTATGTGAGGTAAAGATTGAAGCAAACATTACAAAAGCAACTTGGAGGAAACCAGGGCTTGCACAGGAAAGAAAAATTTAAAGTTCTATTATTTTCCTCAGGGAAGGTTCTGTATCCAAATACCAGGAACTAGATGGTATGAAAAAGAAAAAAAAATTAGAAAGAGCCATGAAAAGTAGAATATGAAAAACAAGATAACAAACAAAACTTCATTGATGACTGGAAATAAAATTGAATGTATCTCCCAGTTATTAGAGCAGAACATTGGAGGACTACTTCAATAAGTAAATAAAAAAGCAAAATCAGAACAAAATGATCAAACAAATAAGCAACAAAACAGAAGAGAAAATCATCATTGCAAAATTTGGGGAAATCCCCAGGACTGTGAGGTAGAAGTTTCCAGACTAAGGGGACACATCAAGTACTCATGTGATGATGGAAACAGAGTTAAGGTGGAAAACAATTTTAAATTTTAGAATAATGAGGACAAGAGCAAGTTTCCAGAGAGAAAAAAAAAATGTCATGTTAAGGAATTAGCAATGATAATAGCCTCAAATTCTAATCAATACCACTGGAAACTAATATATAAACAACCAAGGCCATCAAGATGCCGAAAACATTTCTCTTGAAAATATTTTCTTTTAAAAATAATTATTTTATTTGTTATACTTATCACAAATTTTAATTTGACTAGAAAAAGCAGAAAGCAAGCCATCAGGTTCAGGATTCAAATCGTGGTTAGCTATGTAGGAGTCCAGAACCTTAACCACCACACCACCTACCAGCCTATGGGAAATAATTTTCAACCTAGAAATCATACTCACCCAAAATATCAGTCACTGTGAAAGTAGAATTAAAAACAAACACTTTCACAGCAAAAGGCTATGTAACTTACCTGCCACGTGCGCATTCCCTGTGGGTGATATCCTGAAAAACACACAAAGCAAATGAATAAACCATGACAGAAGACATGACCCCAGGAAACTGGAGTCCTAGGAGACAGAAGGGGCCAAAGAGACCCTAGGACTGCTCCTGGTCACTGGCCATCAAGAGCGAGAGAGTGAATCGAAGAAGATTCCAACTCTGAATCTTGAGTAAGAAAAGCCTATCTGTCAACTCCATGAAAGTGAACTGCATTGGACTCTTTTTTTTAGAGATTTTTTTTCTTTTTTGCTATAGGGCACATGCACTCACCAGAGAGAGAGAAACAGAAAGGCTGAAGTCACCCCCAGAGGGGATGGCCATGCTGCAATCCCTTCTCCTGAATTCACCTCTAGGGATTTCAAGCATGCATGCTCACATGCCCAGTGTGAGTTTCAAGCCACTGGACCCCAGACTCTACTGCAGCCCTCCATGTGGGAGTCCAGCATCTTGACTGCTATGCTACCTGCTGGCCCCTGGGAATCTGATTTAAGAACAAGATTCACAAAGATTGTGATGAAGGGCTGAGAGTCAATAATGAGACAATAAAGTATTATGAGACAGTGCATATAATCTAAATGCTTACACTGAAGTCTGCTTCTCTCTTAACCAATATTTTGTCAAGAGCAATCTAAATCTTATATACTTTTATATTAAAAAAAATGCAAATCTTGGGGCCTTCACATGGTATGGTGGTTAAAGCACTGGATTTCCACTTGGCCTATCAGCGTTCAAATCCCACCTTGAAAAACAAATTGGGTGCATGTGCGTGCATGCCCAGAAGCTGGAGAGGATAATGGAGGAGATGGCATTACAGCATGGCCATAACCCCTGGGATGATTTCTCATCTTCCCTCTCACTGTCTTTCTCTGTCTCTCACTAGCAAGCACACATACCCTATGGCAAATATCTTAAAATTATGAAAATAAAATGCAAATATTTCCTCACAAGGAGGAAAACTCCTCTCTAAAGTGGGGGGAGGGCATCGTGACAAAGGACCCAGAGGCCAAGGCAGGGAGACTCAGGCATCTTCCCAGGTGTCCACAGCACGGGGCATCACATATCCATGGAGGTCAGATATTAGTGCGTACAGGTTACAGAAGCGAGAGACATGGCCTAGATGAGGGTGATATTCAGAAGTCTCCTCCTCGAGGAAGCCTGCCCTGCTTGTACCATCTATGATGACAAGCTCCCCACACCATGTTTCTCCAGCCAGGACCCATGTCCTGCCCTTCATGGCACTCAGTGCCTGCCCTTCTGCCACAGCCCCGCATGGCCCTCACCCAGAGTGAGGGTCTCCACAAACCCTCAAGGATGATAAGGTCTGGGCCCCCTGCCCTTGCTCATCTCCTCTCTCCCCATCGTCCCCTGCCTCAGCCACTGCAGCCCTGTGGGGGTT
>NW_006200998.1:0-558 GCF_000334495.1 Tupaia belangeri chinensis | reverse complement strand
GAGCAGCAGATGGCATAATGTTTACGTTGCTAAATTCCCACATAGTAGATCATGGTTCAAGTCCCAGAACTTGTGGCTTAAAACTCACATTGGGCCTGTTTCTGTGCAAAAGTTCCTGAGAAGAGAATGGAGGAGAGGGAACTGCGGTATGGCCATCTTCCCTGAAAGAGTGATTTCGCGCCTTCTTTCTCTCTTTCTCTATCTCTCCATTGAATGCACACACCCTATAGCAAAATCTCTCTCCACATATACATATATATGTGTGTATACATATAAATTTCTTTTTCACACCTTATATTAAGAAATGAGCTCTGTATCTTCTCCCTTGAATTTAGGTGAAAATAATGTTATGTTGATTTTCAAACAAGGCTCATAAGCGGTGGTATAATTTCTATGTTGTTCTCTCAGGGGACAATTGCTCTTAAAACCTACCTACCATACTGTGAGGGAGTCCAAGTGTCCAACACAGAGATCCACATGGAGAGGAGCCAAGGCTCCTGTTTAATAACCAGGCTAAACTCCAAGCCAACAGTCCTTAGAAATGTGCTAGCCAGGTAA
>NW_006200997.1:0-563 GCF_000334495.1 Tupaia belangeri chinensis | reverse complement strand
GCGTTTTCATTTTTAATGTGAAGGACTTGAGAAGACAATACTCGAAAATATTTTGAAAAGGTGTTTTTAAAATGTCACTAACGTGATCACTGACATTTTTCACTGTTTCCATTCCACTGATATTTTTGATAATGTATTATTTTCAATGGGAATAGGATTTGAAATATTGCTTCAACCTATTTAGCAGGTTTCATGTAACTGCCTCTAGAGAGAGTTTTAGACAGATGGGCACCTTCACCTTTTGCTTCCTCTTCCTTTTTTTTTTTTTAACAACCTCTCTCTAAGATGAGTGAGGGTTTTCATTTTACCCTGGAAAAGAGAGGGAGCCAATACAAAGGCACAGTAGATATTGTTTATTGCAGAATTCTACCTTCTCCCATGGTTTTATTTCTAATTCAGTTTCCATTCAAATATGTGTTATAGAGGACTAAACTGTATCTCTCATTGGTGAGTTGAATTGGAATCTGATGTTTTCAATTCAACTGTGGTCACTGCACCGTAGAGAAAACTGTGCAAGTGTTTCAAACTTCTGTGGTCCTCCCTTCCTTACATTGTGCCCTCCT
>NW_006200996.1:0-492 GCF_000334495.1 Tupaia belangeri chinensis | reverse complement strand
ATTTGGCTTGTAAAGAGAATTTATCTAACATTAAATATACGTCAGACTAGTCCAGTAGAGGATATTATACATGTTATCATCAACAGGTAAAAAATCATTTATGCTTCCCATAGATGTCTTGCCTTTCTATTTTTTCTCCCTCATTTCCTTTCCTATACCTGACTCAGGTTTTTACAAGGAGTTGACTTTAAAAATATCTTTCAGGAGAACCAGCAGATTGTGAAATGATTATGTAACTGGACTCCCATGTAGTCAACCATGATTCTAGTCTCAGACCCAGAAGCTTAAAACTCACACTGGGCATGTGTGCATGCATGCCTAAAATCCCAAGAGAAGACTGGAAGAGAGGGGATTGTGGTGTGGTCAGCCACCCTGGGGGATGATTTCTCTCACTTTTCTGTCTTTCTGTCTCTCCCTGTCTATCCAGCAAGAACACACACCATATAGGAAAAATCTCTCTAAGGGAAATATTTTGGGGCCAGCAGGTGCTAT
>NW_006200995.1:0-839 GCF_000334495.1 Tupaia belangeri chinensis | reverse complement strand
CATGTTTTTCTTTTTCTACCAGTCTTTATGGGAAAAAAAATGTTGATAAATTTTTTTTTCATTTATTTTTTATATTTTTAACTTTTTTATTTTTGTAAATTTATGATATAGGATGATATAGGAGAAGATGTTTTGATTGGAGGATGGCTATGTTGAGCTATTTAGCATATGCATTAACTCATGACTCATGTTTTTGTGGTCAGAACACAATATCTACTCTTAGAATTTTTGGGGTATACAATATAATGCAATTGCATTCACATGGTCTGTGTGTTAGAACCTTTGAACTCATTCTTTTTGTTTAATTGAAATATTGTAATTTTTGACCAAAATTTTAAAAATCTGGCTTTAGATTTTAGTACCTATCATTTTACTCTCCATTTTTATGAATTTGAGCTTTTAACACTTTACTTACAGGTAAGATAATGTGGTATGTCTTTCTGTACCTAAGTTTTTTTCCATCAGCATAATGTCCTACAAGTTTATCTCTGTTGTAAAATGACAACAAATTTTTTATTCCTTTTAGGGTACATGTGATCACAGAGACCAGAGAGAGAAACATTCTCCAGTGGAGCATTGCCATGCTGAAATCCCTTCTCCATTTCCCCATTGTATCAGGATTTTGGAAATGCACATACACGTACATAGTGTGTTTTTAAAAAAAAAATTTAAAATTTTTTTTTTTTTTTTTTTTTTTTTTTTCTATATGGTGTGTGCACGTGCTGGAGAAAAAGAGAAAGACAAATAGAAAAAGTGAGAAATCACACCCAAGAGGGATGGCTGATACAGAATCTCTTTTTTCAGATTTTCCTCTTGAGATCTTGGGCATGCATACACAC
>NW_006200994.1:0-809 GCF_000334495.1 Tupaia belangeri chinensis | reverse complement strand
AAAACTGGTACTAGACAAAGTTGCCCACTTTGTCCACTGCTTTTCAGTATAGCGCTGGAAGTCTTAGCCAATGCAAACAAAAGCGGAGAATAATATAAAAGGCATTCAAATAGGCAAAGGAAAGTTGAAAATATCTTTATTGGCCAATGACATGATGGTAGACTTAGAAGATCCAAAGTTTCCCTGAAAAAAAGGTTTCCAAGTAATAAATGAATACAGCAAAGTGTCAGGATACGAAATCAACATTCAAATATCTATAGCATTTCTTTATATGAACAAAAAGTTGAATAAGGTACATCAAAAGAAATGAATCATTTTACCATAGCCAGAAAATGTATGAGATACCTAAGGAAGTCAAAAACCTTTACAAAGAAGAATATAAGAAATCTTAAAAAAGATATTGAAAATGACACAAAAAAGTGGAAACATACCCCATGTTCCTGGATTGAATGAATTAATAAAATCAAAATGGCAAGTCTACCCAAACTAATCTATATATTTAATGCAATTCCAATCAAAATACTAGACATATTCTTCACAGATCTAAAAAAGATAATCATAGAATTTGACTGGAATCATGAATAGCAAAAATTAGGACCAGTCATCACGCTCGGCCTCCCATCTAAGCTGTCTGAGACCTGTGGGAGGAGAAAGAGGTGCCTTTCACACTGCAGACGTTTGGTGGCCCCACAGCACATCCTCCAGAGTACCAGGGACTTCTACTCTGCCCTGGCTTGAGTTTCTCACTCACAGTGCAAGTCAACTACTTGTTTGTTGCCTTTCTTCTGTATTTATTGTTAAATATCAAT
>NW_006200993.1:0-1001 GCF_000334495.1 Tupaia belangeri chinensis | reverse complement strand
TGTGCACTCACCAGAGAGAGAGAAAGAGAAAGTGAGCAATAATCCCCAAAGGAAGATGGCCATGCCATAATCCTTTCTCCTCCATTCTCCACTTGGGATTTTGAGCATACACACACACACACACACACACACACACACACTCAGTGTGTTACAAGCAGTTGGGTCTGGGACTTGAACTGTGGTTGTCCAGCACTGTAACCATTATACCATCTGTGGATCCCTAGATAAATAAAGTCCATAAAACAAACCAGCCAACAGCAAAAAATAAAAAAAAATTGTAGACAAATGAAGCATGACAGATAACCCAGAATTTGCTCTTGTAATTCTGACAGGAGAACAAGCCCAAGCTAGTCTGCTGCAAGATAAGATGCCATGTGGAGCAGAGACCAGTTGGTCCAACAATGAACAGTCAGCCTATAGCCAGGAAGCCTCCAAATGTAAAAGAATTAAGCAGAAAACCTTCAGCTTATTCATAGCTGACTAAAGACATAAAGGGAGACCAGAAGATTGAAAATAGACTATTATATAATAGAAGATAAAAAGACATGGCAGAGGAGTAAGCATTTAAAAGATCTAGGCACACTGCTGAGATGATTGAATTATGCATGCTGCTTCAGAGCAAGAATACTGGGGAAGCTACTGGAAAAGGAAGGAAGAATATCAAGGCTCTACATAAAGACTAAAATACCAGAGTTTCAGTCCCAGGCAGCAGTGCACTGATACTCAGTGCATATTGATTATCAGTGCTGATATTGAAACAATTGGAGAAATTCTAAGAAAATCACCACTATCATGGAAAAGAGCCTGCAGTTGCCATCACCCACTGCAACCAGCCAATTTCCACTTGAATCTGATGCTATGGAATGCTTAAATTACCAACACGATAAAGGAAGTGACTTTGACTTTGAGTGGAGACTGTTGATTCATCAGTTTGGCAAGGGAAATTATTGGAATCAAAGGTGCTAAAATGAAAGAGCTTTGAAAGAACACTCAGACATCAA
>NW_006200992.1:0-481 GCF_000334495.1 Tupaia belangeri chinensis | reverse complement strand
CGCTTCATCCCAGCCTCACTAACAAAACAAAGCAAAACCTTCTGAAGTGGGGCTAGTCTTCACACTTGGTAAAGGAAAAAGCTGAGGGTCGGGAATATTAGACACTGACTGGATGCCTTTCTCCAGCTCTACCCATGGCCTGAGCTTCAATGTGCAGCAGAGGAGTGTCTCAAGCTGACAGGGAAGGAGAGCACTTTGTAGCCATTGACTTCTGATGATGCTGGGCTCAGCCATGTGGTCACGGGGGGGCTCCCCTTCCATCCAGGAATGGCTGTGTAGCCTGTCCAGGTGCCTCTGCTGCTAGTCAGGGGTTGGGAAAGGCTGGTGGAGTGCTCTTCCTCTGTCGCATGAAGAGGGGAGGTGATGAGGGGAGATGATGAGGGGAAGGTGTGAGGTGCTCTCCTCGGCATTGCTCCTGTAGCCTGAGAGTCCCAGACATGCTCAGCATGGGAAATATTTACTATCTGGCCTATAGGGGGTG
>NW_006200991.1:0-508 GCF_000334495.1 Tupaia belangeri chinensis | reverse complement strand
CGGACATGCACCAGGGCTGCGGGCTGCCACCCGAGTGGGATGGCAAACCACTGACGATGGCCACCTTGGGCAACGTTCCCGCCTCCCTGGGCCTCAGTTTTCCCTTCTGTACCCAGAGGATGGGCCTAGAACAGTGGTTTCAGGCTCTCGGGGAGGCTGTGGAGCCCCTCCCCGATCTGACAAAGCGGCTCCCTCCTGTCCACACTGGGTTTTGTTTGCGGCAAGAGCTCCGATCTGCCCAGAGCTGGGCCCAGGTGCCCGTCAGCTCTCCTACCGAGTGTGAAAATGTCTCGGTGCTGCCGTTCTCCGGGGTGGTGGGGCAGGTATCGGATAAAGTGGGTGGTGGTTTCCTGAGCCAGGCTGTTGGTGATGCTGGCCTGGGGGTGCTTGGGAGCCTCGCTGACTGGGGCGGGGCACCTGAACTGCCACTCAGACCCCAGCAATGGCTCTGCTCCTGTGGGCCAGAAGAGGTGGTCGTCCTTCAGTTTTTCTGTTCTCAGCCCCAGGG
>NW_006200990.1:0-763 GCF_000334495.1 Tupaia belangeri chinensis | reverse complement strand
TAGGTGTAGATAGCTGATCAGTTTAAATTGATCTTTTGTAAACAAGTGTAGCAAGGGGCAATTGGAGTATTATAATCTAGTGGGCAGGTGAGCTTCATGGAGAAGCCTTTCAAAAAGTGTTTCAAGTTTGTCTCTCTCTTTCTCTTCTTTAAGCGTATAACCTGTATGTAGAACTAGAACTTTTAACTCTTTGCAAACTTAGCTTTTGGGATATACCAGCAGCTCCTGAACATGTATGTAATAAAAATAAAAAAAAACTGTTTAACAGATTTCCGCAATGTAGAACAGAGTAATTTGATTAATAGATCTAATCCATATTTTAATAAAATTTAAAGGCTGATAGGAAAACAATTTACACTTCATGTTAATCAAGGCATATTAATTTATTTAAAGATGACTCAGACATTTTATGATCTCTTATCATTTGCATTAAGCACAGCTTTAAGATCTTAAATTATCTGAAAACTTTACTTGTAAATACCTTATTTGTAGTCCTTTAAATTTCCTTAAACAAATGTCTTGATTACCTATAAAAGCCAAGAAAAGGCTAGTCATCCATTTATTTTTCCTTTTAGATATCTTCCACGTAACATACAACGCTTAACATGTAAATACCAGTTGTTCCGTCACACCAGTCATATTAAGATAAATAGGATGATGCCTGATCAATAACATCTTGGACACTAAGTACTGACAAACAGAAATAAGAGCTCAAAAACAACTAAGAATATAGGCCCCCGCCACCCCTGGGACCCACGCCAAG
>NW_006200989.1:1118-1530 GCF_000334495.1 Tupaia belangeri chinensis | reverse complement strand
TTTCTATTTTGTCTTCTGCAGCCTGGAAGATCGCAAAGGTATACCCTGGTGAGTGACATGTATTCTGACTAAGAACATTCTATTATAAAGATATTTTAAATGAACACACAGTATGAACAAAATAGCATGTTGAACATCAAAATCATCCAAACCATACGTTCCACAAACTCAGTATATTTCTTAATATTTTACTAAATAATAAAGTGTTTGTAAAAATAATTTTCAGCAGTTTTAATATTTTAATATGCATTCCAAAGTATTTGAGGGTAGTTTCTCTGAGGAACTTTAGGATAATTTCTAATGAATCCTAAATGAAAATAAAGTTATTTGATCAGATTGCTCACATTCTCTATTTCCTCTTCATCATCTAAGTAGACATAGGCATTAATCCTGTGGGAAAGGTGGGGAAGGA
>NW_006200989.1:0-976 GCF_000334495.1 Tupaia belangeri chinensis | reverse complement strand
ATGTGTAGTCAGAGTGCTCCAGGTACAAAGGAAGTTTTATTTTTCAGATGATGTGTTCTCATGCTTATATTTTCCTTACAGATTGGAGGAAGGAAGAATTCCAAGCTGGTGAGTCTCTGCTGGTCCAGAACAGAACCCACTCCATGTGGGGTGGTTTTACGGAAAATGGGTGGAGGAGAATTGGATATAACATGTGCAAGAAAAACTATCACAAATTAGGGAAGTTAATTAAAAACCTATGCTCGTACATGATGGTCCACTTGTTTTTGCAGAAAATGTGACCTTGGATGCAGACACTGCCCATTCTGCCCTCCTCCTGTCTGAACAGGGAAGACAAGTGACCTGCCAAGAAAAATGTCAAGATCTTCCAGGCTCTACACAAAGATTCGACTCCTTGCCCTGTGTGCTTGGTCAGCTAGATATAACCTCATGGAGAAGGTTCTGGGAGGTGAAGGTTGAAGATGCAAGTTCCTGGGACCTTGGAGTTTGTAGAGATAATGTGACAAGGAAGGGGAGGGTCACAATATCCCCAGAGAATGGTTTCTGGGCCATCAGACTCTATGAGGGAGAGTACTGGGCCCTCACCTCCCCAGAAACTCCTCTTCCTCTCAGAGAGAAGCTCTATAGGGTGGGGATATTCTTGGATTATGAGGATGGGGAAATATCATTCTATAATATGACAAATGGATCTCATATTTTCACTTTTCCCAAAAACACATTCTATGGTGTCCTGAGACCTCTTTTTAGGCTTTGGAACTGTGACTCAGGCACCCTGACCATTATCTAGGTAAATGAGACCAGATTAATATTGTGATTCAGAAACATACACCTTTTCAGAAATAATGATGACTTTGATCCCCAATGATGATTACAGTTTTATATAACCGGACAGGAATTGAATTTTATGATTTCTACTGATTCATTCTCAATATGAAGTCCTGAGAAACAGACAGAATATTCCCCCTCATATCAGTCC
>NW_006200988.1:0-805 GCF_000334495.1 Tupaia belangeri chinensis | reverse complement strand
AATAAGATTGAATAAATAATAACCTCCCATTAAAAGAAAGCCTGAGTCCTGATGGTTTCACTTCTGAATTCTACAAAGCTTTTCCAGAAGAGGTAACCCCCATTTTTTTAAAATTATATCTAAAGATCTGAAAGTACTGAAACCATCGACTACATGGGAGTAGAGTGGACCTCTCATTGAAAACAATGTGAGCAAGAAAATAATAAGAAAATATATTCAAAGTGTTGAGTGAAAAACCATTTCCACCAAGAATTCTATATCCAGCAACATCATCCTTCATATGGGAAGAAAAGACAAGAATATTCTCAGATAAACAAAACCTGGAAGAATTTAGTGACACCAGACTAGCTCTCCAAGAAGTTCTGAAGGGAGTGCTATATAAGGAAAATGAAATAAAGACACACAGAAATGAATTAAAAAACAACTATGAAAATTCCCAGTTTATAGTTGTGACAAATCCAGAGTTGAATATTATCTTCCAGAACTTAAACAGAAAGATGGGACCATAACAGAAGGTGGATTAAGTACATGAGACTGAACTGGTGAAATAGAATTTTATGACTTCTGACTAAAATTTACTGATTTTTTTCTATGCTTTGTTTTCCATATTTGTGGATTTTTGTCTTCTCTGGAGCTGCCAATTTTCTGTTTGCCGGTGCGGTGCCAATAGGGTCATGTACCTACTATTTGAACAGAATCCTAACCTATTACCTGGTTTGAAGTCTTAAGCAAAGGACTCTTAACATATTTTTTTTTATCTATTAATGCTAAAATTGCCTTTCTTTAGATTAAAAATATATTAAAA
>NW_006200987.1:2078-2350 GCF_000334495.1 Tupaia belangeri chinensis | reverse complement strand
AAAAATATAAATGTCAGTTAAAAAATAATACTACAGAGCTGGCAGTTGGTGTGGCAGTTGGAGTGCTGGACTCCCATGTGGCAAACTGTGGTTCAAGTCCTAGACCCAGTAGGTTGACGCTCACATTGGGCATGTGTGTGTGCATGCCTAAAATTCCAAGAGAAGAGTGAAGGAGAAGGGATTTCAGCGTGGCCATATCCCCTAGGGGGGGTGATTTCTCACTTTCTGTCTCTCTTGCAAGCACACGTGCCCTACGGCAAAAATCTCTCAAA
>NW_006200987.1:0-1411 GCF_000334495.1 Tupaia belangeri chinensis | reverse complement strand
CAACTGCTGGTCCCGAAAGAATGAAGTCTTTAGAATCAGATAAACTAGCGTTTGAATCCAAGTTTACTGAGAACTTGGGCAAGTACCCTATTCCTCTGAGTTTTAGTGTCCTCATCTGCAAATTAAAATAATACCTATCTTTTAGATTGCTGTGTAGTTCAAGCCAGCAGCTTTGGTCACCTTAATGTGTACATAATCCTTCTGGAATGTTGTTAAAAGACAGATTGTGGAGACCAGCAGATGGCATAATGATTATGTCGCTGAACTCCCACGTGGTTGACCATGCTTTGAGTCCCAGACCTGGCAGATTAAAACTCAGTCCAAGTGTGTGTGCTCAAGATCCCAAGAGGAGAATGGAGGAGAAGGGATTGTGGCATGGCTTTCAGCCCTGGAGGATGATTTCTTGCTTTCTGTCTTTCCAGCAAGCACACACACCCTATAGTGAAATCTCTCTCTCTCTCTCTTTCAAAAAAAAAAAAGACTGATTCTAGGTCAGTCCTACAGCCTAGTGGTTAAAGGCATCAGATCCCACGTGGTGGACTGTGGTTTGAATCCTGGCCCTGATGGCTTTTACATAACACTGGGCATGTGTACATATATTCTCCAAATCTCTATAGAACAGAAATGCAGGGGAAGGGATTGTGATGTGATCCTGCCCCATTGTGGAATGCTTTCTCTTTCTCCCTGGAGAGCATACTTACTCTCTGGTAATTGGAAAAAAAAAAAGGGCAGGTTCTGATTTAGTAGGTCTTGGATGGGCTCAAAAGTGTGCATTTCCAAGAGCTTCTACTTGTTGATGCTAGTGATACACGGATCACATTTTGAAAAGCAAGAAATTAACGACATAACATTTGAAAGAGTCCAGCATCAATGTCCCATTGATGATATATCTCTGGTCTGTAGGGGACCTGGTGCTTCCGGCTGTCCAAATGAGACTAAATCAGAACGCTGCTTACTAAGATACATTCAGGTGCAACCCTACTCATCTGAGCTTTAATTTATTTCTATTTTCTCTCCACTTCCATATCTTTCTTTTCCTTTTTATTCAAGTACTTTGTTATTGTTATTTATTTGTTTGCCTAACAACAATACAGGTAACTGTTTTTAGGAGTTGTCCTTTTAAACAGTTATAATTGACATACAATAAGTTATGCTTACAGGAGACAATAGGTTCCAACATATGTACACACACGAGACTGGCGTCAAACTCGAGATAATGAACATATCTATCATCTGCAAGATTTCCTCAGGGGTTCGTGATCCCTCTGCCCCCTGAAAACCACTCACCTGCTTTCTGTCACTATATGTTAGTTTGCCTTTTCTAGAGTTTTATAAAAACAGAATCATAAAGCATATAGTCCTTTTTTGTTTGACTTTGTCTGCATAATTACTTCATCTGCATTGTTGTGGT
>NW_006200986.1:1725-2111 GCF_000334495.1 Tupaia belangeri chinensis | reverse complement strand
CAGTGTGTGTGTGTTTGTGTGTGTGAATATACACTTTTTTAAAATGCCATTGACACTGGGTTCCTCTGAAATAGGTCTAATTAAGCATAAAATAATTGTCAAGTATTTAAGATTGCTATTGGATCATGAGAAATTTTCAAATATGACAATTCTCTCAATCAAAACAAAGATGACAAAGATATACTAAAATACTGATAGTTAAAAATAATAGTATGTAAAATGAACAATTCTGTGGAAAATTAGAAAGAGAAAAATTAGGTTGAATATGAGAAAATAATTGTATAAAACCAGAGGCCTGGAGGAAATCGGTGATTTTCCAGTAAAATAAACATTAACAAAATAGACTCAAAGAAGAACAATCATCATAGAAAAGCCTGAAATGCCCA
>NW_006200986.1:598-1179 GCF_000334495.1 Tupaia belangeri chinensis | reverse complement strand
GGGACCAGCAGTTAGCGTAATGGCTATGTCGCTGGACTCCCATGTAGTCGACCATGGTTCGAGTCCCGGACCTGGCGGCTTAAACTCACGCCAGGTACGTGTGTGTGTGCATGTCCAAGACCAGAAGAGGAGAGTGGAGGAGAAGGGGATGAGGTGTGGCCATCCTCCCTGGGGGGTGATTTCTTGTTTTCCATCTTTCTGTCTCTCTCTGTCATTCCAGCAAGTGCAAAACCTCTCCAAAAAAAAAAAAAAAAGGAAAAAAAATACATCTTGGCTGAAGTCTGGTTGGGACATGAATAATAATACATTTTAAATGTAACTAATGTTGCAGGTTTTGAAATACCTAGTCTTCCATTTTTCATTACTGTGTCAACAGCTTTGACATTAGGAGAAATGAACAGAAAATGCAAACAGCAGAAGTCGTGGAGCATAGCCGAGTAGTGTCTCAACCTCTCTTCATTTTAGGTATGAGATTCCCTTAGAAACACACTCAAGGGACCAACAAATGGACTAATGGTTATGTCACTGCACTCCCATGTGGTTGACTGTGGTTCAAATCCCAGATTCAGCACCTTAAAATT
>NW_006200986.1:0-584 GCF_000334495.1 Tupaia belangeri chinensis | reverse complement strand
TGTGTGTGTGTGTGTGCCCAAAATCCCAAGAGGAGAATAAAGAAGATATTGTTCCATGGCCATATTTCTTACTTTGTCTCTGTCTCTCTGTGTCTTTCCAGCTATCACACACCCCCTGTAGCCAAAATCTGTCCCAAAAAATTTTTAAAACACACTAAAATCTGTAAAAAAAAAAAAAAAATCTCTGTGAAGTTATTATGGTGAGTGGCCTAGCCTCCCTGAGCTGTATTTTTGTAAAACAGCCTAGAAAATCTTCCCTGAGAAAGTAAAAACAAGAACTTCCACTTCTGCCCCTAGTGTTGGGAAGTTTCCCCCTCACTTTTCCTCATGCCTCTGAGTAATCTCAAAGCTGCAGTGGTGTCTATCTGGGGTTTTCCCTGAGGAGAAGGTAGCTGTGTTACTCCTGGGGACATGGCCCCAAGGCACCCTGAAGCCATGGTATCTCCCTAGAGGTAGTTCTAGGGAGCACATTCAAGTGCTAGCTGTGTACAGCACAGGAATGGAAGCGGGTGGTGGATGCTGGCACCTAGTATAGTGGGGAATGCAGTTCACGGGTTGCCTGCTGGCTGCCTGACTCAGTGTTC
>NW_006200985.1:0-535 GCF_000334495.1 Tupaia belangeri chinensis | reverse complement strand
TCCACTAAGTTTTTATTTCTTATTTTTAGAGAGTTTTTTTCAAGGTTTTTAAAATATTTTTATTTTTTAATTTATTATTATTTTTTAATGTTGACACCCTTGATCCTTGGTTTCTTGTCTTAGGCCAGCTGTGACACAAATCAGTCATCAGTCCCTTACCCTTTGCAGAACAGAACATAGGAATAAAATTGTGTAAGTCAATGAACACCAGTACATTTTGTCTTAATTACTCAATTATTAAATCTTACAAAATTGATATTTAGCCAGAGCACTTTAGAAATTTCTGATATTTTATGTAAAATTAACAAAAATCCTTTAAAATGAATCTCTCCCATCATACCAATAGGAATAGAAAAATGTTTTTCTAGTGACTAGAGTTACCCTAGAAAAAAACTTTGAGCCCAGATTACCTCAGACCCATGTAGTTCTCATTAGCCCCGTGGCAAGAATAAGCCAAAATACTATTTCCTGACGACAGAACCGAGGTTCACGATAAAAAAGTATATCTCTTTCAGACCTACTGAAGAACAATAAA
>NW_006200984.1:0-641 GCF_000334495.1 Tupaia belangeri chinensis | reverse complement strand
TTTATTTATTAAATTTGATTTGTTATTATTACTTCTTCTTAAATTTAACCAGAGAGCAAAAGGGAAAGTGAGAAGCAAGCCACCAGGTTTGGGACTTGAACTGTAGTTGACTATGTGAGAGTCCAGTCCCTTCACTATCATGCCACCTGTTGGCCCCAAAAGCACAATAATTTCATCATGGGAGCCCCATCCTTATGACCTCATTTAAACCTAAATACTCCCATAAGGCCCTACCTCCAAATAACATCTCTAAGTCAGAGCTTCAATATATAAACTTTGGGAGTGAACAAACATCCAGTTTCTAACAAAAATAGAAGAAATAATGATCAATTCTTGAAGGTAACATGATTAGATTCCTAGTAAAATCCAAAAGACTATGAAAGTCTCTGATCTGTTCAAACCTGTACCATATTCCTCAGGCCTGCTCTGTGAGTGTCAACCTGATGTCTTCCTTCAACCCTATCCTTAACTCTTTACTTTTAATTCCCCTGCTTCTTAAATCCCATAACTTTCTTGCTCTTTGTTTGGTCCTTTGTTTTGATAAAATACTGGCCTGGTACTTTATAGAAAAGGGGTGCATAAATGTCATAATTTTTGAGACTCGATCTTGCAAACCTGTAAAATACCTTTGTTGTGTTTTT
>NW_006200983.1:0-2161 GCF_000334495.1 Tupaia belangeri chinensis | reverse complement strand
ATTATTTTATTTAACTTTACTTATTTATTTAGCTTTAAATTTGGACAGAGAGGGACAGAGAGAGAGAGAGAGATAGTGATAAATCAAGACTCCAGGTCCAAGACATGGGTGGTGGTAGGCCATATGGCAGTTCAGCTCGCTTAACCACCACACCACTTCCTGACCCCAGAAATGCTGTATTCTACAAGACTGGCTGCATGGTTTGAGCCACGTACCAAACAGTTTAAAATCATGGTGGGCCCATGCATTCCTGTGTGCTCAAAACCCTGAGGAAGAGTGGAGAAGTGATTGTGGCATGGCCATCCCTAACGGGAGAGGAGGTCAATTCTCACTTTCCCTGTCTCTTTTCTTTCTGCTGATAGCATGTGACATATAGGAAAATGAAAATATACAGAAAGAAATAGAATATTTAGCATTCTCATTTTGATTCCTAGAAGCAAATTTTCTCTATATATAACGTACATTTAATTGTTGTACATCTTTATAGGGTGAAATAAGTTTTTTCAAAGCATGCATTTGGTGAAATAATCAAATCAAATATATTGTTATATGCACAAATAACTTTTGTTAACATTTCCTTTTTTTTTTTTTTAAAAAAAGGTTTTTGCCGTACAGGAGGGAAAGTGAGAAATCCCTCCCCAGAAATGGCCAGACTTCATCCCTTCTTCTCCATTCTCTTCTCAGGATCTTGGGAATGAAGTGCATGTACCCATCCTGATATTCAAGCTCCCCGGTCTGAAACTTGAAGCATAGCCAGCCATTAGGAAGTCTAGAGCCATCACTACCATGCCACCTGCTGACCCATGCAGTTAATTCCATCTTAAGACTAATATTTCACTCTAGGGCTAGACCACATCTTGTTTTATCACTCATCGTTGGATGGACAGTTGGGTGGCTTTACCTTCTGGCTATCATGACTAGTGCACTGCCCTGAACAGATGTGCACAAGGTTTTCTTTGCACACAGGTATCCTAATTATTTCAAGTACATACCTAAGAGGGATCACTCTATGTTTAATGTTTTGTGGAATGACCAAATGTTTACTTTTTAATTTTTAGGCATGAGCCACAGACAGATAATGACAGAGAAAAAGAGGAGGAGAGAGACAGAGACCCCCAGGGAGGATGGCCACACAATAATCCTTTGTCCTCCTTCTCCTCTAGAAATTTTGGTCACACACATAGATGCCCAGGGTGCCTTCTAAGGTGTAGAATCCAGGACTCTAACTGAGCACCTGGTCATTTGTGATGTAGATACCATAAACTCCATGCCAATGGCAGGACCACCACCCATCATTTCTTGTAGCATTTGTTGCACTTTACACTCCCATTGGTAATATGCCAGTGTTCTCATCTCTCCATAGCCTTGCCACCTGTCATTATTTTCCTAGGTATTCATCTGAGTTCTCTTAACACAGTGTCTCTGTGGTCATGACTTGCATTTCTCTAATGACTACAATTGGATTTCAACATTAGCTAAGTGATCGTTTACTGGCATTTCTTTGAGACACTCTACAACACTGAAAGCATCTTCACTCACCCCTTCAATAACATAGTTTCAAGATAGGCCATCAGCAGAT
Organism: Tupaia belangeri chinensis; assembly: GCF_000334495.1. NCBI lineage: Eukaryota > Metazoa > Chordata > Mammalia > Scandentia > Tupaiidae > Tupaia > Tupaia belangeri. The sequence goes on along the minus strand of NW_006200983.1, from coordinate 582 downwards.
GCAATGGTGAATGCCCTGGATTCTTGCACACTGTAATGCCTTTCAAAATTCAGGCCTACCAGTTTGAAACACATGGTGGATGCATGTGCATGCATGCAAAAAATCCCTAGAGAACAATGCAAGGGAAAAAAATTGCAGCAATTCCTCTGGGAGTGAATCTCATGTTCCCTCTCTCTGTCTCCCTCACTGTGTGTATGCAAGCACATGGTCCATATACCTAAAATCTCTCTTCATAAAGAAAAAAATCATTCAACCAGGCTAAGCTCCTAGGAAATAAAAGGTGAGCTTTGTCAAACTGGAATACAGGAGTCTAACTGCACATGGAGAGCTCTTACTTGGTCCATTGCCAGGCTTTCCAGGTTGGGGTTTATTGTGTTGGCTCAGCTTCATTTCTGTGGATAAACAATGAAATGCATGGTTAAAAGAGAAATAGATCCTTCCCTTCAGAGCACAAAGCAAAACATGTGCATCTACTGACTATTGATTTCTTGATTCCATCTTATTTGCTTGCTTTAGTGTCTTTATAGATTACCATTGTCTAGTTAAAAAAAATTACTTAGTCACTTGTTGAAAGATCTCAAG
>NW_006200982.1:1983-2211 GCF_000334495.1 Tupaia belangeri chinensis | reverse complement strand
CACCATTATGAATGTTCTAAATTCTTTTTCAATGATTTCTATTGAACTGCTTGTGTATGAAGAGGAGTTATTCTTTTTCCTTGGAGGAGAAGTACTTTCTTGCTTTCTTATATTTCTTGTGGTCCTGCAGTGATTTCTAATCATCTGATGGATGATGCGTTTCTTCCTAATTCTTGAAGTTCAATCTGAATATTCAGGAGCAAGCAGAAAGAGGTGATCTGGAATCTC
>NW_006200982.1:0-1751 GCF_000334495.1 Tupaia belangeri chinensis | reverse complement strand
GGGTAGATACCCTTAGATCCATCTAGAAACACAGTAAATGGATATTGAGGAGTGGAGAGATGAGAAAAAGGAAAACCAAAAAAAAAAAAGAGAGAGAGAGAGACAAACAACAAAAAGAAGAAAAAATAAAAATATATAATTATTGTCTTTTTTTAAAAAAAAAAAGCACAAAATAGAAAACTGTACTGCGCAAAATGACTAGTTCACAGGAGGCATGAGGAATCTTCTCCTGAAGGCCTGCCTCTTCTGCCCGGATGGGAGAAACAGGGGATTATTAACAAGACAAAAGGTGGAGCTGAGAGCAAGAGAAAACTTTACCTTTAAAAAATTTTTAAAAAGGAAAAATTACAAAAAAATTAGAAGGCAGAAACAGGGAGAGACAGAGACAAAGAAACAGAGACACAGAGATACAGATAGAAGGCTAGAGGAGCCCCCTACCATGCTAGCTTGTTTGCTGGAGGCTGAATTATCAGTAGGAAATCATTTCTCTTGTACCCTGAAATGACTAGTTCGCAGGAGCCATGAGGAATCTTCTCCTGAAGGCCTGCCTCTTTGCCTCTCCTGCCATGCTAGCTTGTTTGCTGGAGGCTGAATTATCAGTAGGAAATCTTCATTTCTCTTGTACCCTGAAATGACTAGTTCACAGGAGCCATGAGGAATCAGCTGAGTAGTATTCTCAACTCATTCATCTGTTCATTGACATTTCGGTTGGTTCCGTGTCTTAGCAATTGTGAATAATGCTGCAATAAACATAATGTGCAAGCACTTTTCCATCTGAGTGTTCTCCTATTTTTTGGGTAGATACCCAGGAGTGGAATGGTTGGATCATAGGTATTTCTCTTTGTAGGTCTTTGAGGAGCCTTCATATTATTTTCCACAGTGGCTAGAACAATGTAAATTTCCACCAGCAGTGTAAGTTCACCACATCCCTGCCAGAACTTATTGTTTATTGTTTTTTTAATCTTTGCCATTCCTACTGGGGTTAGATGGTATTTCATTGTGGTTTTGATCTGCATCTCCCTTATGATGAGGGCTGTTAGCATTTTTTTCTTATTCTTTTTGACTTTTCACATGTCTTCCTTAGAGAGTTGTTTATTCAGCTCCTTCTCCCATCTTTTAATTAGGTTAGTCATTCTTTTTCCAGGTAAGCTGCTTGAGTTCCCTGTGTATTCTGGTTATCAGTCCCTTATCTGACATGTACTTTACAATAATATTCTCCCATTCTGAGGGTTGTCGATTCACACTAATTACTGTGTCTTTTGCTGTGCTGAAACTTCTTAGTTTGATGATATAGTCCCACTTGTCTATTTTAGGTATTGTTGTGTGTGCTTTGGCAGTCTTATTTAAGAAGTCTTTGCCTACCCCAATGTCTTCCAGAGTTTCCCCAGTGTTTTCCACCAGTAGTTTTATAGTTTGAGGTCTTAGGTTCAGATCTTTGATCCATTTTGAGTTGATTATGGTTAATACTGAGAGATAAGGGTTCAGATTCATCTTTCTGCAGGTGGATACCCAGTTTTTCCAGCATCATTTGCTAAAGAGGTTTTCCTTTTCTCAGTGTATTGACTGGTGCCTTTTGTCAAATAGCAATTGGCTGTACATTTTGGAGTTTATTTCTGGAGTCTGTTTTGTTCCATTGGTCCACATCTCTGTTTTTGTGCCGATAACATGCTGTTTTGATTATCACAGCTTCGTAATATATTGTGGGGTCAGGAAGTGAAAATGCCACTCACTCCACTCTTCTTGCCCAGGAT
>NW_006200981.1:0-562 GCF_000334495.1 Tupaia belangeri chinensis | reverse complement strand
AAAACTGACCATATGATAGGGCCCAAAACAAACCTTTACAAAATCAAAGCTATAGAAACTATATCCAGCATCTTTTCTGACCATGATGGAATCAAACTTGAAATCAACTACAAAAGAGGTCTCAGAAACACACGGAAACTAAACAATCGTCTTCTAATGACTTCACAGATATAGAAGAAATTACGACTGAAATCGAGACCAATAATGGTGTAATGGGTATGTCACAAAGACAAAAAGAAAAGAACAGAAACGTTTTAAAAAACCCTTTAGGTGGAGTGAGGTTGATGGGGCACCCCGCAGCCTGCCCCACAGAGGAAATGGGGGAGTTGCACTCCTGCTAGGAGCCTCTGCTCAGGGCAGCAGGTGAGCAGCTCTGGGGCAGGAAAGGGCGCAGCGGAGCGACCCCTCCCGACCGCTAAGGACCGGCCTGGGCACCTGCCCTGTTCAAAAGGACGATTTCTCTGGGCGAGGCCGCACGATGGGGGTCTCCTGCAGCTGCGAGCCGCGCTGTACAGAAACTGGCCTAGAGGGGGAACCTGCGAGCCCAAGCCCTGAGACCCAG
>NW_006200980.1:0-760 GCF_000334495.1 Tupaia belangeri chinensis | reverse complement strand
AAGATTGATCAGAAAGCTGTGGATTCACAAAATTATATTTATCGAAAATCAAAGCTGTTCCTCATCTCCAGGGCTACCTGTGATCCGTGTTTGCCCTTACAAATGGAATTTATCCTCACAAATGGGTGTTCTAGATTTTTTTGTCAAGAACCTAATTAAATAACTGCTCATAAAAAAAAATTCTGAAGCTGTCCGTAATTTCAAAAAAGACATGTGAAATTATATCAGATTTAAAAGTTTCTGAGCATGAAAAGGCACATTAATTACTGTGAATCAACATCCCTCAGAATTGGAGAATATTTTTGTAAACTATGCTTCACATAAGGGATGGATAACCACAATACAGAGGAAATTCAAACAGCTTACCTGAAAAAAATTATTGACCCAATTGAAAGATGGAAATATTAACTGAAGAAAAAACTCTAAAGAAGACTCATGAACAGCCAGAAAGTATATGAAAAAGTGCTCAACATAAGGGAGATGTGAATCACAACCACCTAACCCCAGTAAGAAGGGTAGAGATTAAAAATACCAAAAATGCTAAGTGTTGGTGGGTCTGTGGTGAAAGGGGAACTCCCCTACACTGCTGGTGTAAGTGTAAATTGGCCCATCCCCAGTGGAGAACAATATGGAGAGTCATCAAAGTTCTACAAATAGACTACCGTATGACCCAGCAATCTTACTCCTGGGTATCTACCCAAAGTACAGGGGAATGCTTAGTCATAAAAATGCTTGCAATTTTTTTTTTTTTGCATTTAAC
>NW_006200979.1:866-1095 GCF_000334495.1 Tupaia belangeri chinensis | reverse complement strand
TCAGGATAATAGGGCCGAGACTTAGAATGGCTAATTACATTTTCACAAAAAAATGGTCACCACATCATTTTCCATCCACTTTGAAACCCCCTTGAAACCAGCCATTTGACTGCTGTGAATTATGGGACATGGCAGAAATGGCACTGTTCCCCATGGCTAGGTCCTAGGAGGTGACAGAGCTTCCACCTGACACTCTTTTGGGACATGTTCTCTTGGAAGCCTATCACCA
>NW_006200979.1:0-824 GCF_000334495.1 Tupaia belangeri chinensis | reverse complement strand
TCTGAAAAGGAGTTAGTAACCTGAACTAACCTGCCAGCTGTGAGTGAGGCTAAAGCATTTCCTTCCATAAATGCTCATCCCAACTGATCACATGTCAAACTATCTGCTCCCCACTCTCAGCCTTGTGCATGAAGATCCATGAGCACCATCATTCATTGCTGTTTAACTAAGATACTCTTTTATTAATAATTTTGTTTTTAATTTGCTACAGGACTCATTCACCAGAGAGAGAGAAAGTGAAAAAGTAAGCCACAAGATCTGGGACTTGAACCATGGTCAGCCATGTGGAGCCCAGCACCTAACCACCACGACACCTGCTGGCCCCAGAAACACTCTATTTTAGGTAATTGATATGTAACCCACAGAGCATGTTAGCTCTGAAATCCCAGCTCTGAGATGATAAAATAATATATCATTTTATACATGGATAAAGGTGATCCTGAGACCACAAAGCTAGTAAGAGAACTAGTGCTCACAGATCTATCTGACCCTAAATCATACTTTCCATGGTACTAGTCTGTTTTCAGGATGAACTTCCAAAAACCACAGGGAGATCAGTCACTCAAGTTCACACAGAAAGGACTTAGGAATCCTTGAGAAGAGGTCCAAATAGAACCTAGAGTATATGAAAGATCCTTTCTCCCAACTCCATGTCATTGGGGTGAGCCAACCTTACCTGCAATCCAGAGATTGAGACATTATGTGTCTAAAGGGTTGCTGGGAAAGGCATGTGAGCATCATAAAACCTGTAGATCAGAGGTCTTGATTCCTCTGGGAGGTGGACAGGGACTGACTAGCTTCTGAGCCTGTTTTCTCCGCTGTAA
>NW_006200978.1:0-690 GCF_000334495.1 Tupaia belangeri chinensis | reverse complement strand
TGAGTGACTGCAGTTTAGGTTATAGACCTCTTTTTTCACAGTACAACTCTTTGGTCAAATTTAAAAATGATATTAATAACAGGATATCAACCACTGAAGAACCTCTGTCCATACTTCACTCTCCTGCTCCCCCTGAGTGACTGCAGTTTAGGTTATAGACCTCTTTTTTCACAGTACAACTCTTTGGTCAAATTTAAAAATGATATTAATAACAGGATATCAACCACTGAAGAACCTCTGTCCATACTTCACTCTCCTGCTCCCCCGGTGTAGCCAGGAGCCAGGATAAGCCAATCAGCAGTCATGTATATTTGAGCTGTAAACAACCCCATTCAGGGACTTTGATCACCAAAGATCCTCTGCACAGACTTCACCCTCCTGCTCCCCAAGTCTAGCCAGGAACCACACTGCAGGTCATCTCATTTTGCATTCCTCTGTATGCTCATATTTAACTCCAAAAGATTGGAAAAAAGGTATAATCCATCAGATGAACAGAAACCACCACAGAGGCACAAGAAATATGAGAAACCAAGAAAATATTACTCCTCTAATGGAAAAGAATAACTTGTCTTTCTCCACAAAGAATACAAGGAAACTCATGGAACTGTCAGATAAAAAAAATTAAATATTCATAGTGACAAAACTACCATATATGCAATAGAATAGAGAAAATGAACTCCAGGAGATGGA
>NW_006200977.1:0-771 GCF_000334495.1 Tupaia belangeri chinensis | reverse complement strand
GTATAATGGTTATGTTGCTGGATTTCCATGTCGTGACTGCAGTCTGGACTCTGCAGTTTAAAACTCATGCTGGGTGTATGTTAATGTCTATCCAAAATCCCAAGAGGCGCAGGGAGGAGAAGGTGCAGTGTAGTCACCCACCCTCCCCAGGGGGAGGTGATATCACACTCTCTGTTTCTCTGTCTCTCTAGAGAGCACATGAATCCTATAGCAAAAATCTCTTTAAAAGAAAGAAAGGAAGAAAGAAAAAGAAAGAAAAAAATAAATCTTGACTTTTCAGACAATGCAATACCTATACACAACACACTCAAGAGACCAAAGAGGCTGTCCTATCTTTTGAACATCCCTATCTTTTCTTCCTAGAAATCAAAGAGTACATATTGCCAGTATGCTCTCAAACAGACTTCCTCTTATTAGCAAGGCTCTTGCCCACTGCTAAACCACTCAATAAAAAAGAAATGCATGACTATGATTGACTCAAACAGAAGTTATTCCTCAATATTGTACATTTTGCAATTTAAATAAAATCAGGATTCTGTAAACTAGGAAAAAGAAATAAATGGCTTTTGGACAAGTGACCTAACAGATTTATCTAAGAATTTTTGTTTAAGGGCATTAGAACTTGCAGGTCAGCTGAAGAAAACTGACCCTAATGGAACCTATCTGTCTTTGGGGCCTCCTGGTCTTCCTTCTATTCACAAAAGAAGTGGAAGTCAACTCCCAGGTTGACCAATTGGAAAACAGGACTTTTCTGGGAAATACTACCTTATG
>NW_006200976.1:0-765 GCF_000334495.1 Tupaia belangeri chinensis | reverse complement strand
GTGTCCACACCTGGTCAAGGGGCACGTGAGCTAGAGCCCCTTTCACAGGCTTTTTGTCCTGCCTGAGGCTCCACCCTCATGGCACAGTCACTCCCAGAGGAGTTGTCACCGTCACCTACCCCTGGGGCAGGATTTCCACACTTGAATGTTCACAGGACACAAACGCACCTTCCAACCAGAGCACCTGGAACCTCTCCTCCCCCAGGTCCTCCGGGTGCCATGAAGGCTGACTGCAGCCCTGGCCGCGCATCTCCCCTGAGCTGCCAGAGCTCCTTCCTCCCACCACCCTCCTCCCATGGTCTCGCACCCTGGCACTTGCTAAATGAGCATTTCAGGGAGCTTCTCTTGGAACCCACCCATGTCCATGCAGCTGCCTGGCCCAGCCCTTCTGGCTTCTCATTAGGCTCCTGAGAGGGTACGAGGGCTGCTGACCCACCTAAGATCCCTTCATCAAGTCCACACCGAGTCTGGAACCCCCGCTGAGGATAAACCCATGACCTGGTCAGGGAGGGGATCCCTGATGTCTCCAGAAGACAGACGCAAAGTTCAGTTGCGAGGAGATATACAGGCCATTTCGGAAGTGGTCAGAGGAGTGAGAGAGACTGTGACCCCAGGTGGGAAATGGCTGGGCCTCCTCTGGTGGGACAGGGACAAGCACCCCCAGGATGTTGTCGTGGGACTCTCCTGCAGCTAGGATGGCTCTAGCTCATGGGGACTCTTGTGACGGGCATCCCTCAGCACAGGGACAATCCAAGTGAGGTCTTG
>NW_006200975.1:475-798 GCF_000334495.1 Tupaia belangeri chinensis | reverse complement strand
GTACTAAAAGGACTTGTTCAACAAGAAAATATAACATTTGTAAATAACTTTGCATCCAACATGGAGCACCTAGATACATCAAAGAGAGACTATTAGATGTCAAGGGAGAAATCGACTGCAACACAATAATTGTAGAAGATCTAAAAACTCCACTTTCTCTTCTGGACAGATTATCTAGACAAAAAGTAAGCAAAAGACTACAAGATCAAATCAAAATGATACCATAAATAAAATTAAGTTCACAGACATCTCCAGAGTATTTAGCCCAACTATCAAAAAGTATAATTTTTTTCTCACTCCCACATGGAACATTTTCAAAGGAT
>NW_006200975.1:0-200 GCF_000334495.1 Tupaia belangeri chinensis | reverse complement strand
GTTCTCACTTTCTGTCTCTATATCTCTTTCTGTCTGTCTGGCGAGCACACGCGCCTGATAGCGAAAACCTCTCAAAAAAAAAATCCCTCAAAAATTCACATACATGTGAAGACTAAACAGTTTATGACTTTATAAATGACCTTTATAAATGATTTTATAATTATAGTAGAAATTAAGACTGAAATCAAAGGCTCATAGAA
>NW_006200974.1:0-922 GCF_000334495.1 Tupaia belangeri chinensis | reverse complement strand
AAGAGAGAGAGGAAGACAGAAAGTGATAAATTACTCTCACTCTCAGGGGTATGGCCACACCTCAGTCCCTTCTCCTCCATTCTCCTCTCAGGATCTTAGGCATGCACCAGTTTTAAGCCACTGAATCTGGGACTGGAACCATGGTCAACAACATGAGAGTCCAGAGATGTAAACATTATGTCATCCGCTGGTCCCCACATAATCATTTTATAATCAGTAACTAGTCATCACAGCATTGAAGATTCTAACACAATTTAATGCCATCTGCAAATGTTCCAGGTATGCTAAACAAGCTGGAATTTCCTAGCATGTTTCCTATTTTCACTCATATATCAAAGGTCACTTTTGCAAATGATCTTTCTTGGAACAGCTCCTTCTTCCTGAATGCTGGGCATAAATCCTCTTTTCTATGCTTTCTATGACATCTATGGCACTTGGTGTCTCATTTTCATACCTGTGCTGCCTGACACTCAGAGTGCCTGAACAACCTATCTTGTAAGAGAGCTCAGAATTAAATCTGCTTTTTCCACCATTGCTTCATCAGTGTCTATTACCTTCCACAAACAATTTACTAAGTGAAATTCAGCTTTTTTTTTTTTGTAATAAGTTTTTTGCCAAAGGGTACATGTGTTTGACAGAGAAAGTGTGAAAGAAACAATGAGAAGGAGAGTGAGAAATCACCCCCCCAGGGGGAAGGGTCATGCCACAATCGGTTTTCCATTCTCCTCCTGGGATTTTGGGCACACACATGCACATGCCTCACATGATGTTCAAGCCAGCAAGGCCAGGACACGAATTATGTTTGGCCATGTGGGAATCTGGCAATGTAATCACTGTGCCACCTGGCCCTGGTTTCTAGCTTCTTAAACAGTTCCTGTGATTCAGAAATCCCTAAACACAGATACCAACAAGGCTTCATGCT
>NW_006200973.1:0-799 GCF_000334495.1 Tupaia belangeri chinensis | reverse complement strand
AAGAAGAGATTGTGATGTGGTCATCCCCTTTTAGGTGATTTCTTTTTAAATTTTTTCTTATTATTTTTTAAATATTCAATTGCTATACATTATTTGGATCCAGGGGGTGATTTCTCGCTTTCTCTCTTTCTGTCTCTCTCTGTCTCTCCAGTGAAAACATGCAGTGTATAGCAAAAATTTATCTCTAAAAAAACAAAAAGGGGGCCAGCATATGGGGTAGCAGTTATGTCACCAGACTCCCACGTGGCTGACCATGGTTCAAGTATCAGACCTGGTGACTTGAAACACACTGGGCCCATGTGTGTACATACACAAAACCCTGGGAAAATAATGGAGAAGTGGTTGCAGTGTAGCCATCCTATCTGGAGGTGATTTCTTTTCCTATCACTTGATTTGTCTTTCTCTCTCTCTCTCTCTCTCTTTCTCTCTCTCTCTCACTTAAGGCAAAAACCTCTACAAAAAAAAAAAAAAAGAGGAAGAAGAAGCCTAGGTAATATTGATGTGATTGGATGATACAGTGATGAGCTATTAAAGGCCCAAGTTTTCTCTTAAGAAATGGAGGAATCCCATCAAGGCTGTTCATAATGAATGATTCTCTTTTCTTCTCAGACTCCTGAATCTGTGTGTAGTCGCAGGTGTGTTCCTGGATTCCAGAAAATTCCCCAAGAAGGAAGACCTGTTTGCTGCTTTACTTGTGTCTCTTACCCAGAGTCAGACATTTTAAATCAAACAAGTATGAATTATATAATTACTCTACTAGTCCCTACTATTGCTCAATAGAAACAAAACTATTACTATT
>NW_006200972.1:0-2641 GCF_000334495.1 Tupaia belangeri chinensis | reverse complement strand
CCATTATGCTAACTGCTGGTCCCATGCTTCCCTTTTTGACCTGGATGAATTGGCTGTGGAATTCATTGTAAGTGTGTTATTAACATCATTAAGAGATGCCTCCCTACCTCATTTTTGTTGTTCCTTTATTCTAGGGGGAGACCTAATCTGTTCAATAGGTCATTTATCAGGACTTTATAGGAGGGGATCCACTGCGTGTCATCCTCGCCTGTGCATCCAGGGACTGGGGAGAGACCTTCTGTTAGTGAGCCTGGTGATGTCATGTCCCAGTAAATGAGCTCCCTTTAGCTGTCTGCCTTTCGGTCTAGCAGACCATTTACTATGGAGTCACTGAGAAAGTCATGATGCATTTTTGCTTAGAAAGGCCAGAAGTTTACGTCATGACTTCTCCAATGACCTAGTGTGTGGGCAAGTGCAACCACAAGCCCGAAGTCCAGTGCTGCTTCTGAGCCCCGTCCATGTGCGCGTACCTCAGGCACCTGGAAGCCATATCCCATATATACAAAACCACAGCAGGGGCCAGCAGGTGGCATGGTGGTTAAGGCTCTGGACCCCCACATGCCTGGTGGCTTGGTTCTAGTCCCCAATCCTACAGCTTGAATAGCACGCTGGGCCCGTGTGCATACATACCCAAAATCCCAAGGGGAAAATGGGGAAGGGATCATAGTGTGGTCTACCCCCTAGGGGGTGATTTCTCACTTTCCCTCTCTCTGTCTTTCTCTGGCGAGCACACGGCAAAAACCATTTTTAAAAAAGCCAAGATAGGGATTCCATGCTCCCACCCTGACACCAGCCCACACTGTGCTCCTCTTCCTGTTTCCCTGCAAATCTTACCAGCATCACCGTCTACCTTGCTGCTCCGTCCTGACTCCTCAGAGCTGCGAGACCTCCTCTCCTAGCCCCACGCGACTGCCCACTGCATTTAGACCCTGCTGCCAAGCCCGTGGTCCACTCCTCGGGCATCAGTGGATCGATGCGACAACATCCTTGCTGGTCTCTCCCCTTCATTTCCCACCTCTCTGCCAGAACGACCGCTCTAGGAAGCAAATCAGATTCTGTCCCCCTTGGATTAGAGTTCCTTTAACCTTCCCGACAAAGTGTCTGTCTCTTAAGGTGACTCAGAATGAGCCGTCCTTGTGCCTGCCTGTATCCTCTGCACGGTACCCGGGTAAGAGCAGATTGAGTTTGCACAGTGGAACAGGCAGGTCATAGACCTGGAGACTGGCTACGCACACACGCATGCACCCCGCACACACATGCGCACTCGCACACCTACAGACCTGTAATTCCTGTTTTAGGACCGAAGTCCATGGGTCTCCACCCAGGACACTTGGGCTTAGAACTGTGAAAAAGGCGTCACTTGATTGAGAAAGCCTCCTGCTTGATCTGCTTTCTATACTCTTTCTAGCTGAAGACATTACTGTGCAAAAGCCCATTTTCTCCATAAATAGTTTTGTCTTTTTTTCTGCTCCCACCCTGTCTTTTGGGAAAAGTGGAGTGGGACCTCCTCCAAGCTACAGTCAGCCAGCTTCTAGCTGGGGCTGGAAACTTCCATGCTCCTCCCTGCGTCCTCTCGCACCTTTCTGGTTGCTTTCTCTCTTCCTGGAGGGCTGAGGTGGTGGCTGAGACTCACTGTGCCCAGACGACTTGACTTCCCACAGGAGGTGAAAGAGCCAAGCTCAAGTGAGACTAGCCAGACACCGCAGAGAGGCTAAGCCATGGCTGCCCGGCTCAGAAGCTCTCCCCCGGCCCTCACCTTCACCCTTGCAGTCGGTTCTCTCGGGTGGTGAACACGTCCGTGGTTGTCTGAGATTCAACCCATGGCTTGAGGTCGGCTCCTGAGCAAGTTCTGGAGAATCCATACGACAGGCTGAATATGGCCAGGCTGCGCGAGGCATCTGCCCCGTGGACCTAGTGTGATGTTGGGCCCGCGTGGTGCCCTTCCCGCGCTCAGGGGTGGCCGAGGAAATGGAATCCATTTAGTCCCCCGCGACTGCCCCCCACCGCGAATCGCCTGCAGAGGGTGTTCTCGGGAAAGCGTCTGCTGCAACCTTCTGTTTCTGTCCCGTGTTTTACGGTCGCCCCCTCCTTCGCCGCTGCTATTTTACTGCCTCTGCCCTGACAAAGCACCAGGTTTATTCTCGCCCTCTGTGTGTCTGCCCGCTTGGGTGTCTAACCGCTGTACCAGCCTCAGCTAATACATTCGGATTTGAATAAATGTATAACAGCAGGTAGCAAGTGACTGGTGACAGGGTGACATATTGACTTAATATCTCGCGTAATGTGATATGAAGGATGTGCCTTTTGGTGTGTATTTTCATTTTAATTATTTTTTGTTGCTTTTCTTAGGCAGACACTTGTAGGCAGTTTTGAGTAATTGTCTGAAATCATTAACATGTTTATTAAATAAGGAAGCAGAGTGCATTATCTAGCGAATCAATTATGTAAATGCACAAAAAGCATAAGAAATTAGTCTTTAACTGTTGCTGAACTGCCTCCATTTTCTAAATTATAGATGAAAGTTGCCGCCTCCACTGTGGGTCTGTGTGTGTGGAGGGGGGTAGGGGGAGACATGTTGGTTCATTTCCTGTTCTCTGAGTTTTAAAGCAGCGACAATTAATTCGTGGTTTTCTTTGGGAGG
>NW_006200971.1:0-902 GCF_000334495.1 Tupaia belangeri chinensis | reverse complement strand
TTTTTTTTTTTTGTTTTTTGCTATAGGGCGTGTGCGCTCACCAGAAAGACAGAGACAGAGACAGAAAGCAAGAAATCGCCTCCCAGGGGGGATGGCCAAGCCACAATCCCTTCTCCTCCATTCTCCTCTCGGGATCTTGGGCACGCACGCACACACGCCCGGTATGAGGTTAAGCCACCGGGTCCAGGACTCTAACTGTGATCGACTACATGGGAGTCCAGCAACATAGCCATTACACCAACTGCTCGTCCCTCTCATTTAATCTTACGACATTCAAATATAGTACAGGGCAAGCTGGAGGTGGTGGCTTAAAGCAGCTGGATCCCACGTGGTTAACTACAGTCTGAGTCCCAGACCCGGTGGCTTGAAAAACATCCGGGCACATGTGCGTGCATGCCCCAAATCCTGAGAATAGAGAAGAGGGGATTACAGTGTGGCCATCCCTCCTGGCCGGATGCTCTCTCACTTCTCCTTTCTCTCTCACTCTCTTCAGAGAGTGCATGCTCCCTCTAGGAAAAAAAAAAAAAAGAGTAGAGTAGGCATCATTTTCTTCCGATACATATGAGGAGAATGAGTAAAGCTCAGAAAAATTAAATAAATAGGTGAGTGGAGGTGCTGAGATTTAAATACGGTGTGCAACAGCAGGGCCCCCCCTCAGCCTAACCGCACCTGGCACAGGGCATCCTGGAGGGTGATTTCTGGCTTTCTATCTCTCTGTCTGTCTCTCTCTCTATGTCTTTCTGGCAAGTACATGTCCCTATAGCAAAAACCTCTCAAAAAAAAAAAAAAAAGAAAAAAATCTCTTGAATCTTCTGTCAGCTCGCCCTGAGGAGTGTAAGTGAGAAAGGGATGGGGGAGCACTGATGCAGAAATTCCCCAGATTGTCCTAGTGGGATATCGTC
>NW_006200970.1:0-891 GCF_000334495.1 Tupaia belangeri chinensis | reverse complement strand
TGCAGAAGATCAAATATCAGATGTAGAAGATGAAACCACTGACCTAGAAATAAATCACTGAAAAACTGCAAACTGTTAAGCAAAAACTAACCAAAAGCAGAGAAATATTTGACAAAATTATATACTAAGTAGACAATGTAATACATCTGAACTAGAGAAGTAAGGCTAATATTTAAAAATGTAAAGTAATGTTAAGCATAGACTCATGGAAAGTCTATGCAGTCATGGCTGCATAGACTGCACAGACCATGCCTGGTCCTTCCTGAGTCCTCTTTCTAGTTCTCATTATTAAGATGACATGTATTAGTTATTCTATTGTTGATCTTTGTATTTATAGAAATAAAAAAAAAATACTGAGTGGATTTATAAATAAGATTATTAATTTCTACATTAAGAATTTTTTTAAACCCAAAAAAGGAAAAAAATCACTAATAATTACAAAAAAAATGTGAGAACAATATACTAGAAAACATTAAACACTCAAACATCCAAATAATTGGCATCATAGAGGCTGAAGAAATTGATAAGAGCACTGATAATTCATTCCATGAAATCCTGGAAGAAAACTTTTAAAGTCTAGAGATCTCTTTGAAAAGGTAAACACACCATTACCAAAAGGTAAACACACAATTAGCTCAATTAATTAAGAATAGAGAAAGGATCCAGAATAATCATATTCATAATGAAACAGGCACTACTGTGGCAGACACAATAGAAATACAAAATATCATTAGAGAATAATACAGGCACCTATACACCATAAAAACAAGAAAACCTGGATGAGATGCACAAATTCCTGGGAACATATAATCTACAAAGATTGAATCAAAAGGACACAGAAAGTCAAATATACTCAAAAGAAGTAATAAGATTGAATCAGTAATAAATAAC
>NW_006200969.1:0-950 GCF_000334495.1 Tupaia belangeri chinensis | reverse complement strand
TGTCTACTTACATGCTTCCCTCCCCAGAAAACGCATCCTTTCTTCCTTCCCTCTTATCTATGTTCCTTCCTTCCTTCTCTCTCTCTTTTTTTCTGTGCTTTTGATGTTAGATAAAAGAAAACTTTTCAAAATCCACTGTTGTGAAGCTTTTCCCTAATGTTCCACTAAGAGGTCTATAGTTCAGTTTTTACATCTCAAATTTGCATGTCGACACCCAGTTTTCTCAACATTATGTTTTAAAAGACTGTCCTTTCCGTAGTGATTGGTATTAGTTGCCAGGTTGAAAACGAGTTCACCATAATGGTTTATTTCTGGGCTTTCAGTTCCATTGCCTACATGTACGTCTGTCTGTATGTCAGAAACACTGTTTTTCACTTTGTAGAATTGTGAGACCTTCCACTATGTTTTTTTATAAAACAGTTTTTAGCTGTTCAGGATCTTTAAATATTTGCATTCTATATGGATATTATGGTGTATATTTCTAATTGGTTGTCAGGAAAGTCATGATGCATTTTTGTGTAGAAAAACAGAAAAATGTGTCATAATGTTCCTGTCCTAATATTTGTACCAAATAACATTGTTGGAATGTCAATAGCAATTTCAGTGGATCTGTAGATTACTTTGGAAAGATCTGACATTTTAAGCATAGGTTGTTTGTTTGTTTTCTTTAGTTTTGTTTTAAGATGCATGCTCCCATTACAAAGACAGACAGGGGGGAAAGTGAGAAAATACCTACCGGGGGGATGGCCTTGCAGCTATCCCTTCTCTAGTCCTATGTCAACATTTGGGACATAACATGCTACATACCCAGTGTGATTTTCAAGCAGCTGGGCCTAAGATTTGAACCACAGACTCAGCTATGTGGGATTCATTGTCTTAACCTCCACACCAGGTGCTGGCTCACCCATTCTTATTCTTCGAATCTTTGAGCCTTTGGTTTACACTGAAAG
>NW_006200968.1:0-805 GCF_000334495.1 Tupaia belangeri chinensis | reverse complement strand
CCCCTTGGGGGTGACTTCTCACTTAACATCTCACCATCTCTCTCTCTCTCTGGCGAGTGCACGCACCCTAAGGTAAAAACCTCTAAAAAAAAAAAAAAAGAAAGAAAGAAAGAAAGAAAAGAAAGAAAGAGGGAAAAGTCATCAAGGAAAATGTAACCTAAAGAAATTTGGAAATAAGGCAGAGGAAAGAGAGTGAAATGCCAAGGGAATGAGAAATCTAGAATGCCAAAATGGATTAGAACAATGGTTGATGGGTGAATAGCAAACACAGGACTCTTGTTAAATGTTGCACCCAAAGCATTTTACATTACAAAGAAAACTGAGAAAGGTGTAACTGCTAATGGGCATGGTGTGCTTCCTTTTAGGGGAGATAAAATATTCTGAAAATAGAGAATGTTGGTAAATATACTAAGAACCATTAAATTATACACCTAAAAGGGTGAGTTTTGGGCTAGCTCCTGGTGTGGTGGTTAAGGCAGCTGGATCCCACGTGGCCCACCACACAGTTTGAGTCTAGAACAGAGTTCCGTAAAGAAACTACAGGCATGTGTGCATTGCATGCCCAAAAATCTTGAAAGGAGGGACAAATGGAGGAGAAAGGATTATATGGTAACCATGCCTAATAGAGGGTGCCTTCTCGAGTTCTCTCTCTCTCTCTTTAGCAAGCACAAACATCCTCTGATGAAATTATTTTTTAAAAAAAGGTGAATTTTATGGTATGTAAAATATATGTCAAAAAGAAAACAAAGCAGGGCTAGTAGGTAGCATAGTGGTTAGGGGCACTGGACTCACACATAGCCAACCA
>NW_006200967.1:0-704 GCF_000334495.1 Tupaia belangeri chinensis | reverse complement strand
CCAGGCTTTATGTTTTAAGCAAATTTCCTTATCAATTCAAATCTGCTTTTGTTAATATTACCAGCTGAACTTGCTATTGAAAGTAGTTAGATTATGTAAGAAATTGTTTGATCAATAAAATATGGGTGGAAAAGGCATGAAAGACAACTATAGACAGCAGAGATAGTGTGAGAAGAGGGTGGGAAAGTGCAGAGGGTCATATATAGGGACATAGAAATGGAAAATTATTGATGATAACACACATTATTAAACCACTATGCAGAATATTCTGGATGAGAAACCAAATTTTGTATGTTGTAACAATGATTAGGGAATGAATGTAAATTAATTAATTAAAAAAATTTGAGGAGAGAAAAAGAAAGAAATAACAAATAAAATTAAATGAAAGTAAATATTTTTTTAAAAAAGAAAAAAACAACATATGTATTACCTCACAACTTGTTTCTGTGGTGAAAACACATTATCTACTTTCAGAGAATTATTCAGGTATACAATATAATGTAATTAATTGCACTGATATGATATACATTAAAACATTTGAACTTATACATCTTATATAACTGAAATGCTATGCTTTTTGTCCAACATTTTAATTTTAATTTATTTTTTGGAGATAATTTTGCTATAGGGCACATGTGTTTGCTGGAGAGGCACACAAATCAAGATAGAAATCAAGGAAGCAACCCAAATAGGATGGTCACACT
>NW_006200966.1:0-320 GCF_000334495.1 Tupaia belangeri chinensis | reverse complement strand
TAGCCATTACGCTAACTGCTAGTTCCCCTGAAAGTTTTAATTAACAATTGTTTACATATGTTATATCAGGATTAAAATGGGGAAAACAATCTTTAAGTAGAAAAATTTGGCCAAACTGGTGATTCTAAGTAAGCTACTGTTACAGGTTTATTTCTTTCTGAATAGACACAAGGAAATCTTTTGAAATTACAGAACAAATGAAGATAGAAAAAATAATTCCCTAGAGACTCCTGTTCAGAAAGTATTATTTATATAGGAAAAGAAATACATACTACTTTTATAAAATCTAGAGAATATGCAACAAAAACATCCATTTTTTA
>NW_006200965.1:71293-81955 GCF_000334495.1 Tupaia belangeri chinensis | reverse complement strand
GCTTGCAAAGTGAATATTCCAACATGTCTACTTTTCTCTCTAGTCAAGTTGATAATACTATAAAATTATTTTCAACAGATAATACCTCATTTATTTGTCCCATTAATGCTTTGCCTCTATTTTCCTTCTAAATGTCCTCCCTCAGACTCTACTTTTTCTCTCACCCTCTTTCCACACTATATCTGGTATTTACAACCATTTTTTGTGTTACTATATCCTTTAGTCAACCAGTTTCAGTCATGCAGTGAGGACACAATATATATTAAGTGGAGACACACAATGTTTCTCCTAAAAAAAAAAAAAAAAAAGATGTTGAGCTAGCAGGTGGCATGGTGAGGGTGCTGGATCCCACATTGTCAACTACATGGTTCAAGTCCCTGACTGGATGGCTTAAAAACTGCACTGCACATGTGTCCATGCATACCAAAAATAGAACAAACAGAAAAATTACAAAGGGATTGTGACTTGCCCATATCCCTTAATGGGTACTTTCTCATTCATTCAATTCTCTCTCTCTCTCTCTCTCTCTCTTGCTATCTCCAGCAAAAAAATTTTTAAACATTAACTGTATTCTGAGTCAATAGTTTGCAAAGGTTCATGCTATCAAAAACTACCCAGGAAGGTCCTTGCAAGTCCCTTGAGCATGATCGCTGTTCCTCCTCCTGCTGTGGTTGCAGAGGAGTGGGCCTGTGCCCCAGCAGAAGATCAGTAAAGGCCTGAGAGGCCAGGGAGGTGTGGGTAGAATGCCTGATCTGGCCATGATCCTGCAAGTGTTCCCATCATTGGGTGGGTCTCACAAGTCCCTAAGTCTTCTTCAGCAGGGTCGAGGATCCTTAGGCAGAAAAAGAAGCCTTGGAAGGCATCCCTGGGCTGACCTAGTTTCTTGGGTTTGGGCATGGCTCCTGAAATATTTCCTTTGTTTCCCTTTAATTTCTCTCTCTTTTTTCTTTATTTCTCTCTTCTTTCTCTCTTCACTCTTTTTTTAATTTGTCACTTGGCTTTTAGTTATTTTATGTCTTATGACATACTTTACAAATTCATGCTGATAACATTTCTCCTTTAGTTTAATCTTTCAAATAAGTTGGTAAAAGCAACAACAACACATATACTGAAAGTCTAGTTTCATGTGATTTTGAACAGTTGACTGAAGGTAATTATAAAATATAATTTAATCTGACTTAGATAATGAAGAATTCAAGAGCCAGCATGCAGCATGGTGGTTAAGGCACTGGACTCCTACATGGATAACTGTAATTCAGGTCCCAAACCTAGTGATTTCTCTCTCTCACTCTTTCAGGTCAAATTAAAAAAAAAAAAACACATAATAATTAAAACTAAATAAATAATTCTTTAAAAATGTATTCAAAGGTAAAATTAAACTTGATACTAAATCTCAGCACACTGATTTTCAAAAGCATTTGATTTCACAAATAATTTATAAAGTATGTAAAATGCTTTTTATTTTATAGTAAAATATTCTTTATTTGAGAGTATACTCAAGCCATACTAAAATGTCTTTCAAAAAGTAAATGGCAGTGTTTTAGATACAGCTGAGCACACTGGGTTTATGTGTACCATACCCCTCATATGGGGCTGGTTGGGGTTAGGGGTGAATCATGGCATCAAGATCCTGGTGTGGGTGTGGTCTGTATCTTTCTCTGTATCTCAATCTCCCTTGCCCATGAAACATACAAATGAATAAGATTTTAAAATGTTACTTTTTGATCCAGCCAGGTGGCATGGTGGCTAAGGCCGCTGGATCTGTCATAGAAGAGTGCAAGGTTCAAGTCCCAGACCTAGCAGCTTAGAAAATATGCTTGGCATGTGTGCACAAAATCCCAAGAGGAGAATGAAGAAGAAGGGATTGTGAAAAGGCCCTATGGGGGAGGCAGGTGATTTTTCACTTTACCCTTTTCTCTCTCTATCTATCTCTTCCACACATAAATCCTATTAAAATGACCCAAAAAAGCTAAAACCTAAATAAAACTGTTTTTATTTTCATCAACATATATTTAGTAAAATAATTTATGGAGAATATGCATATGGGTAGTGTGACATATGTGCTGATCAGTGTTTCTCTGTGATGGTGAGTTAGGAGTGAGGCTGTACATACACAGGAAAAAAAATTTTTTGCTCTCCATGAATCATGGAAAAACTGCTGATTTAACTGACAGACACGTCTGACTCAATTGCCAAGTTTGGACATCCTATTATCTAGAACATCCCCTACCCACCCTGTTCATTGAAGTTCCCAGTGACCTTGCTCTGAAGAAACCACAATCCCCCCCTCTCCCTGTGCACCTGACATACATTTTGCAACCACACTTGTGTGGGTTTCCTTGTCATTTAGAATCATTTTTCTCCCTTCAGTAGACTGAGAAAATCTAGAGGGCATAAATCATTTCTATTTTGTCTACTCAACACCAGCATCAGATTAGCTCTGAAAGGAATGAAAAATAAGACTGGGAAAAGAAGATATAATTATCCCAAAGGGTTAGCTTTTCAGGTAAAAGGTACACCAGGAACGCCTTCTAGTCCCCCAAAATCAGCTGCTTTCCTTAAAGGCCCCATCCTTCAGCTCAAGTTTTTATAGAGGAGATGACTAGGGGCTGATAGTCACTCTATACTCTGAGAGACATGGCCTCTGTGAATCTCATGAGTCAGCCTCAAGCAGTTCTGAAGCCCAGAAAGTTGGGAACATAAAAGGGTAGGTTGAAGTCAGGTCACCTTTAAAGGCTTCAAACAAGAACCTCAGCCTAAGACATCATGAAGCCTGTCTGTGCCTAGGGAAGAGACAAGGAGGGGCAGCACACAGATTTGTACAGCTGAGATTCAGGCAGTTATTCCCTGATTTCCCCTTAGGTCAAATGTACATGAACACACAAGTCTTGTGAAAAGAAGTACTTAGTGCTCACTCAAAAAATGACTATTAAAATATTGTGTCTGTTTATAAAGTAATGGGGGAGACATTTAATGCATAATGTTATGAACTCAGGAGAGGAAAGTGGTATTAGGAAATACCAGGTGTGAACTAGAAAGGTGGGTTTTATTTCCTGCCTTATGAAGAGAACAGGTTCCTAAGTTTGTGCCCCTGCTTCCCATTATTTAGAAAAGTCAGTAGAAAACTGGTCCCCTGAGAATATGGTACCACAGATCACAGATGCTCCTCAGCAGAAAGCTCATGACCCCCTGTAGGAATATCATATCTCAGTGACTTTATTGTCCATACCACATGATTGAGGAAGATGCAGGGTTGGCCAGAGAAGGCTCTCATTGGCACAAGTCTCCATACAGGGACATGTCAGGAAAAGGGGGCAGTAGAAAACTGGTCCCCTGAGAATATGGTACCACAGATCACAGATGCTCCTCAGCAGAAAGCTCATGACCCCCTGTAGGAATATCATATCTCAGTGACTTTATTGTCCATACCACATGATTGAGGAAGATGCAGGGTTGGCCAGAGAAGGCTCTCATTGGCACAAGTCTCCATACAGGGACATGTCAGGAAAAGGGGGTCCTGTTGCTACTGAACTACTACCCAGGGCTGGAGGTGATGAGGGCTCAGGTGTGCCAGTTACAGATTTGAGACTTGAGACTCCTTTTGAACACAGAATAGCCTGGTCCTGCAACAGCCAGTTATGCCCAGTTTCTACCAATATACCCACTTCCAAACCCTGGAGATTTAGCACTTACATTCATAATTTCTCAACCTTGGGGGTGTCACTAATTCCTTCCTGTGCTCTCAGCCAGTGCAGGTCACAGGGTGACAGAGTTTGAGACAGGAGGCCCCTCCACAGCAAAGCCATTAGCAAAAAGGCCAGAAATAGAGAAAATGAGGACCCAGGTGATGGTTGACTGCACAACCTTAGCCAAACAGCACATAGGACTAGACAGTGCTCTGAGGACCCAGGTGATGGTTGACTGCACAACCTTAGCCAAACAGCGCATAGGACTAGACAGTGCTTAGAGCCTCACTACAGTGACCCTGATTCAACAGTTCTCAGAGTCTTGCTCCTAAACACCTGATTACACAGTGACCTGGCCCCTGTGGAGTCTTGACAGAAGAATCAGACACCTGACAGAGTAGAGCCTGAGTGACAGCTTCTGGCCCACACACTTGCACAGGGCACATTCCTGACTCTGAAGATCTAACCCTGGATAGAGAATGTCTGCATCTTAGCACAATGCACCTCAGGCTTTCCAGAGCAGAGTGTCTTTGTGTATTAAGAGGAACCTTCCTGCTTTGTCTTCATGGACACAAATCACACAGGGTACAGGGAATTTCAGCCTCTGTGACCAATGAAATCAACCCCTGTCCTCAGAACAGAAGCTCTGCCCAGACCAGGATTCTCTGGGCCAGGAGAGAGAGACTGATGTCCTCCAGGGTGCAGAGATTTGGGATGGAAATATGGGTAGCATGGCCAGGGCTTCCTCATACCTCATTTCTCAATCTACTAATTTTCATCCACAAATATAAACACACACCAAATGGGAATAAAATTATGTGATATATGAAATGTGGATAGAAAATTTAGATTGCTATAAGTGTGTGTGTGTGTGTATGTGTGTGTGTGTGTGTAGGTTGGTAGATTGTCATATATGTGTATATAAGAGTAAGAGGTCCCTTGGACTCATGACACATCCTATTAAATAGACTAAGATCTCTGCCAGGATCTTACTTTGGACATCTTCTGCTAATGCACTTTTTCCCCAAACCCATTTCTTCTACCATCTTCAGAAGACGTTCCTCTGTTACCTTTGTCCAATGTAAACTCTGTCAAGACCAAAAGAACTATAAAGCAAAAGTATAAGGAAAATAGTTTATGGGTTTCAGAGCTAGCATCAGTTAAGGGTCAGACACTGGGATGTGCAGTCAGACCCACTGGCAGCATGGTCAGGTGGCGGTAATGACACATCCTCTGACCCTAATAAAGTGAGGGTCTTTATACTAGTAAAAGGGTTATAATGCTTGTAACTTTCTATGAAAGAGTTTATTTACATCAGAGAAATTTTTTGTGATACTAATAAACACTTTTTATTTGTAAGTTTGCTTTACAGATATTCCATTTAGTTCAAAAGAATAATGCTATAGTTTGTGGTAGCAATATTGTATACTAGAATCAAAAGTGTGGACTAGCAGGCAGCATTGTAGTTATGGTGCTGGATTTACACATGACTGACAGATGTTCAAGTCCTGGACCCAGCAGCTAGAAAGTCACACTGAATCTGTGTGCATGTGTGCCCAAAATCTCAAGAGAAAAATGGAGGGTATGGGATTTCCACATGGCAATGTGTTATACCCTGATGGGGTGATTTCTCCCTTTACCACTCTCTGTTCTTTTGCTGAGTGAGCACAGGTGTTGATGGCAAATTTGTTTTTAAAAAGTGAATAAAAGCATACTTGCTCATATCACCAGTCTGGTTAACCCACAGTTCACACTGAAAACCCACACCCAGATGGTAAAACAGATTCCCAAGCTGGGATGCAGATTCTGATGCTGACATGGAGGCCCAGAGTGGGTCTGTCCCTGTAAGGAGACAGAAAGTGAGGGATTTAACTCAGGGAGCTCATGCCCTCCTAAACCTCCTCATGTTTGGAAATAACCCCACATTTATCATCTTCATTCCTAGAAGCAGGTTCTTATCTAAGTAAACTGTGAAGTTCAGAAACCCTTTCTCTAGCACACAATCCAGGTGAGTTTCTTTGTAAGTCTGACCCTTAGAGATTTTATTATTTATAATCTACTCTCACTCAGTGACTGTATGTTGCTCATATCCAAACACTGCCCAGAATATTGCCACAAGGTGACCAGAGTTACAACCTCAGAAAGGACAGAACTCACAGGACATCTGTACCTGGTTTTCTTAGTGTCAACCTCCTGTAGATTTCTGACCAGCTAGAGGTCACTCACATGGGAGGGAGCTGCCTGGAATGCACAAGAAACATTCCTTTCCTATCCTTTGCAGGCTCAAGACTGGCATCAGCTCAGTCACTGTCCTCAGGCCTCTGCTCCCACTGTAGGTTATTTAACTGCTTCACACAAGCAATGGGGTGTTACATGAGACAAAGACCTACAATCCTGTTGAGACTTTTCTACTTCTGAGCACTTTTAAAGTTCATTCTCTTCATGAGATGACACTGCAGCAGCTGTGTTGGCACCTGATCCCAAAGGCAAGAGATGAGATCTGTGCTTTTCAGAACTGGAGGTGAGCAAAGTAGTTGTCTTTCAGTCTACACACTAATTTCTCACTCAAGTAAGGGCTATAGGTACACTGTTCATCTCTTCAGAAATCTCAGAAAAATTAGTGTGAGTTAGAGACTGTCTCCCACACATGCAGCATTTCTCAAGCAGCCTACCCGCTGATTCTAGACCAGAAAGGATTACAACACCATTCATCTCTACAGAGATCCCAGGAATCAGGACCGGTAACAGGCTATCTCCCACTCACACTACTCACAAGGAGGAGCTATTGTTATGTATTAAGTCAGGCTAATCACTTCATGCTCTCCAAAACCATTTCTCAAATTTCTTAATGGAAATTGATACCTATTGCCCATGGTACCCTGAGGGCAGATCTTTAAAATTAACTGATTGGGAAAAAATTGGTAACTGCTTACTTGAAAAGCCACCTGCTCCTATAAAAATATTACATGCTGCTTTTGGCCAGAACTGCCATCTTCCAGTAATTAATCAAAATGATAAACACAAAAGGGAAGAGGAGAGGCACCCTATATATGTTATTTAGGTCTTTTAGAAAACATGGAGTGGTTCCTTTGGCAACATATATGCAAATCTACAAGAAAGGTGACATTGTAGACATCAAGGGAATGGGTACTGTTCAAAAGGAATGCCCCACAAATGTTACCATGGCAAAAATGGAAGAGTCTACAATGTTACCCAGCATGTTGTTGGCATTGTGAATAGAGATAGCTTCCTAAAGCGTGTGAAAGAAAATGACCAGAAAAAGCAGAAAGCCAAAGATAAAGGGACCTGAGTCCAACTAAAGCACCAGCCTGCTCCACCCAGAGAAGCACACTTTGTGAGAACCAATGGAAAGGAGCCTGAGCTACTGGAACCTATTCCCTATGACTTCATGGCATGATGGGTGTTAAAAATAAACTAATCTGTGGTCTATTAAAAAAATTGCATGCCTGGCATCTATGCAGAAATGCCATGCTTCAATTTGGAAAACCTGATAACATTGAACCCCCTCTGAAAGAGCTCTTAACACCTAATGCAGAGACCAAACCTAATCCAACTGCCCCACTGGTCCTTCTAATCTTCCTCCCCCATTCAAGGCCTTATCTAAAAAACTGACTAGGGAAAAACTGCCCGGGAGATGTTTACAGAAATGTCTAATCAGTGCTTTACAAGAAGGGGACACTTCCACACTTTCTCTCTGTCCTGTTCTATGCAAAAGGAGACAGGCCACATATGTTTACCCTATAGTATACTTAAGGAATTAAGGAACAAGCTCTCACCAAATATGGAACCAGCAGTCATTATAGGGATGATAGACAACATAGCGACAAGCTATGAGCTTACAACCAATGGCTGGAAAGTGTGGGTAAAAATGGCAATTACTCCTGCCCAATATACAGTTTGGAGACAAGAGTTTGACAACAGATGCCATCAGATGGCTGACAATAATGTAATAAGAAATCCAGAAGTGACTGCTGAAATGTTGCCAGGGACTGGTGATTATGCTACTAATGAGCAACAGTCGCGCTTGCCACTTGAAGTTTGGGCAAATAGCCAACATTGCCACTTGTGCATGGAAGAAAATACCTAATTCTTCTGGAGGACACCTTTCTTTTGTTAAGGTGCATCAAGGGCCACAAGAAACCTATGACTTTTATTTATGGACAGGTTACAAAGATCTTTTTACTGGCAAGTAGAGAATGCAGAAGCAGCTGAGGCACTGCTGAAACAACTGGCCTTTGAGAATGCTAATGTTGATTGGCAGGAGGTATTGAAAGGTATTTATGGCAAGCCCACCACCTCTTTAGCAGACATGATAAAGGCATGTCAGATAGTAGGTACTGAAAGCCACAAACAAGGATTGTTGGCTGCAGTGTTGAGACCTCCAAATAGAAAATGCTATTGATGTGGAAAAGAGGGACATGTCATCAAGGATAGTAAGGAAAAACAAAGGAAGCCTTCCTAAAATGTAAACGCTGTGGTGAAGTCTTTCATTGGACTAACCAGTACCTCTCTTCTACTAATGTGTCAGAAAACCTGATACTGGGCATGCCTCCAGCCCAAAATTGAAGGAAGCATCACTCTTGTCTCCATCCAAACCAGTAATTGACAAAAGCCCTAACCAGACAACTAGACTGGAAATTTATGACTCCATTCATGCTAGAGCTGGAAGTGCTGGCATTAATTTAATTGCCTGAGAGCATGTTTCTTTAAGTTTACCAGAATTAGTCTCCCTAGTAAATAGCCAGCTATCAGGACCTCTAAAAAAATGGGCATGCTTAAAACTTAA
Source organism: Tupaia belangeri chinensis (assembly GCF_000334495.1). NCBI lineage: Eukaryota > Metazoa > Chordata > Mammalia > Scandentia > Tupaiidae > Tupaia > Tupaia belangeri. The sequence goes on along the minus strand of NW_006200965.1, from coordinate 73,462 downwards.
AACACAAGACAGCCTCTGGTGCCCTTGTAGTCTTGATAACAGCCTACACTGAGTTAACCATTTCTCTCTTTGAGAGGTTTTTGCTATAGGGCGGTGCACTACTCAGAAAGACAGATAGAAACAGAGAGACAGAAAATGAAAAATTACCCCAAGGGGGGATGGTCACACCACAATCTCTTCTCCATTCTCCTCTTGAGATCTTGGGCATTCATGCACAGGCAACCAGTGTGAGTTTAAGCTACATGGTCCAGGACTCGAACCATGGTTGACTACATGGGAGTCCAGTGACATAGCCATTAAGCCAAATGCTGGTGCTGAGTTAACCCTTTCTCATCCCTAGGGTGCTTGGAGTTTTTTGTTCATGGTCAATTGCTTTGTTTGCTCTCTGTCTGTCTGGCGATCGCATGTGCCCTATAGCAAAAACCTCTCAAAAAGAAATAGTAATGTCTTGTTCTAAATTGAGAAATTTCTAAAACAGTTTTTGTTTATAAAATACATATCTGTAAGCTGTTGATATGTACTAAAAGCTAATTTTGCTTTACTGAGTCAAAAATTCTGATAAATATGTAAAGTCCTACATATAAAATTACAAGCTAAAGGGTGTCAGATTTTCCAGGCTAGGAAAAAGAACAACAGATAGACTTTGACAAGCCTAAAGTAATCCTGACAAACAGAATATTTTTCTTATCTAATTCATCAAAGGCAACAACTATCTCCAAAGGGAAATTTATAAAAGAGAGAGAGAGAAAGAGAGAGAGGGAAACCAGGTAGAAAGGAAACAGTAAGTAGGAAAAAGATATAGAAAGAAAGAAATAGATATAAAGATGTATTTGTGGTGAAAAGATTAAAAAGAAAGAGAACATTTCAATAGAGTTTTGTATGGTAAAATGTTTGTCCTAAAGTAAGATGGCTGGATTATTCCAGAATGAAGAAAAAAGTAAAAGGGGAAAAATAATCAAGGCATAAAGGTTGTTGCAAAAGGTGTAAGTTATGTTGAAGAAGTTCTGAGAGGGAATTGTAAAGAATTAGAAAGATTTTATGAAAAAAAAGCACATATAGTATCTGAGGTGGCCATAAAACAATGGGTCACGTTATTAGGTGTATTAGGTGCTAAAACAAAGTCTAAACAGACCTAATTCACTAGGTTAGAGTTTGTTAATAAAACAAACCTCCATATTTTTAAAACAAAGAAAGGGTAATCTAGGCCCCCCCTCTACTCATTCTGCCAGAGTGGTCAGCATAAAAACAGCATTCTTCACCCAGAGCTACACAGAGACCACCCTGTTGTAGGAAAAGAAGATCTAATCCCCTTCTACTTTGTAATACAATACAAGAGAGTGAGGTTTGAGACTTTTCTAAATGACTAATAGCGGCTTCAATTCTTTCTAGGTCTTCATCAATTGCTATTTGTAGAGATCGAAGCCCTGCAGCCTGAGTGGTAAGGGAGGCTATGACTGTTCCAGCCCCGGCTAATCCGAGGCTACACAAAGTGGCAATGGTCAGGGTGGTAAACTACTTTGTAATACAATACAAGAGAGTGAGGTTTGAGACTTTTCTAAATGACTAATAGCGGCTTCAATTCTTTCTAGGTCTTCATCAATTGCTATTTGTAGAGATCGAAGCCCTGCAGCCTGAGTGGTAAGGGAGGCTATGACTGTTCCAGCCCCGGCTAATCCGAGGCTACACAAAGTGGCAATGGTCAGGGTGGTAAAAGACTCTCACTTGGTGCAAAGTGGCTCAAGCGAATTCCAGTGTAGGAACTTGACTTCCTCAGGGTGATATATGATTCCAGGGAGAACTACAATTAAGACACAATATTCTTGGGCTGCATTAAAAACTAAAAGGGAAAGACATGGACTAAGTCCAGTTTGTGAGCAAATCCACCAACCACCATGAGGGGGCAGCACCCACTTATTATTTGTGTCTGAGGAGACATTGTTGACAATGGTTGAACACAGATGTCTTTAGTATACAGGGACTGTTCCAAGACAGAGTCCTTGGACACTTACTTGTTGTATGGTTATACCTACTTTACGATCAGTCCACTGGCAGGTAGGAGGAGAGTCTAATGTAGAGAGGTTAATGGGGGCATCAAGCCCTATGCCCTCATAAAAGGGAGGGCAAACATCATAACATAGCCAGCACGGGGAAGTTATATTGGGATTAGAC
>NW_006200965.1:64656-71133 GCF_000334495.1 Tupaia belangeri chinensis | reverse complement strand
CAGAAATTAAACAGCCCAAATCAGCAGCTTCCTTCAAAACTACAAGTGCAGACCTGGCAGCCCAGAAAGCTTGCACTTCAAGATGGCCCACACTATGAAACTACTGGCACAGAAGACCTTTAAAGGGAATTTGATAGATGAACTTGTGGGCATTTTTGGAGCATTTTTAAAAATAAGATGAACACAAGCCAAGATTTCAGGCAAACATGAATAAGAAATCCCCTTTCATCCTAGAAGTTTTTACAAAGCAGTTAACTATCTGGAATGTATGGGATCAGAAAAGAAGATAAAAAAAATGGTTGATCAGCAAAAATCAGGACCAGTCACCATGTTAAGCCTCCCATCTGAGCTATTTGAGACCTTGGAAGCATAAAAATGAGCTTTTCACTCCGCAGATTCTTGGAGGCCCTACAGTCTATCCCTCTGAGTAACAGTGTAAGGGTCCAGAGATCGGTCTAACTGATGGAGACTCAGAAAAGACAACGGCAATGATGGACAATGCAACTGCAAAAGAGGCTTTTATTCTTTTTCCAGCTAGCTGGGGTCCAAGTTTCTGCCCATCGCAGCAGGCCTTAAAAAGGACCCCACACTTAAGATAAAGGGATCTTTTATACTTCAGGATTTTCCATAGAATGTAACACACACAAATGAGGGGGTATGGGAAGCGAGGGTCCAGTTGTCACCACCTGCTCAGGTCTTGATAAGGGCTTTCAGCTAAGGGTTTGGATGGCCTTGCCTAGGAGGTGCTGGGCCCTCCCATTTTCTGCTTATCTGAGAGTTTCCAGACTCTTGGTTTCCATCCTTGAGGTCCTAAAAATGTGGGCTCCATCCTTGAAGACTTAACAGGGTAGCAATTAAGCTAACTCAGCCCAGCATTCCCTAACATGGCAGTGATTAAGCTAACTTGGTCTAACATTCCCCCCTTGTGTTGTACATAATGAGGAATCATTCTCATTAATATTGCCAAGCGATTTACAGAAGCATAGAAGCATCAGGTTAGAGTAACAAAATAGTATTTTTTGTTATTAAAGTTGGGCATAACTTTGTGTCAGAACCATAGCTTGTACAATGTTGAGTTGGTCTCTTATAAATTTTACCAATCTGTTTATGACGCAGGGGCCAAAGGTGAGTAAAAGAAGTAAAATAATCAAGGGACTCATTATGGTGGAGATCAAGTTTGTCATCCATGGGGATTTATTAAACCAAGTTTCAAACCAACTCTCATTAGCTTCTTGTTCTCTTTTTCTTTTTGTTAGACCCTCTCTGACTTTAGACATAGAGTCCTGGATTACATTAAAGTGGTCAGTATAAAAACAGCATTCTTCACCCAGAGCTACACAGAGACCACCCTGTTGTAGGAAAAGAAGATCTAATCCCCTTCTACTTTGTAATACAATACAAGAGAGTGAGGTTTGAGACTTTTCTAAATGACTAATAGCGGCTTCAATTCTTTCTAGGTCTTCATCAATTGCTATTTGTAGAGATCGAAGCCCTGCAGCCTGAGTGGTAAGGGAGGCTATGAGGTAAGGGAGGCTATGCCTGTTCCGGCCCTGGCTAATCCTAGGCTAAACAAAGTGGCAATGGTCAGGGTGGTAAAAGACTCTCACTTGGTGCAAAGTGGCTCAAGCGAATTCCAGTGTAGGAACTTGACTTCCTCAGGGTGATATATGATTCCAGGGAGAACTACAATTAAGACACAATATTCTTGGGCTGCATTAAAAACTAAAAGGGAAAGACATGGACTAAGTCCAGTTTGTGAGCAAATCCACCAACCACCATGAGGGGGCAGCACCCACTTATTATTTGTGTCTGAGGAGACATTGTTGACAATGGTTGAACACAGATGTCTTTAGTATACAGGGACTGTTCCAAGACAGAGTCCTTGGACACTTACTTGTTGTATGGTTATACCTACTTTACGATCAGTCCACTGGCAGGTAGGAGGAGAGTCTAATGTAGAGAGGTTAATGGGGGCATCAAGCCCTATGCCCTCATAAAAGGGAGGGCAAACATCATAACATAGCCAGCACGGGGAAGTTATATTGGGATTAGACAGATTGAGGGCCAGAAAAGTGGCTTGAACAAGACCAAGGAGTGGGTCCAGCCCCAGGGTTGGGGATTTCATAGTGGGGAACAGTTTCTCATAGGTGGTTGTACTCAAGGTTTGTGGAGGGGGTGACCGGGTGATTACAAGTATGGGTAGGGTTGTTGGCTTAGAAGGAGGTTTGTGTAGAACCTCATTAGGGCCTATAAGTTGTGTTAGGGGTTCTATAGACAATTTAATTGTCAGGAGTCCGCCCGGATAGGGTCCCATCCAGATAGTGCCACCTGAATAATACTGGATACCCCAGGTGAAACCCAGATTTTGCCATTTTAATATGGGTTGACTTTTGCCATTGTTTGTAAAACTAGTTTTAACCAAAGGGACTCTGTTACCCGATTCCCAGAAAGAGAAGTGTACATGATCAGAGTTGTGACCTGTGTTCCATCTACGGTCTCCATCATTGGAGGTGGTGCCAGACCAGGCCTTACAATAGAAACTTTTGGCTCCCTGCCAAGTATGGTAATTGGCTCTGGTTACCCGGACAGGCCCAGAACCCCTTGATTTGGTCTCTAGTCATCAATGTTCTTTTCATTAAGACATGGTAAGAGGGTTTCTTAGTACGAGTTTTTTTCAAAAAGGTCTCTTAAGTCAAAATAAAGGTCTGGCCACCATGTGCCTAATGGTCCAGTGCGAGTGGTGTAATTTAAATTGTTACCTGTCTCTCTGTCTGTGAGCACCCACATCTGCTTACACGGCTGATGTAGGCTTGTCGCAGTGCCCCCACTAAGGAGCAGGCTTATTGCCAGCATATTTATCATTATCATGTTGAGGAAAGAATGTTGACTGGTCTGAAGATCTGGACAGCTGGAGTTTCAGAGGATTGTGCGGGTGTTGTGAATGGTCCACTCCTTTTCAGCTTGTGCATATTCAGGTGATGAGGCTCGACGTACACGTGAATGGTGAATCCACAGTCCAATTCCATCAACCTTTAAAGCAGTAGGAGTAATCAAAAGAGTCACGTAAGGTCCTTTCCATCTAAATTCTAAAGAGCGTGTCCTGTGCCTTTTCACTCAGACCCAATCTCCTGGGACTATACCATGTCCCAGGTTCGAGGAGCCCTTAGCCTCATGGAGTGCTCAGACTAAAGGCCAAATTGTTTCTTGAGCCCATTGAAGGGCCTGAAGGCTGGTTCTATGATCTACAGTTCCTCCAGGTATCAGAGAGGGGAGGGTATGAGTGCATATGGGCAGTGGTGCCCCATACATAATCTCAAATGGGGTCACTCCATGGACATAAGGAGAATTGCGAACTCAGAACAGGGCAAAAGGTAGGACAGTCACCCAGTCTCTGCCAGTCTCCAGGGCTAATTTAGATAAGGTCTCCTTTAGAGTTCTATTCATTCTTTCTACTTACCCAGAACTCTGGAGGTTGAATTCTCATATGTAACTTCCAATCAGTTCCCACAGCCTGGGCTAGTCCCTGTAGGGCCCTACTAATGAAAGCCGGACCACCGTCTGAGCCCAGTGTCTCAGGAACTCCATACCAGGGTATAATTTCCTCTAATAGGGTTTTAGCAACTATTTGAGCCATTTCTCACGTAGTTGGAAAAGCCTCTACCCACCCCGAGAAAGGATCCACCATAACTAGGAGATACTTATATCCATATTTTCCCGGTTTTACCTCTGTGAAATCAATTTCCCAGCTTCGTCCTGGAGCCCTCCCCTGGACCCAAATACCTGTGTGGAGTGGTCCCCCTTTGCCCGGTTTCATAGCCTGGCATCTTTTGCAGCAGTCTGTGAGGCAATGAATGTGTCTTCTTTGGTTTGGAAACCGTAGCTGTGCCGCCTGCAGGAGCTGGAGCAGTTTCCTTATGCTGAGATGGGTAGCCAAATGGAGATCTGTGACATAAGAGAGTCCCAGCTTTTCTGGCAGGATTAGATGATGTTCCATGTCTTTTCACCAGCCAGTAGGGTCGGGTGGCGAAGAGTTGTTTCTTTGCATCCAATCTTGGTCTCCTGAGGAATAATCTGGACATGCAGGTAAACCTGGGAGTTCCAGCATTGGCAAGTTAAGAGTCAGGGTGGGAGCTGCAGATTTAGTGGTGGCTTGTTTTGCTGCCTCATCAGCTTGCTTAATGCCAATAGTCTGAGGGATCCTGGCAGTTTGGTGGCCTGGAATGTGCACTACGGCTATTGCTCAGGGTTTTTACACTGCTGCCAACAGCCGCTGGATTTCAGGAAGATTGTGTACCACTCCTCATCTGCGGTAATAAAGCCCCTCTCCCAGTAAATTGCCCCATGGATATGAACAGTCCCAAAGGCATACCTGCTATCAGTGTAAATAGTAGCAAGTTTCCCTTCCGCCCGTTCAAGTGCTTCTGCCAGTGCAATGAGTTCAGCCTTCTGGGCAGAAGTTCCTGCTGGCAGGGAAGTGCTCCAAACTAAGTTCCCACTCTGGTCCACTATAGCTGCCCCAGCCTTACGTACTCCGTCCTGCATAAAGCTACTCCCATCGGTGTACCAGATTACCTTGCTGTTCGGCAGGGCTGAGTCTTGGAGATCATGACATACGTGGAAGATCTCTGCTAGAATTTCTTGGAAATTATGCACCAGCTTGTCCAGCTCTGGGTTAGGCAGCAGTGTGGCCAAGTTCAAGGAGGTGGGCTCTGAAAAAGTAACTCGCAGGTTATCTAGGAGCAGTCCTTGATAATGGGTCAATCATGCATTGGACATCCATCTCCCTGGTGGGTGTTTGAGAATACCCTCATAGCATGGGGACTTATCACTTTAAGGTGCTGTCCAAATGTTAGCTTGTCAGCGTCTCTGACCATCATTGCCACAGCGGCTATAATGCGCAAGCATGGGGGCCACCCAGCTGCTACAGGATCCAGTCTCTTTGACAAGTAGGCCACTGGGTGTTTCCATGGCCCTAGATGCTGCATGAGCACCCCTTTTGCAATTCCCCCTTTTTCAGCTACATGGAGGGTAAAGGGCTTAAGGGGGTCCAGCAAGGCTAATGCCGGAGCTTCCAATAGAGAGGCCCTGAGTCTTTCAAAGGCAAGTTGTTGTCAGGTCCCCAAGTAAAGGGCATTTTTTCTTTTGTGGCCTCATACAAGGGTTTGACTAATTCTGCAAAACCCCGTATGCAGAGTCGACAGTAGCCCACAGTGCCCAAGAACTCTCGAACTTCCCTGGCTGTTGTAGGGACCGGCAGTCTCAAAATAGTCTCTTTCATGGCCTCTGTCAGCCATCTTGTTCCCTTATGAAGCTTACACCCCAAGTAAGAGTTTGTTTACAAATGTGGACCTTTTTGGCACTAGCACGATAGCCCAGCAAGCCTAATTCCTGCAAAAGGTCCTCTGTAGCTCTTTTATATTCCGCTTCAGAAGGAGTGGCTAAGAGAAGGTCATTAACTTACTGTAAGAGAGTCACGGAGCCATGGCTTTGTTGGAAAGAACACAAGTCCTGATTCAAGGCCTCATTAAACAGAGTTGGGGAGCTCCTGAACCCCTGCGGGAGTCTTGTCCATGTGAGCTGTTTGGGGGTTCCTGAGGGCCCCTCTTTTTGCCATTCAAAGGCAAAAATTGGCTGGCTAATGGGTACCAAGGCTATGTGGAAGAATTCATCTTTTAAATCTAATGTTGTATACCAGACATTAGTAGGGGGTAGATGGTTCAAGAGGGTGTATGGGTTAGGAACCATGGGGTGGATATCTTGAGTCCTTTTGTTAACCTCTCATAAGTCCTGAACAGGCCAAAAATCATTTCCTCCTGATTTCCTTACTGGGAACAATGGAGTGTTCCAACTAGTATAGCAAGGTGTGAGAATGCCAGCCTGTAGCAGGCGATTTATATGGGGGGCAATCCCTTGCCTTGCTTCAGCTGACATGGGGTATTGGTGTACTCAGACAAATTGGGCCGAGGATTTGAGTTCAATTATTATAGGGGCCTGATGGGCTGGGAAACCCACTCCTGACACTTCTGCCCACATTTGGGGAAACTTCTGGACCCAAGAATTCAATTCTGTGGGCCCCAATTGGACCCCCTGTGGTTCTGAACCTGTCTGGCCATATAGGCGATATTCATCTGCCAGAGCCAAAGTCAGGACATGAAGGGGATGTCCCAAGTTATCAGTGACTCTAATGCCCCCAGGACTGAAGTGGATTTGTGCCTGCACTTTAGTCAATAAGTCGCGCCCTAGCAGGGGGGGCGGGCATTCCGGAATTACCAAGAAAGAGTGGGTGACCTGATGTCGACCCAAATCCACTTTACGCTCTGTTGTCCATTGGTAAGCTTTGGATCCGGGGGCACCTTGAACAATGCTAGTCTTGCCTGAGAGAGGCAAGGAAGGGGTGTTGAGAACTGAATATTGAGCTCCTGTATCTACCATAAAATCTACAGGCTTCCCCTCCACTGACACAGTTACCCAAGACTC
>NW_006200965.1:60439-63496 GCF_000334495.1 Tupaia belangeri chinensis | reverse complement strand
GCCCGCGGCTGAGGCTGTGGAGCAAGTTCCACCTCTGGCTGGGGGAGTGCTCCTGCCTGAGCCTGAGGAGCTGCTGCTGCCTGAGCCTGAGGAGCTGCTACTGCAGCATAAGGTGGTGGATAAGTTTCAAAATCTAAATCTGCCAGGGAAGGATAAATCCCAGAATCCCCTTGAAGGACTGTTTTTTTTGAGATCCTTTGTATTTCCCCCAGCTCTGAGGGGTGGGTACCCTCCACAGTCAATATTTTGGGGGGATCTTCATCCTTTTCTGGTATAAAAGGCCTAAGCCAAGGAGGGGGATTTTCTACCAAATCTTGCCACATTATAATATATGGATACTGGTCCAGATGACCCTGAAGGCCAGGCTGGGTGATTATTTCTCGACCCCGCTTGATGACTTTCAGAGAAAAGGTCTCCTGTGGTGGCCAGCCCACATCAAAGGCTGGCCATTCTGAAGAACAAAAGGTATTAAACTCACCTTTCCTTACCTCGAATCCATAGGTGTGAGCTTTCTCCCGGACTGCCGAGAAGTGATCTAAGATTAAACTCTTAGGAGTTACTTGGGTTCAGCCCATGACAGGAAAGAAATGGAACAGAGGCCACAACAAAAAGAGACACAGAATCACAATCACCCCTGCAGCCCAACAAACATGCACAGGCGACAACCATACACATTGGCCAGTCAGTTCCACCACATGCGCCGGATTCACACCAGTCCATATAGGATCTTTACCAAATGCTAGACCAAATGGCATCCAATGCGGACACTCGTTGATCTCCTGGTTGTCAGGGACGTCTCCCTCAACTTCAGGTGGAGTCTCTAGGGTGGCTAACCTGGTTCCTTCACGGAGAATTCTCTACCAGAATCAGACAGGTTTGGGAACAGGCTCCAAGACCCCATGCAAGTCCCAAACGGAGGCAGCCAACTCTCCTTTCCAGAGCAAGACAGGTCTGAGACAGGCTCTTTAGCCCCTTGCAAGTCCCAGACGGAGGTGATCAATTCTCCTTCCATGGCAAAATGCCCGGAGCCTCATTTTGTCATGTCCAATCTGGTGGCCACCAGGTTGACCTATCCCGGATGAGCCCCCAATGTTAGGGTCCAGAGATCGGTCTAACTGATGGAGACACAGAAAAGACAATAGCAATGCAACTGCAAAAGAGGCTTTTATTTTTTCCAGCTAGCTGGGGTCCAAGTTTCTGCCTGTCACAGAGGGCCTTCACAAGGACCTCGTACCTAAGATAAAGGGATCTTTTATAGTTCAGGATGTTCCCTAGAATGTAACACACACAAAGAAGGGGGTGTTCTGAGAAGCGAGGGTCCAGCTGTCACCACCTGCTCAGGTCTAGATAAGGGCTCTCAGCTAAGGGTTTGGATTACCTTGCTTTGGAGGTGCTGGGCCCTCCCATTTTCCACTTATCTGAGAGTTCCCAGACTCCTGGTTTCCGTCCTTGAGGCCTTAACAAGGTGGGCTCCGTCCTTGGAGACTTAACAGGGTAGCAATTAAGCTAACTTGCCCCAACATTCCCTAACATGGTGGTGATTATGCTAACTTGGCCTAACAGAAACAGTACGCCCAGGGTTTTTTGGGAGGTGGGGAACTTTGGGTAGGTAGACAGTAAGTAGGTAATGTAAAAGGGCTTGAACTTCTGGAAGACTCCAGGTGCTTTTTCAGGTTCCCACATGTGCTTGCCCTGAAGGTCCCCACTTGCATGTCATCCAGAATCTGGGGTTCTGCATTTTTCCACTTGGGTAAGATGACAGAGGGATGGTTGTTAACTCAATATGATTTCCAGCCACATGCAAAAACTGATACCCATAACATAAAGTGAAAACAAAGTATAAAGTATTTTCTCACATATTTCTAAAAAACATGAAAGCTGATTTTGCTTCTGACCAAGGATAAACTGGGTGGTGGGGTGAAGGAGGGGAGGAGGGGAGAAGTCCTTGGGGTAGGCCCTGTGAGTCACTGAAGGAGAGCCCTAGGAGGAACCCTAAGAATTTCTAGGGCAGAATCTGTGCAAAAGCCTCCTCAGACAGCTCCAGTCCCAGCCTGTGAATACTCCTCCACCCTGCACTTACTGACTTAAACCAGTTCTACCCCTTTGTCATCTGTATGCATAACTGCCCCTCATCCAGAGAGAGGGAGGAGGGGTCCCTACTGACCATGGCAGTCTCCTGGAGCTTTCAGCAAATAGTAGTGAGGCCAGAAAGCACCAGAGCCCTGCCTGCTCTTGTAACTTTCTGCCCCATAAGACCTTCTGACCCTGAAACAGGCATATAACAGTGTCTACAAAGACCACCATCCTGGGATGAAACCAGATGATAGTTCAAGGCTAACAGTTAATGGGAAGCAGACATATGGGCCCTGCCCCAGCACTCTCCTTACCACCCTGCCATCCATGACCTAGGGCATTAATCCAATGAGCCCGCAAATCCTCTACCTTCTAACTCTTACTCACAGTATGTTCACCGCACATAACCTTATGTTCTCTTAATCGAAGTCAGGATGGTAGCTAGCCCTAAAGTGCCACATGATCTCTGCATTCTTTCTCACAACTGGTCAGTAGATTGAGGGGGGAGGGCTGAGCAAACATCTGCAGAGAGAAAAGGTTCTCACTTCAAAATTCCCTGAGCCCAAATCTTCAGAAGTTGAGATTAAGCAAAACATTCTGGCTCTCTCAAAGGACTCCAGCTAAGCAAGGTGAGTAGGGGTTGTTTCTGGAATGTAGGTGTCTAGTTAACAGGGTTCTAAGTTCTGTTGGAGTCTATTGTCAATAAACCGAGGAGACTTCCTGTGGGTCCTTTCTCCTGGGATCTTCAGATCATATCTCCCCAAGGTCCCCCTGGGCTGTTGACTGCTCACCTTCATCCCATGCTTTATCCACAACTGAACATAGTTATACCACAAGGTTCACCTGTAGACATGGGGAAGACTACCAGCTCTGAGGAGCAAGAACTGGGCTTACTGCTGGCTCCTCCTGTTTTCAGTGCTATGACCTAGACAAGCCATTATGCCTCTCAGGGCCTCCCTTGTCTCCCCCACTTGCACAATGGAG
>NW_006200965.1:57503-59495 GCF_000334495.1 Tupaia belangeri chinensis | reverse complement strand
TAAACAAGAATTTAGACCCGGGTACAAACTAAATCCTGCCAATAACTTGTGATCTCAAAATCTTAGACCCATAAAGGTGAAGTAACCTGGAACTTATTGCCTCCATGCCTTGGGTGGGCCTTGGTTGAGACCACAGCCTCATCCTCTGGAGAGATCTGAAGGCAAAAACACCTAGCTGAGGTGGAACTGAGTTTTGGTCCACACTGTCAGATAATACAGGATTCTTGTAAGCTACAGAATTTGAAGTAGTGGGACCAGGAGTTAGCATAATGGGTATGTTGCTGGACTCCCATGTAGTCGACCACGGTTTGAGTCCCAGACACAGTGGGTTAAACTCGCGCCGGGCGCGTGTGTGTGCGTACCCAGGATCCCGAGAGGAGAATGGAGGAGAAGGGATTGAAGCATGACCATCCTCCCTGGGGGGCTGATTTCTCGCTTTCTATCTCTCTGTCTCTCTCTTTCTGGTGAGCACACGTGCCCTAGAGCAAAAACCTCTCAAAAAATTTTTGGAGTAGTGTCTCACATTAAAAACAGAGACCAGTAGAGATTTTAAGAACCTGATCCCTTCCTCATTACCTCCTACACTCCTTCCACCCACACTAATTGCAGTAAAACCACCTCTCTTTTCTAATTTACCTCTGACTTACAGATACTAGACAACTGAGCCTTTACCCTGAAACATTGCTCCTGGACATGTGCATGATTGTTTTCACTTATTTTTCTGGTCAGGGCACAACTGTCACCTCAATGAGGCCTTTCATACCTGCCACTAAGTGACCCCAAGTCATCCCTCATAGCAACTTCTTACTTTTACTTTAGAACTTTTGTTTTAGTCCAGATCACATCAGAATGAAAGCTTATGCAGGCACAGATTGTAGTCATTACTGCAACACTCACATCTAACAACTGTGCGTGTACAAGGTGAATGCTCAGGGCACAATTGCTGAATGAACACATGAAATTACATTGGAGCTTCAAAACTACCTTTGAGCAGCTCGTAATGTGAACATGGGTAATTATAACAGAAAAAGCAGACTGGGTCAGGGGCAGAGGGCATCAAGAATGAACTCTAGGGACCAGTAGTTAGCGTAATGGCTATGTCGCTGGACTCCCACGTAGTCAACCACGGTTCGAGTCCCGGACCCAATGGCTTAAAACTCACGCTGGGTGCGTGTGTGTGCATGCTCAAGATCCCGAGAGGAGAATGGGAGAGAAGGGATTGCGGCGTGGCCATCCCCCCTGGGAGGTGATTTCCCACTTTCTGTCGCTCTGTCTCTCTGTTTCTCTCTGTCTGTCTGGCAAGCGCATGCACCCTATAGCAAAAACCTCTCCAAAAAAAAAAAAAAGGAATGAGCTCTAAGTGGCTCTTCCCAAGACAGTTTTGGCAGGGAAGAGTACAATCTTTCCTCTGGTGGTTACAGACAAAACTATAGCCCCAGGCATGAAAACCCAAATCAATACACACAACTTTGTTTAGAATCCTCAGGCCAGGGGCTAAAGTAGGCAAAAGAGCAAGATCAGGGCAACCTAAAAGCTCAGAAACCTTCTTTGCCTCTCTCATTGAATCCATTACCTTGGACAGTCCAGTTCACACACAAGGCCTAACTCCAGGTAGACCCTGGAAGAATGATCCCATGTTCAGCCACATTCTAAATCAATACACACAACTTTGTTTAGAATCCTCAGGCCAGGGGCTAAAGTAGGCAAAAGAGCAAGATCAGGGCAACCTAAAAGCTCAGAAACCTTCTTTGCCTCTCTCATTGAATCCATTACCTTGGACAGTCCAGTTCACACACAAGGCCTAACTCCAGGTAGACCCTGGAAGAATGATCCCATGTTCAGCCACATTCTACACTATCACACTCAATACCCCAAACCCCAAGGCTGCTCTCTGTTGTGGGGAACCCCTAGAAAGTAGAAACCCTTTCCAGGGATCTCAGTGCACAATGGGTCATCAGTAGATAACCAAGTCCCACATTCACTTCTATGAGC
>NW_006200965.1:54893-57313 GCF_000334495.1 Tupaia belangeri chinensis | reverse complement strand
CATCTCATGGCAAGAGGACAAGCATGTGTCAGCTCAGATTGTCTCTTTCCTACAAAACTGCCAGTCCCACTATGTGGCCCTCACCCAGGTAACTGCATCTAACCTTAATTATGTCCCAGAGGCCCACCTACTAATACTGTAAAAACAAATTTGGGGTGAAATTTCCCACACATAAAACCTAGCACACACATTTGACCTACAGCAATCTTGGAGGAAGTATCTGAGATCTCCTCTCCTGTGACCCATTTGCACTGGGAAAGAGACCCATTCTAGTTTCTAGTGCCCAGAGTGGTGAATTCAGGTCTAAGTTTTGAGGTTTACCTAGGGAATTTTGGTTCAGAACATTTGAGGACCTTGGGAACCCACCACCATCAACCTGGTATTTTCACACCTCCCATGCTTTGAGGCCCAGACATGTTGCTGAGGGACAGGATATTCTTCATTCTGATCCAGCTACCTTCACCTATATTCTTGCCCTTGTTCTTTCTTCAGTATCATCTTTTATCCTGAGCCTACCTGTAAATTAAGCATGAGTGTGACTATGCACAAGTGGTAATGAAAACAGATGATGACTGTATAGGGTGGGGTGGGCAGGGTTCCCCTAGCATCTTAGGATAATTTACCTCAAAATTAAATCACATGGGAGCGGTTGAGCTCTAGCTCAATAGACTAAAATCTTCTCTCCTGTGGGACCAGCAGTTGGTATAATGGCTAAGTCCCTGGACTACCATGTGGTTGACTGTGGTTTGAATCCTGGACCCAGAGGCTTAAACTCATGCAAGGAGCATGTGTATGTGTGCCCAAGATCCCGAGAGGAGAATGGAGGAGAAGAAATTGCAGCATGGTCATGCCCCTGGGGGGTGATTTCTTGCTTTCTGTCTTTCTCTCTCTGTCTTTCAGGCAAGCACATGCACCCTATAGTAAAAACCTCTCCAAAAAAAGAAAAGCTGCTCACCTGCTTTAAATTTTGCTCAACTCATGTTCTGAGACACTCTGTCTCTCTCCAGGACTGTTTCTCATTTTTCCTATGAAGTGCTGGGATTCACCCTACATAACCTATACTTAGCCTAGACAAGTTTTAGACTCCCTTCCTTCTTAGTTGGGTGTGCTTGGGGCACTGTTGGGTCAATTTGAAAATCACACTAAATAAAACTAAAAACTGAACAAAAAATCTGAACAATTATTACAGTACTAAAGTATTATGTACATAAAAGCGAGGGCACAAATTCATAAATCTGTGCTTAAGTATGCTTTTATTTGAAAATGTCACTTGTTATTGCTCTTATAATTTAAAACATAAGTAACATTTAATCTACTCTTAAGAGATAAATAAGGATGGGCCATCAGGTGGGGTTTCGATTAAGGTGGTTTGATTCCATACAGGTAATTACACAGTTTCATTCCTGAACCCAGTGGCTTAAAAAAAACTCCAGGCATGTGTACACAAAGATCTAAGAGGAGAATGGAGAAGGGACTGTGGTGTGGTAATTACCCCTGAGGAATTCTTACTTTGTCTCTGTGGTTTTTTTTCTGTCTCTCTCAGGTGAGTACACATGTCCTATAGCAAAAATCTAAAACAGTCAGCCCTGCAACAATCAATTGTTTATAGAATCCTAAGACTGACAATGTACCATTCCCTATATGTTTATTTGTTTGTTTGTTTTTATTCTCAATGAACAGAGAGGTGGTAGGAAATGAAAACAAAGACAACTGGGAGAATAAAGACCATTGAAGATGTAGGAAAGTGCAGGTGTCTGTATTCTAGTACATGAAATGATGACTATTTCTTAGAATTGAATTTTGTAGCTCTTCCCTCCAAATTTCCACTCTGCTTTGGATAAAATAATGCAAAATGATAAGGACCTGGAAGAAAGAACTGCTAGAAAGAATACCCATCTTGGAGGTTAAGTAAGCAGGGGGGCTGGCTGGGGAATAAAACAGATGATGCGAGAGGAACTGAAACCTCCCTTCAGCTCAGTTGCTTTTATTTATTACCCAAAGCATTGATTCTAACACTGAGGCTCATCAAAGGCTAATGAGATAAGGTAAGGAACAAAGTGTCGATTAAGGAACCGATAGAATACATGTCATGTGTTCCAATATGCGCAAAACAAGGGAGATTGTCCATAGCATTTCTACAACCCTAAGAGAAATTTGGCTCACCATTTTTTAAACAAAAGGATTGAATATGTTGCATGGGAGAGGACTGTTTCTCTGTATCCCTTATTAATATACTAATAAATTCCACATAAAATAGAGAACTACTCACTTAAGTCCTTCCAAGTCTAGGGTAGTACACTGGATAACCATGAGACCCACCAGAATGGCTAAGGAAAAAAGTGTTGGCAATGACAGAGATTAATTAGAATTCTTACACACTGATGATGAGAGGATATTATCGTATAAACACATTAGTTTGG
>NW_006200965.1:48810-53094 GCF_000334495.1 Tupaia belangeri chinensis | reverse complement strand
ACCCCCCAAAAAGACTGAAAAAAAGGCCCCCAAAAAAAAAAAAAAAAAAAAAGAGAGAGAATAATATATGAGAAATACTAGATACCATCAAACGTTCAAACATCTGGATAATTGGTATTCCAGAAGTGAAGGGCATTGGTAATCTATTCCTGCAAGAAAATTTTCCGAACCTACAGAGGTACTTAAAGATCCAGTCCCGGGAGCAGCAGTTAGCGTAATGGCTATGTTGCTGGACTTCCACATAGTCGACTGTGGTTCACGTCCCAGACCTGGTGACTTAAAACTCACACTGGGCAAGTGTGAGTGTGTTCCCAAGATCCTGAGAGGAGAATGGAGGAGAAGGGGTTGCGGCGTGTTCATCCTCCATGGGGGGTGATTTCTCGCTTTCTGTCTCTCTGTCTCCCTCTGTCTGTCTGGCGAGCACATGTGCTCTATAGCAAAAAACCTCTCCAAAAAAAAAAAAAAGAAAAAGAAAGAAAAGATACAGTCACAAGAAATAAAAGGGACCCCAAATAGAATCAACCTAAGAAGATCTTCTCCAAGACACATTATAGCTAGATTGACCAAAACCACAGACAAAGACAAGATACTAAGTTTGGCAAGAGAGAAACATCAAGTTACCTACAAAGGATAGACCATCAGGCTAACAGCAGACTTTTAATCAGAAACAATGCAAGCGAGGAAAGAATGGGAAAATGTATTCAAAGTGTTACGGAGAAAGCAAGAAAACTACCAAGCCCCGATCTTCCATATGACTTTCAGCATTGCAGTGTGTCACACTAGCACTAAACCACTACAGCTGGGCCCAGACTGTATTTTTAGATATGCTTTGAATAGTTTATCCATTTGAATATCATGTAAATGTCAACTCACACAGAAATAAGAGTTCAAAAAGTAAGAAAATGGCCAACTTAATCATAGCGACAAGTCTGAAGTTGAATATTATATCCCAGAATTTAATCGGGAAAATCGAACCACAACAGAAGATAAAGTACATGAGACTAATGGCGAAATAAAATTTTATGACTTTTGACTAAAACATTGCTTATTTTCGTCTAGGCTTTGCTGTCTGATTTTAAGAATTTGTGTCCTGTCTTGAGATGTTGATAGGTTCATGTACCTACGATTTGAACAAAATCCTAACCTAATTCCTTGCTTTAAGTTTTAAACAAAGTTCCTTAGCATTTCTTTGATTTAAGTTAAAACTGCTTTTCTTGAATTTACCAGCTGAACTTGCTATTGAAAGTAGTTAGATTATTTAATAAATTGTGTGACATATAAAATGTGGAGGGAAAAGGAATGGAAGACAACTGTAGACATCAGGGATAGTGTGAGAAGAGGGTGGGAAAGGACAGAGGGTCAGAAATAGGGGGATAGATAGATAGATAGATATGAAACAAGAAATAAATTTTTTTTGACAATAACATGAATGATTACACCACTATGCAGTATATTCTGGATGGGAAATCACATTTTATATGCTGTGATGATGCTTAGGGTATGAATGTAAATTAATTCGGTTTAAAAAAAGTTTCAGAAAAATAAACCCTAAAACTGTTTTTCTTTTTTTTGGAGAGGTTTTTTTGAAATAAGGCATGTGCGCTCGCCAGAAAGACAGAGGCAGACAGACAGAAAGCGAGAAATCACCACCACTCCCCGGGAAATGGCCACGCTGCAATCCCTTTCCCTCCATTCTCCTCTCAGGGTCTTGGGTATACATGCACACGTGCCCATGGTGAGTTCAAGCCGCCCGGTCCGGGACTCGAAACACGGTGGACTACATGAGAGTCCAGTGACATAGCCATTATGCTAACTGCTGGTTCCAAAACTATTTTTCTTGAAATTAAAAAAAAAAAAAAAGGATTAAAAATACCCGTTTGAGCCTCTTGGCTCCAGCGAACTAGGTATTGCAGGGCACACGAGAAATGAAGACTTTCTACTGATAATTCAGCCTCCAGCAAACAAGCTAGTGGCAGAAGAGGCCAGGCCTTCAGAACAAGGTTCCACATGGCTCCAGCGAACTAGGCAGAAGAGGTCAGGCCTTCAGAAGAAGGTTCTACATGGCTCCTGCGAACTAGAAAGATCTAAGAGCACTGTAGCTAAACATCCAAATACTAATAGGGTTAAAATATTCCTCAATATCTACTGAATCTGCTGCACCAGTGATTACAACAGAATGGCAAAGAGATTCTATATCGCCTCTGTCTGCTTGCTCCTGAACATTCAGACTGAACTTCAAGAATTTGAAAGAAACACACCATCCATCAGATGACAAGAAAAGGAACCCAAATAGAATAAACCCAAGAAGAGCTTCTCCAAGACACATTATAGCAAGGTTGACCAAAACCACAAAGACAAGATACTAAGATTGGCAAGAGAATAACATCAAGTTACCTACAAAGGACATCCCATCAGGCTAACAGCAGATTTGTCATCGGAAACAATGAAAGCAAGGAGAGAATGGGAAAATATATTCAAAGTGTTAAGAGAGAAGCAATTTCAGCCAAGAATACTGTACCTGGCAAGATTATCTTTCAGGTGGGAAGAAAAGACAAGAACATTCTCAGATAAACAAAACTTGAAAGAATTTACCAACACTAGACCAGATCTCCAAGAAGTTTTCAAGAGTGTGCTGTATCAGGAAAATTAAACACAAACACATGGAAATAAGACTCCAAAAACTAAGAAAGTGGCCAACTTAATCATAGGGACAAGTCTGGAGTTGAATATTATATTCCAGAATTTAATCAGGAAAATTGAACCAGAACAGAAGATAAAAATACATGAGACTGATAGGTTCATGCTCCTACCATTTGAACCTGTTTCCTGGCTTTAAGAAAAATTCCTTGGTATTTCTTTGATTTAAGTTAAAACTGGTTTTCTTAATAGTAACGAGTGAACTCACCATTGAAAGCAGTTAGATATGTAAGAAATTGTGTGATCAATACAATGTGGGTGGGAAAGGAATGGAAGACAATTGTAGACACCAGAGACAGTGTGAAAAGAGGGTGGGAAAGGACAGAGGGTCAGAAAGAGGGGTAAAAATAATTCTAGGAACTAGAAATGGAAATTTTTTTATAATATGAATGATTAAGTCACTATGCATTATATTATGCATTGGAAATCACATTTTCTGTGCTGTGATGATGCTTAGGGGGAAATTGTAAATTAAGTTACAAAAAAAAAGTTTCAGGAAAAAAAAAATCTATTCAATGACTATAGTAGAATGCTAACCTGTTTCTAGGCTTTAAGTTTCAAAGAAATATCCTTACCAGTTCAAAACTGCTTTTCTAGAAACCATCGGCTGATCTTGCTATTGAAAGTAGTTAGATTACTTATGATATTGTGTGATCAACGAAATGTTGGGGGAAAAGGGATTGAAAACAACTGTAGACAGCAGAGATAGTGTAATAAGAGAGTGGGAGATGGCAGAGGGTAAGAGATAAGGAATCAAGGATGGGGGGGGTGTGTGAAAAAAAAAGCAAAACAAGGAATGGAAAATTATTTGCTGACAATAACATGTTTGTTGATGTGCTTGATTGCGACAATATACAGTGTACTCTGGATGGAAAATCTCATTTTTGTATGCTGTAATGATGTACAGTGAATGAATGCAAATAAATAAATTGAAATATAAAAAAAAGAAAAAAATACCCGTTTGATGACTGCAGTAAGATATATAACCCCAGCTAGGTGCTACTTTATAGTATGTTCATTTTATTCACTGAGGTTTATGCCTAAAGTCAGACTTGTGTTCACGGATATATATATATATCAGCTGTGCTTGCTATTCAAATATTTAGATTAATTAAGATCTTTAGTGAATCAGTAAAATATGGGGGGGAAAAGGCATAGGAAGCAACCATAGATACCAGAGACAGTGTGGGAGGAGGGTGGGAGATGGCAGAGGGTGAGAGATAGGGAATCAAGGAGAAGGGAAAAAAGCAACAAATGCAGGAAATAAGAAATGGAAAATTATTTGTTGACGATAACACATATGTTGATGTGAGCCAATATACCATGTATTCTGAAAGGAAAATCTCATTTTGTATGCTGTAATGATGTATAGTGTGTGAGTTTAAATAAATAAATTTAAATTAAAAAAAGAAAAAAAAAGTCCTTTTAGAGAATATAATTTAATCATCTTATTCCTTTCTTCAGTGATTTTCTCCAGGTCTTTCTCCAAGGATGGGGCCAATAGCCCCTCCCTGTACCTAAGAAGGGCCAACTTCTTTGTTTTTTTTTTTGTTTGTTTGTTTGTTTGTTTTGTTTTTTTGTTTGTGT
>NW_006200965.1:48071-48676 GCF_000334495.1 Tupaia belangeri chinensis | reverse complement strand
CATGCACGCACACGCGCCCGGTGTGAGATTTAAGCCACCGGGTCCGGGACGCGAACCATGGTCAACTACATGGCAGTCCAGCGACATAGCAATTACGCTAACTACTGGTCCCCGAGAAGGGCCAACTTCTCCTGCACATGCTGGGATCTCGTAGCTGCATGTCCCCACATCTAGGTGCTCTGAACTGTCATACATTTCCACTAAGAGGCTTCCCTTGGCAGAAATACCAACTTGGGAATCCTGGCTTGTGCCAGCTGTTTCCTGTGTACCCAATTCAGCAAGAAGACTTGAAAACTCCTTACCATTACTCACGTTATTTTCTATGCTTTTCGTTCTTTCTTTCTTTCTCACCCTCATCTTTTTTGTTGTTGTTGGAGAGGTTTTTGCTATAGGGTGTGTGTACTCGCCAGAACGACAGAGAAAGAGAGAGACAGAAAGTGAGAAATCATCCTCCAGGGAGGATGGTCACAATGCAATCTCTTCTCCATTCTCCTCTCAGGATCTTGGGCATGCATGCACACAAGCCTGGTGTGAGTCTAAGCCACTGAGTCTGGGACTCAAACTGCGATCAACTACATGGGAGTCCAGCGACATAATCATTATGC
>NW_006200965.1:45126-47974 GCF_000334495.1 Tupaia belangeri chinensis | reverse complement strand
GTGATTTCTCACTTTCTGTCTCTATGTCTCTGTCTGTCTGGCGAGCACACGTGCCTTATAGCAAAAACCTCTCCAATAAAAAAAAAAAGAAAATATAATGCATTAATATGAATTACCTCAAAATGAAGGATACTGCTTTGGATTTGGAAATGAATACTGTTTTCTTGGTTCCAAGTATCAATTCATTATTTTTTATAAGAATTATTTTATTTAACTCTATTCATTTATTTTTAAATTTATTTTACCAGAGAGGGACAAAATCAGAGAGAGAGAGAAAAAGAAAGAGAGGGAAACTTAGAAGGTAGGTTCAGGACTTGAACCATGGTCGACCATGTTAAAGTCCAGGACCTTTAACCACCATGCCACCTGTTGGCCCCACAGTTTATTATTATAATAGAATTTATTTAGAAATGCTTGCAAAACTATATTTTAAAAATATTCAGTAAAATGTATTTTTTACTTGCTTAATATTGAAAAATTTTACATACATGTGAGCTCAGAGAGAGAAAACATCAAAAATGGTCATATCATAATTTTTTTCCCTCCATTTTTCCATCCATTTCAGGTTTGGGACATGCATGCACATGTGGCAACATGTTTCTAAGTAATTGACCAGAGTGTACATTTGTGACTGGCTATGTGGAATCCAATTCATCCTGTACAAGGCTTAACATCTATGCTATGGGGCTTTGTATGGTTAATTTTGAAGATGTGGCCCACATTTTTCCAACCTAATATGTTTATACTATAATGTCCTCTCATCATCAGTGTGTAAGATTTCTAATTAATCTCTGTCATTGCCAACACTTTTTTCCTTAGTCATTCTGGTGGGTCTCTTTGGTATCCAGTGTACTACTCTAGTCTTGCCAGGACCTCAGTGGATAGTTCTCTATTTTGTGTGGGATTCATTAATATATAAATAATGGATACAGAGAAACAATCTTCTCTCACATGACATTTATCCCATTTGTTCCCAAAATATTGAGCCAAATTTCCCTTGGGGTTGTAGAAGTGTTTTAGACACTCTTCCTTGTAATGCACATATTGGAACACATAGCATATGTTCTCTCAGGTCCGTAATAGTCACCCTTTGTTCCTTACCCTTTCTCATTAGACTTTGATGAACTACAGTGCTAGAATCCATGTTTTGGGCTGTAAATAAAAACAACTGAACTGAAGGGAGGGATCAGTTCTTCTCACATCATCTGTCCTATTTCAAGCCAGCCCCCCTGCTTACTTAACCTCCAAGATGGGTATTTTTTCAAGCCATTCTTCCACATCCTTATTTTGCATTATTTCTTCCAAAGCAAAGTGGAAATTGGGAGGGAACAGATACAAAATGCATTTCGAAGAAATACCCTTCATTCCATGAACTAGAATATACACACCTACACTTCCCCACGTTTTCAATGGTCTTTGTCCACATTTCCTACCACCTCTCTGTTCATGGAGGAGAAAACAAACAAATAAACATATAGGGAATGGCACATTGTCAGTCTTAGGATTCTATAAACAATCAATTGTTGCAGAACTGACTATTTTCGTTTTTTGCTATATGACATGTGTGCTCACCTGAGAGAGACTGAGAAACAGAGATAGAGAAAAAGTAAGAATTCCTCAAGAAGGAATGACCACACCACAGTCCCTTCTCCATTCTCTTGGGACTTTGGACACTCATGACTAGAGTGATTTTCAAACCACTGGGTTCAGGACTGGAGCTGTGAAGTTACCCATATGGAATCTGATTACCTTAACCAACACCCCACCTGCTGACCCATTCTTATTTATCTCCTAAGAGTAGATTAAGCATTACTTATGTATTAAATTATAAGATCAATAACAAGTGACATTTTCAAATAAAAGCTTACTTACAAGTTAAGCACATATTTATCAAAGTGTGCCCTCACTGTTGTTATGTGCATAATACTTCAGTACTGCAATAATTTTTCATATATTTTTGTTCAGTTTTTACTCAGCGTGATTTTCAGATTGACCCAAAAGTGTCCTATGCACACCCAACCAAGAAGGAAGGGCGCCTTGAACCTGTCTAGGCTGAGTATAGTTTATGCAGGATGAAGCCCAATATTTCATAAGAAAAATGAGAAACAGTCCTGGAGGGAGACAGATTGCCTCAACATGTGAGGTGAGCAGAGTTCAAAGTAAGAGAGAAGTTTTCAGTCTCTTGAGCCAAAGCTCCACTGTTCCCATATGATGCGACTTTGAGATTAAATTCCCTAAAATGCTAGGGGAACACAGCCCACCACACCCTGTAAGAGGTCGTTGATTCAGCATTGCCACTTGCACACAGGCACACACATGGTAAATTTACAAGTGGGGTCAAGAAAAAGATGATATTGGGAAGGAACAAGTGGAAAGAATAGAGGTGGAGACAGCTGGATCAGGATGCAGGATATCCAATACCTCAGCAGCATACTTGGACCTCAAAGCATGGTGAAGTGTGAAGGTCCTCCAGTCTTCCTGAGCCAGAATTCCCTAGGGAAACTTCAAAGTATGGACCTGAATCCACCACTCTGGGCACTAGAAACTAAAATGAGTTCCCTTCCCCAGTGCAAATGGGTCACGGGAGAGGAGAACTCAGATATCTCTTCCAAAGTTAGATTAATGTAGTTTGAATGTGTGTCCTAGGTGTTACGTGTGGGAGATTTAACCACAAATTCATGTTTACAGTAGTGGGATGTGGGCCTCTGGGACATAATTAGAAGTATATGCAGTTATCTGGGTGAGAGCCTCATAGTGGGACTCTTGGCTTTGTAGAAAGGAGAAACCTGAGCTGACCCATGCTTGCCCTCTTGCCATGAGATACCTCCCACCATGTCGTGACAGCAGG
>NW_006200965.1:44105-44927 GCF_000334495.1 Tupaia belangeri chinensis | reverse complement strand
GGACTTGGTTATCTACTGATGACCCACTGTGCACTGAGATCCTTGGAAATGTTTTCCACTGGGAGTTCCTCAGAGTAGAGAGCAGCCTTGAGGCTTGGGGTACTGCATGGGGTCATGTAGAATGTGGTTGAAAATGGGACCATTCATCCAGTGTCTGGCTAGAGTGAGACCTTGTGTGAACTAAACTGTCCAAAACAGTGGAATCAGTGAGAGAAGGAGGCTTCTGTGCTCCTAAGTTTCCCTGGAACTTTGTGATCCTGCTCTTTTATCTACTTTAGCCCTTGGAGAGCCACTGCCTTGAAGACTGGCAAACAAATGTATGTGTTGTTTGGGGTTTTCATGCCTCGGGCTGTAGTTATGTCTGTAACCACACGAGAGTAGATTGTGCCCACGCTACTCTGCTAAAGCAGTGAGCTGGGAAGATCCACTTGGAGTTTATTTTGGCTGCCCCTGTCTCTGACCCACTCTGCAGTTTCTGTGATGATTATCCATACCTTTAATATGAGCTGCTCAGGACTAGTAAGCATAATGGCTATGTCTCTGGACTTCCATGTAGTCAAACATGGTTTGAGTCCTGGACCTGTTGGCTTTAACTCATGCCAGAGTGTGTGCATGCATGCCCAAGATCCCGAGAGGAGAATAAAGGAGAAGGGATTGCAGCATGAACATCCCCCCGGGGACTGATTTCTCACTTTCTGTCTCTCTGTCTCTCTCTGTCTGGTGAACCACATGCCCTACAGCATAAACCTCTCAAAAAATGAGCTGCTCAGGGACCAGCAGTTAGTGTAATGGCTATATCGCTGGACTCCCACATAGTCGACC